>NC_052022.1:21228037-21528037 GCF_015832195.1 Motacilla alba alba | reverse complement strand
CCACCTTCCCCTGGTGCAGGTGATGAGTCTGTCATGTGGGTTATGGAAAAGAGGAGTTCAGGTGCTCCACAGATGGGAAGAGGAAGAGCAGCCCCTGTTGGATTAGTCAGCAATGGGAGAGCCTGGAAGTTGTTAGCTGGAGCCATACCTCTGTTACCTCAGTCATGCTGGCTACCTCAGGCAATGTCATCCCAGCAGGGTTCGTAGTTACACAGGGTAACACTCACAGATGTAACGCTGTGATTTTGGCCTGTTCAGGGCCAGAACTTGGGCTCCATGATCCTTTTGGGATCCAGCTCAGGATATTCAATGAATCTGTGATAAAGTTACAATGGCAGAAATAGCCTGTTGTGACCGTAGGTGGTCACACATATGTGCCATGCCTTTTCATGGTGCCAGCCAAAGCAGGGTTTCACCAGTACATTCAGTTTGTGTTCCAGTGGCCAAGCACTTGGAATGCAAGTTTGATCTAACAGTGGAAAGCAGGTCCTGCACAAGAAGTGCATGAGCAAAGGACTGGAAAACAGTAAATTTCTCTGAGAAGCAGAAAAAAATTGCTGACTGATGCTTTTGTTTGTTGCAAGTAATAGATGCAATGGGTTTGATATCCATGTGAATTGCTTATTAAGAGTCGGTGGGGGTTTTAAATTCATCTTATTCCACACAAAGTGTGCATTTTCCCATGCAGTGTGTGTAAATGTCTGGAACTTGAGCAGATGTCCAGTTCTATTGTTTTTTTTCCTCCTACAGCACAGTCATGTTGCCTTACAGAAGGTTGTGGTGATTACAGGTGTAGCCTCCTTTTTCTCTCTGACTATTGCTGCCTGATGCAGCAGCTGGAATGGTGTATAAGCTGGTGTCCTTCTGCCATCTCAGCACAGTCTGGTGGCTGCATGCCCAGCCTTTGGGAACCACTTGCCTGGTTTAGCAGAGGGGTGGCTCAGGGATACCCACCAGTCCTGCTGTGCTGAATCCCTGCAGGGTAGCAGCTTCCTAGTGACAGGAAGAGCAATCAGTCACATTCCTATGGCTAGACTTCCTAAAGCCATCTGTTAATACCCTAAGATGTGAGATTGCACAGTGACAGGGCTGAGGTGCACGCTGTCATTCCACTTGGATGACTCAACTATTGGAAAGATAACAAACAACGGAGAGGGAAAAGGAGGGGAAGTATTAAGTTATCCCACTGTTTGCTTGTATCTTTGAATATCCTGAAAAGTGTTTAAAGAAAGTCAACATTGTACTTTGAAAGAAAAATAGTTTTGTTATGTTTAGTGCTTGCGAGTTGTCCTTGTCTTTTATGAATTCCCTTCCTCTTAATTTATTTGCTCATCAACTTCTTGAGTGAACAAAGGAGAATATTTCAAAACAGCCAGGAGAGATCTTCACAGACATACTTGTCATTAGTTATCCGTGCTCTTGCCTTCTTGCTCGGAGCCTGCCAATGGATAAAAGCTCATCCCTGAGTATTGGTGGTTAAGAAATGAGAAACGAAGCAATTCTCTTTTAATCTTCAAAGTGCTTGCACTCTGATGAGTGGCTACAGCTGAATGGGATTAGAGACAGAGCTGTAGTCAGCATGACAGATATGGTTTTATAAGGAGATGATGAACAAGGGCAGTTTTTAGGGAAATCTTTAGGGAAAATATCAGAATAAAAGAAACAAGCAATACACTGCTACAGGAAGAAAGGGCAGGAACTAAGAAGCCAATGAGACCTCTGTTTCAGGTGTCCATGCACGTAAATAATAATTTGCTCATTTAGCAGAATTGCTTCCATAGCTGTGAGCTCTGATGTCGTACTACACAGAATTAATTTCCTATGACTATTTTCTACTGTGGGTATGAAGTGAACCCCTTGAAATAAGTTCTTCCATACTTGAAATAATAATTAACAAATTACTGTTTCAAGTTCTATGCATCTGTGATTACTGTTCTCCATGCAAACTGTGCTTACTGACTCATGGCTGCTTCAAAAGGTAGGATATACTTATGTTGGTTCAAGCACATATTTTCTAATGTGTCAGTCTTTAAGAGAGAATTTTTTCTCTAAATAAATGTTTTCTTTGCTTGGGAAAGGGGATTAATTTTTAGAGTGCTTGGTTGGCACAGGTACAGAGCAAGTAAGTGCTCCTCTAAAAAATGGCTCACAACAGGTAATGCTGCAGATTCTCTGTAGGATAGGAAATACTAAAAAATTAATCTGCTCATTTCTTGTCTTGTGCGCAGAGCCTTCTAAGAACAGGAAAGAAACAGATCACCTACAATTTAAGTTCTTCTCTATATTTTCTCTATATTTGGCCTTGAGCTATGCTTAAAACTTGTTGCTACTTGTGATTGTAAAGTTTATTGACAGAGCCCCTTAATTAAAGTGTCCAGTTGTGTCAGAAAAGTGGTCTCTGAATATGTTCCTTAACTGAAGTAGGTAATGGAAGCTTGTTCAAGGAATTGGGGCATTTATTATAGTAGGGTTTTTGTCACTACAGGGAACATAAATGTAGAATGATAGGAATGGTATCTATCATATTTGCTTCTAGGCCAAAAAGAAAGTAGAAAATTTTAAAAACTATTTGAAGAGCATAAGGTGAGCAACAAAGTGAATACATATCCCATGTGGCACTGCCTGTGCTAGGGCTTTTTCAGCAGAAAAGCAGTGAATTCAAAGTGATCTTTTTAACCTGGTTGCAACAGATACTCCTGAAGTGGTTAGCCTTTGCTTAAAATACTTGGGCTTCATTCAATATTGACTGATACCAAGCTAATTTTAGAGGACATTTAAGCAATTCAACATCTGGTCACAATGGGAACTACAAATAGTCTAATTAGATGAAACTATTTAGGGATATTAGTGCAATATTTAGGTTTGGGGGTTTTTTTAACATTTAAAAATGAAGGTGATTTGTTAAAAATTGAAACCATTTTAGAGAGAAACTGGACCTTCCAACTCCCATTCATGTGTCTGGGAGGAGAAGTGTCCAGGTGCTGAGAGTCATAGGAACATTTTCTTCTAGGTGCTGTGCTAACCTTTCATGATTTATAGAACCTAATGAAACGAATAAGGAGAGCAGGCTTGAAAAGGTTTTGCCAGCAATGCAATCAGAAGAAAAACCTGCACAGGATCTATTAACTAGTAAATTGGTATAAATTGATCAAAATGCCAGAGAAGTGACACTAACAGTATAGACAAGGATGAAAAAATTTGAGTCATGGCTTCTCAGCTTAGTGCTTAGAAGTGTGCTTCACACAGTGGCTAGTATAAAATGGTGTTTCCTTTCAGCTGTGAGTATTAGAATAAGAATCTAAAGAAATCAGAAGTTTGAAGATTGTTGCTGAAACTGGAAAGGATATGTCCAGTTGTGTGCTCAAGTAATGAATTAAGGTGTCATTTTAAAATTTTCTCCAAGGAGATTCTTTTACGCTATCATCAGCTCAGGCACATCATTGAGCAATTGCATCCCTTTCCTCCTTGATGCCAGCAGATCCACTAATAATGGAGACAGTCTGTGTAACACAAAATATCCTCTGATGAGGTTGAAGTGAAAGACACTCTGAATGTGAGGGTCTAGGAAGGTTTCCTGATGTATGCTTCACGTTGGCCAAGGGCTGATGTTTCAGGTGTAAATGTGGGGTTTCGTCTGTTTGTTTTGGACTCAATTGATGCTTTTTGCCTTGTCAGGTTTTGGGACTTTATTCTGTCACTAATCCTCTTCAAGAGGTCTTACCTGTTTTTTTTCAGGTGTACAAAAACTTTTCCATTGGCAGAAAGCACATCTCAGTATCCAGAAAAGATTGTGTGTACTCACAGTGGCAGTACTATAGTCAGTCATAATTTAAATACTGCTCTAACAGTAAACTCAAAATGCAAGCCTTCTGGAAGACTGTGCTATTTTTGTTGAATAAAGGCAGATTAATCAGGATCCCCCAGGGGTGCAGACATGGGTAACTGCTCTGTGCAGTCTGAGCTGAATGAGCATTGTTGGACAATTCAGTTTTTTCTGAACATGGAGTGTAGCATCCACTGATGCTACAGCAGGCTACTGAGCTGCTCCACCCTGTGGACAGAGATTGTACAGTTCTGCACACAGATGTCTTCACAAGGAAACAAAACACCCCCGAGACCTGGCCCAAGGGCTCTTTTGTAGTTGTTAGCAGGAGATGAGATGCTTCCTCCTCCCTCTTAAAATCATCAACTGGCTTGGTTATTCTTTCAGTGCCATGGATTGTATCTGGCTTGTACATCTTCACAAATGATGGCAGAAAGTTAAAAACCCTCTAGATGTTGCTTTTTTGAGTCTGTGTTGAAACAAGGAAAAGTACCATTTAAGGTCTCTGAAATATTTGGTCTTCTAAAGCATTTAACAGTCTAGCTAGGACTTGGTAATAACATGGCATCTGGGCCTCAGGCACCCTCGCTGGCCATGCCCAGGAAGATGCTGGGAAGAGTTTCTGCAGTTCTCCATGCTCTTCTGAGGGTTTGGCTGTGTGTGGAGTGAGTGATTGGTCATTGTCATGGTTCTAGTCAGGGGGAGGGAGGGAGGTTGGTCACACCCAGCTGGAAGCCAATAGTGTTGCTGTGTGTGCAGCAGCCTCTGTGAATGTGTAAGAATTGGTTGACATTTGACATTTGCAGCACTCTGAATGAAAATGGTATATAAAATGAAAATTATATATATGAAGTGATTCTCAAGTTATTGGAAATTGTGCTCATAGAATTCTGTTTATTCATCTGTGACTCTAATTTCCATGATATATTTTGATACATTCATCACTGAATTTACTTTCATTACCTTATTAGCTGTTTCATGATAAGCATCATGGAAGACTGGTCATGTCAGGGCTGGTTTGCTTTTGGTTAAAATTTTGTTAATGCTGATGAGATGTGATAAAGTGGTCTGTTTCTCATGTGACTGAAGCTTGGTCCTTTGGGAGAATGCATTAGGAAAACTGCATTCTCTCTTGTTGTGGACCTCTCAAGAGGTTGCAGTCTGGACTTTCCTGCTCACAGCGAGCAGGTAACTTCCTTTTGGTCTCTGTCAGTTCTGTAAGGAAGCCACTGTCACATCCAGCTTTGGTGCAGGTGGCAGGATCTGGCTCTGCTGAAAACATCACGTGGTTGGGTCTGGGTGCTCCTGGTGCTGGTGGTTTCCTCTCTGCTACAGTCCTCATCTCCATCTCCTTCCTGCTTCCTTTGTTGCAAGAGCGGTCTTGCCATTTAAGAAGCTGAAATAAAAATATATGTTTTCTGATCTTGATCAGAAGTTGGAAGTCCCAAGGCAGCTTGCTTGTGTGAAAGTTCACTCTAAACATAAAGGTAAAACTCTGCTTCCTAAATACTAGAATTGTTTTTTTGCCCACTGCATTGTGGTGTGCTACCACAGCTACAGAACCACAGTTGCAACCATTTAAATTGCATAGCAAGTACAGTAGAGCATCACAGAGGGCTTTCAGTTGGAAGGGACCTTAAAGGTCATCTACTTCCTACACCCCCTGCCATGGGCAGGAACACCTTCCACTAGAGCAGAGCCCTGTCCAGCCTGGCCTTGAACACTTTCAACGATGGGGCAGCCACAATTCTCTGGGCAACTTGTTCCAGGGTCTCAGCCCCTCACTGTATGGTATTTCATGTAGGAAAGTTTTAGGGTACTGCTGCAGCAGTGGGTAAGGAGGGACTGAATTATTTCTTCTGTGGTGTAAATAGGGGACTGTGAAAAGAGGAGAACAGTTCTGAAAAACAAACTCGGTGCCTTAGTGCAGCACCTGACCATTCCTTGTGCTCGCACTGGCAGGGTACAAGGCAGTCTCCTCAATGCTGAATTAGTATGATACATATGCAGTCCAGAGCAGACTACAGACTATAAAAGTTGCTGATAGTTATTTGGTAGGGCCAGTCTTCCAGTGTTTTTCAGCTGTGCTTTATGGTTTCCATGTGAATCTGGACACAATGTTTCAGTGCAATCTGGGATCATTTTTCATTAAAAAAAAAAGCAGCCTACAAAAAAACCCCAAACAGGATGTGCTTCTTCCTCACCTCTCTCTTACAGGCAGAACATGCACATGTGTGTTTATCCTTCCAATTAAGGAAGCATAATTTTGACACAGCAATTAATTCTACTGATTTCCTTTTTGGCTTTTTTTTTTTAAGCAGTATATTTAAAAATGGGACTTAGCAAATATTGAGAAAAATCTTCAGTGGTTTAATAGAAACAGAAGGAGAGGAAGCTTGTCACAGCATCCATTTCCAGTGGTGAGCTCATGTGCCTGTAGCTGTGCTGTTGCTTTATTGTGGTGCTCAGGGAGCTCCTGGCTGACCTGTGTGTTTCCCAATGCCACATCATGTCAAAGCAAGCTGTGGCCACAGTCCCCTCCCTGCACCCTTGTGTGCCCCTCCTCAGTGGCAGAGCAGCAAGCACAGCAGGAACTCGATGGAGCATCTTGTATTCCTTAGATTTTATTGAAATTGTGCTATGTAAGAAGATACCCCCACCTCAATCCACCTCCAGCTGCATTGGACCAAAGATGATAATTTAGTCTCGACTTGCTCTTCTGCAGGCTCAGAATTAGCAGGAGCTGAACCATAGTCCCTGTGTCCCAGCTGTCCCAAAGCATGGTAGGCCAAGGTTGGGACAGAGCATGCAGCATTCCTGGGACAGGGGCCCAAGCAGCCTCTGAGATGAGGGAGTTGCAGACTGCTCTGTCAGAGGGAGAGCTCACTCTGGCTAACTCAGCTTGTTGACTTTTTTCTCACTTATTAGGAAGGTCTATGAGAAGCAGAAAGATCTTTTTTTATTGCTTTTTTAGTGGGGTAGTGTTGATGCTGCTGTTAATAGTGATTTTTATATGTAATAAAACTGGCATTTTCCTTCTCCCACTGCTGTGCAAGAGCAGCTGTGGAAGACACAGGCAGAGCTTGCCATGTCTCAGAGCTGTCTTAGCATTTGCCCTTCTTTCTCTACGGATATCCTGTGTATCACAGTCTCTGACAATGGCTTGCAACATTCTGACTCACAGCAGTTTTCACCAAGCTGTGTCAGGCCAAGACCATTTTTAAATTATAAAATTGATTTTTGATCTGTCACATCCTATCACTGTCTTTCTATCTGTCTGTATGTGTTTTCCTGTGCTGTCTATTGCCATGATAGGGTTCTTTTTATAAAGCCAAAGTGGGGCTGAAGACACAAAAAAACCTGTTATCCAGAGAGACAATGCTGGCTGGGGGAATACTGGGTTAGCAAGACTTGGGAATAGAGATACTGACCTTTCTTTGATGAATTCATCTACAAGGGCCTCTGCTTCTCTCACCAACTACTGTTCCTATTTTCTGTTTAGATGTCTTATTATGTAGGACTAAGTCTGCTTTTCACTTGTGGACAGTTCCATGGGATCTTAGTTCCAGTGAGGATGCTTTGATATCCTAGAAATGCGGCTAATAATTGTTGGAAACCTGTTTAATGTAGTGCCATGATAACATGAGAGCTAATAACTCAAGTTTCCATTTCTTGTGGACAAATTTGTCTTTCTTCTAATTAGTGGAGAAAAAGGAGAAAGAAAACAATTTCAAAACAGAGACAAGAAAACCATCTGAGTTCATCTTCTGTAGGGGGAAAGAAACATGAAGTTAACTGAAAAAGGACTTGGAGGTTATCTCTGAGCAATGATCATATCAAGCTTTCCAGCTGTTTCTCCCATTCCTTCAGGGCAGTATCAAACCTCTGTTCACCTCTGCTTCGAGTAGCCTGTTCCCAGCTCCCCTGATCTGCTTTTCTCTTCCCAAACCCAGGAGGAACTGAGGACGAAGGGGAAGCCCATACAAAAAACCTCTCAGTGCTTGCAGAGCTGCTCAAGCGCCTCCGAGACCGTTTGGCTGTTGCTCCAATCACACAGTGTGCTGCGTGGTGCAGGAGGGGACCCAGAGCACGGCTTCTCCATGGACTGGCCCTGCTCTCTCTCCTTTGTCTGGTTCCTGCCTAGTGCAGCAGATGAGCCTGCCAAGGAGGAAAATCATTACGAAAAAGATGGATGTAATGCTATAAACAGGGAGGGGCTGTTGGGTGAAAAGCTTTCACCGTAGTTCATTGGCTGCAGTTATAATAGTGAGCCATGGCATTGCCAAAAGGAAATGGGAAGTTTTCAGCTTTTCTATGTGGAGCATCCTAATTTATTTCTTTGGACGCCTCTTGAATGTTTTATATGAGAAGTGGACGAGGTATGGAGTGGTTCATCTCAGACTGGGGAGAAGCTCACAGCAATCAGAAAATGCCTTTAGGAATAAAATCTTAAATTCCAATTAAAAAAAAAGGCATCCTACCACACTGTTTCCATTTCCTTCCTCAGACCCTGCCAAGAATTTTTTTTGGACTTTCCTTCATGACACTGTAAAAAGCAATCATGATCTTGGGCCGGGTTACTTTACTTGGTAGTTGCAGCTGTTCTGAAATTAAGGACGTAAATACAAACCATATTTTTGCCTGAGCAATGGTGTGTGTTATTGACAGCTGTTTTAGAAAATGAAAAATCTGTTTGTAATAGGAATCATAATAGGTTTTTTATAACTTGATGGTCTAAGAGTTTAAATGGGTCAAGTTTGAGGAAGGAGAGCTACATCAGTTTGACCATCTGACACAGTTGGAGCGATGTGCTCTGGAACATGTGAGTCTGTCTTGATGCCAGTTGTAACAGCAGTCAGAAATTAGATCTGCTCTTAATTTTCTCTGGAAGGCTCTGATTTTTGCCTGGGCTGCTAATGGGCGGTTTTGTTTTGTTTTGTTTTTTTTACCCTAAGAGGTTAATGAATGCACAGCAGCTATCTTAGTCTGAAATGCAAAGATGGACAAGTTCTCAGTGAATTTTTACGAAGGGATGGGGTGGCAGAGTCAGTCTTGTGCTCTTTTATTGAAGTTCAGTTTTTGGGAAAGCCTCAGTGTTCTACTTAAAGGTATACTTTACAGTAGGAAAGTGGACTTATGTTCATTATGTTGGTGTTGTATGTGGAAAAACAAATCAAAGCAACCAAGCAAACAGTGATAAAGCATGTCTTCCCATTCAGCAAATTAGGGGATTATGCAATGGATAGAGGGGTTGTATTTCAAAGGTGCTTGTCCTTTTTTAGGTCTTTTCTACTCAACTTTGACTGGACAGACATTGTATTCAGAGGAGAAGATTAATTTACAGCTAGAAGACACTTTTACACAATATCATGTTGGTTTTTTTTCACTAGTAGGGTAACCGTTTAGAATATTTGTGTAATCAAACTCCAATCAATATTCCCTGTTAGATGTGTTAGAGAAATGAAGACAAAAAAGTATTTCTGTGAATGCCTTGAGACTGTGGCTAGAACAGTTGTCACTGGCTTGAAGTTATGGTAAAACTGCTGTGCCCTTGTTAGTGTTATTAATGTTTGGAGGAAGTGAAGCAAGCGATGGGAAATGAGCTTTGTCTTTGTGCAGGCAGACTTTAAAATAGGAGACAAAGAAGGATTTGCAAAAGAAAAAATAGGAGAGAAAATGTCAAAGGGTAAATGTTTTCTCCCTTGCTATGGCTGGAATGAGAGAGTATAAGAGCAACAGCCTCAACAGATATTTCTCCAGCCTTCCATGTGAGCTTCACTGGCCATGAGCAAAACAGTGTCTACAGAGAAAACCAGTCTGTGTTTCAAAACAAAGAAGTCTGATTGCAGTGTTCAAGCTTGTGCAACCTGACATTACTCTGAATTTACAGTGGACAAGAGTTTGCTTTACTGAATCTGAAATGTACTTGGAAAAATTTCCTGTTAAATCTAAAAGAGGCAATTCATCCAAAAAAGGCCTATTTCTGAAAATTTTGACCTTGCAAAATTAGACTGCAATGGACCTTTCAAATGACCCATGGGGAGGATGGGAAACTGCCAAACTCATTGATCCATCTCTTCAGGGCTGCAGTCAGACATAGTCAGTTCTGTCACAATGAATTAAAAAAAAAAAAAAAGGACAGGCTGTTTTTCTTTTTTCTTTTAAATAGATGCATTAGAGGGGCGTATTTGATTTTGACTACATCTTCAGTTGGAAGTTGTTTACTGTGTAAATTAGACATTTCAGGATGCATGTGGTGATGTCAGTGAGAGGGTTACAAGACAGCCTTTGGCCTGACTGTTGTTTTACCTGCAGCTGACCTGCAGAGCCACGTCAGGAAGCAATTCCCATCGTGTCTATCTTTTCTTAGAGAGCAAAGGGAGTGTTCCCAGTAATACTGAAAATCAGCAGCAGCCTGTTGTCTGGAGACTAAGATACAGAAAGTAACATTAAATTTTGTCTTTATTAAATGCCCACAAGGTGGCACTTGTCATCTTTTTACCTCTCTGAGAGCCAAATTTTTATACTTTCAGCAACACTAAGAAATAATGCTAGATGTCTTGCAACTTAAAGAGTAAGCTACCTGTGTTTTCATGGCATATTTCTCCACCCCTCCACTAAGCTACTGTCAAGAGAAAGACAAAAACAGCTGTGTTTTGCTTGCTACCATTGCATATGTGAAAATTTCACCAAGATTATTTTTTTCTGTAAAAGATATAATTTTTTTTATTTCTCATTCCTTATGCAGTCATATACCAGTATTATATTTGGCAAAGAGGAGGAAAAATGAATACTTGCTTCCTTTGCTTTGGTTAAATGAAAATCTAGAAATGGATGATTTGCAACCTGGACTAATCACTTAGAGGATGAGTTCATTTCACTGCAGCAGTGCTTGTGATAAGCAAAATATTACTTCTTAAAATTTCCATCATTCATAAAGAGGCAATAATAATAGACTTGCTCATAAAAGTCATTAAACTCTGGCTGTTTTCAGTGGGTCTCTCATTCAACCACATTAGAAGCGTTCCCACAGAATTTATTGTTGCCAGATCAGACATTGTAGAAACAGGATGGCAGTGTGATCCATTTTCTCTTTCCCCCTCAAGACTGATGTAATTATCAGAGCATGCCCTTCTTTAGGCCCCTTCACTTTTGCTGAGTGTGCTTTCTTGTCTCCCCCTTGGTCACATCAGAGAAATGCCATTAGCCCTTGTAGCTTTCTGGGGCATTGCTCACACTGACTTTCTCTTAATCATTTTTTTCTCCAGTAATAATAAGAAACCTAACTGTACTTTTTTTGAGTAGTAAAAGCAAAAGCACGAGACGATGAAAGAGCAAATAAAAATAAGTTTTCGATATTAAAAATTCCTGGGGCACAGGATGTGTGATGTAGTGCCATCTTGCAACTGAAGGGATGCTTTCGTTATTGGTGCCTGTTTTCAGTGATTTGCATCTTTCCCTTAGATTGTATTTTACTCTTGTTCTCCTCCCAGATGGGAATTCCTCTGAAAAAGAGAAGAAAATGCACGGAACTGTTTTCTTGCTTAGATAACTCAAACATCATTTAATTTTAGATGTCTGAAGCTGACCATGTGCGTTATGAATTTATGGGCATTGAAAAGTGTAGCTACCTGTGCCAAAGGGTAAGGTAAAGAAGTAAAACTTAGTATAAGGAGAGTTTTCACTGGTAACTGTCACCTCTACCCACAGGCTTCGGCACGTCCCTGTGGGTGGATGGCTTCAGTGGTGGAGTGCCTTTCTTGTGTGCCACCTCTCCCAGGACTGGCCTGGGAGCAGCTGGGTGCTCTTGAGCCGGCTGCCTGTGACCTCCGCCTGCAAATTGCCATCCCCTGGCAGGACACAAACCATGTAAGCTGGTAAAAGCTCCTTTTTGGACCTAGAGGCAGTTTGTCTCTGTGGTCAGACTGGGATTTAGTTGGCATTTAGCAGCTGCCACACTCCAGCTCCCCACCGCAGTGGGTGGTGTCAGCAGCACGATGGGCTCAGAGCAGGGGATGCTCTGCTGGGAGGGTTAGCTGTCTGCACATCACTGAGGTGTGCCTGCTGAGCTCTAACACCTGCCAGCATGTTGAACTGGATGCCTGCCTGATGTCTTTTCCCTGCCTGGAGAAGGTGGAGAAAATAGGTGATGGTTTATTTGGAGATTTTTCCGTTGAAGCTTCTTACAGCATTGGTGTCTTAGGAAGAGTCTTGATATGTCTAAAAGTTTTCAAAGCATTTTTCTTTTTCTTAATTCAAAGGAAATTGTGTGCCAAAGATAACATTAAAGAAGCATCAAAGACTCAATAACATTCTAGAAGTATCAGTCATGGTTGCTGAGTGACATACAGAAATGTGGTGCTTATTGCCTGGGGTGTTCTCAGCCCTGTGGGGATGTTCCCATAAACAAAGGAAATTCTGTGATGCCCAGGTTGTGCAACCCTAAGCAGTTTCCACATTGCCCCAGGCCATATGTGCCATCAGGTTCTTGTCATTAATGTCTTTGTTTTAAGTCACTAATGGAGCAACATTACATTTGGGTTAACATTACTTAGACAGTGACTTCTAAACCCCAAATTTTTTTTAGTAAAATAACAGTATAAGAGGTTTTGTTTAAGAGAAAAGGAATATTCCAAAAAGTTGCATGTCATATATTTAAAAATGTGCTGTAAGCCTGTGCAAGATATTTTGGTCAGAAATAGTTTGTTGTCCCTTTGCTTTGGAAAGATGAAGGCAGGACAAGATTGAGCCAGAGGACCATTTCCCTTTTTCTATTCATGTGAAGGACTTAAATGCTGAAAAAGTATTTGTTTCTAAGAAAACATTTCTTGCCAGGTAAGAAAGCCTGACCACTGCTTTCTGTCTTGTTTTTGACTGAAGTGCAATTCCCTGCAGCCTTTGGCAGCTGTGTGTGGCACCCTGAAGCCAGGGTGGGGTGGGTTGGTTTCCACAGGACCTCGTGTGGAGGTCCACGTGTGTGCAGCAGCCACGCATGTGACACTTGCTCTTTGCATCAAGGTTCTGCTTCTGCCCACCACCCCATGACCCATTGTCATCTAACTTACTGCCCCTGGCAGCAGAGAGGTGCAAAGAGGCTTTTTGCAAAGAAAGGGGCATCCCAAGGTCTTGTCTCAGAGCAATGGAGGATGTTTGGTGTGTCCCTTACTTCTTCCCTACACATGCTCTAGATAGGGATGGTTTGGTGGTTTTTGCGCCCTCCACCCTGCTGCCCCTCTCCAGAAGCTGCCTGGCATCATCTTCCCCTCCTGCTGCCAGCTGCACAGGGACTTCTGCAAAACACTTCCAGTGCTGCTGCAGCCAAGGATCAGCTTCTCATATTTACCCTGAAACCATGGAGCTGTAGCCCATCTGTTTTAGTGCTGCTGCCTAGGGCAGTGGCTGTATTCATCCTTCAATTAACTCAGTGCTGTTTGAGTTTTATTTTGGTTGGAGTGTGTAAAGGCCCTCACTGCTAGGGCCTGCTTGGCTGCTGCTGAAAACATTTTGTGGTGGCTTGAGCTTAGTTTCTGAAATGCTGTTGGCACTTGTACTCTGAAAAACAGAGATGAAATGACATTTTCTGTTAAATTGTGCTGGGTTTTGTGGCTTGAGAATCTCACCAGCAAATAAATTATGGCTTTGTTTCTCTAAGTCCAGTGATTTTCTTGTGTGCATCCATTGGGCATAGAGAAGGTGCTAATAGGAAGATCTGGGGGCTGGAGACAAATTTTCTAGAAGTTGCTTTTCAGGCACAAAAAAGAGTCTGTTGCATGGGCCAGCAAATGGCCACATCCACTGGGCTGGTCATGAATCTCTCCAGGAGTTAATTTTTGATGCATGCTGCTGCCAAACAAAGCAAGATCAGCCTCTTACAAGACGTGCTTTCTGGTTAGTGCCTAGCTGGAGCTTACAGAAGAATGTTTATACTTGCTTGCATCTTTTCATATTTGTGACTTACACCATTCTTTGGTCCTAGACCAGTTCAAAACATGAGATCAGACTTTTTATTTTCTCCTGGTCATGTTGGTATTTGGTCCACATTGCTGGGAACTGGCCTCTTCCACAAAATTCCCCACCTGAGGCCTTACCTGTATTCAACAGAGAAATTATCAAATAAAACCAAAGGTTGGGGTAAGAGCTGCTGTCTCAGCAGATAAATTATTGTTTTGTCCAAGACAACATTAATCTCTGCTGTTACAGATGACCAAGGTGCAGGTACTGACATCCAGTAAAAGAGAACTAAAATTGAATTCTCTAGAGTAAATCTCTCTGTAAGTCCTGCATTGCTTTATGGGGTTACCCTGTGGAGTTAAGCTGCTGCTGCTCCTCTACCCTTGAACTGGCTGGTCTCTGGTGGGGAGAGAAACAGCCAGTTCAAGCAGAGGTAAACATTTTATTCTTTCTTTAAAAGGAATACACAAAGACAAGCACTCTAAACAGTTGGAGGCAATAGTAACAGTTTTCATATCTGCAGTTAAAATGTACACTCTGAAAGTACTGCAGTTGTCCAAATTTATATAGTGGATAAAATAGGAGTGGGTAAGAAAGAAGCGAAATAATGTAGGGAAATGCTACATTGTAATGTCACAATTAGTCACATTTGTGTTTATGGAAAATCTGAGATGTTCTCCTAGTGTTTGTGTCTGTATATGAACTTCTAAATGGCTGTATGGTTGTCTGTTGGCAGAAGCCCATTTCTGTGGAAGTATTTCTGACAATCAGTCTACACTATTCAATTCTTAATTGTAGGTGGTTCATGCTCAAGATGCATAGTTCAAAGGAGGGCATTCTGGACTCAGAACAATGCTCCTGCCCACTGTGACATTTCTGTTACCAGAAGCTGCCTGTTGTGCTGTTCTGGGCTTTCTGTCTCTGTTTTCTCTGCATTTAAGCAAATTGCAAGGAACCTTGGAGTAGAGATGAGACAAGATGGCTTCAGAATGAGATGATGAGCAGATAGAGTGGGACGGGTAGGTGAGTCCTGACAGGACAACATCGGGAAGCAAACCAAAGCACTGCTCAAGGATGAGGGGAGAGGTCTTGCATGGAGGTGGAGATTGCTAATGCTGGGGGAAGGCAAAGTCCTGGAAAAGAGAGGAGTGTGTTGTGAGTGAAGAGGATGACAGCAAGCAAGTGCTGAGTATCCAGACTTTCTCTTGTGATTAGAATATAAGGAAACCAAAGGTAGATCTTCAGGAGACTTTGCACTTCTCAATGAAACAAAGTGAGAAAGGATGAGCCACTTGGATCATCTTCAGGATTCTACATGTATGAACTGATGGCATGAAATATTGCTTGTACAAACTGCCAAAGTAAGAACAAACGCTATGTCTGAGTTGCTCGGAGTAAAGTTGGTGTAACACCACTTGTCAGAAGCTTTATAGAAAGCTGAAGAAAAGTGTTTACTGTCTTACATGGTAAATTTGGCTTATGGGAAATCTGTGTGGTTTTTAAATACATATCATCTGCACTGTGTTTGCAGCCCAGTTAATTCTAAGGGAAAGTATCTGTCAGCTTGAAACTGGTCTCAGTTTCAAGCAATTTATTGCAATTTATGTACATGGACAGTGTCCCTGATCTAAAATGTCCTTGCAGATGAGAGTGCCTTCATACTGGTAAAAATCTGACCAGTGCTGGTAGGATCGCATCTGGACAGAGCTGATAACACAAACTTGTCTATTTATGTTTTCCCTAATGCTCTAGGCCTTTGGAGAAGAGTAACTTTAGGCTGAATTGCATCTCACTTAGGGCAGAAAATACAGTTAAGATAGAACCTGATGCACAGCTTGTAGAAAATTATTTTATCCTGGAAACATTTAGCAGAGCTGAGTTACTGTGAAAAAAATCTGAGAACTTACAGTGTACTTTATTGCATTAATTAGAAAGTGCTGCAGCATTAGTGAGAAAATGTATTTTGGGTTCCACATTTTCTGTGGGTTTTTTATCATGCCTGTAAGTGCTTTTCAGATGCCTAATTGGAGATGCTGTACGTGGAAGCCTGTACTATCTGAAAATCAAAGCCTTTTCCTAATAATGAATTTCTAAATACTTTTGATGTATTAAATGGGACCACATGGGGTAACCTTTAAAAACAGGTAACTAATAGACAGGGCTGGTGTTTATGCTTATTCTATTTCATCTTTGTGTAATAGAATACTTTTAGTAATAGAAACATTCTTGCTCAGAAACAAACACTACAAACCCTCTGCTTCACTGTTTCACTGTGCTTGTGTTTGCTACCACACTTTAAAAAAATCACAATAGAAATCACCTTTTCTTTTTTCATTACCTCGTGTGGGATGGCTGGAGGGTATTCTCACACTGTAAAGGCAATAAAGTTCACCGACAGATTTTTTTTCTAACAAAATCCTTCTGCACAGCTGCCTAACATAAATCATTCCTCCCCATTTCTGAATGTTGGCTATTTTTTGTATGAAAGTAACTGCTGTTCTTGCCTGACTTTAACAATGTTTGAGGTTTTTTTGTTTGGCACAAATATTGTCACTTTTTAGTTTTATAACCACGATGCCCTTAGCTGTAACAATTGCATGGCTTGAGTGTGAGCAAGTATAGGTTAGGCTGCCAAGATGCTTGTATTTTCATAACACTCAGCTCATATTTTAAAAATACAGTGTGTGCTGTCCTTTGCTTAAATTATTTATCTGTGAATTCAGCTAGTGCATATATTGCCAAAACTCAGATTATATAAAAAGTAAATTCAGGTGGTGGGGTAAGAGTTGTCTTCTGGGACTAAAGCCATTATTTTTACTTAAAAATTTTGCTCCTTTTCCATGTGACATTGCATCGCTAGGGGATCATGTTACAATGCTTCTGGAATGAATCGACTTGCACTGCCTTAATTAAAGGTATCAAAGCAGGAATGAATAACCCTGGCTGCATCTGTTGCTGCTGATTTGCTTTTACTACCACAGTGAAGCACGAGCTGCTTAAGGTCTCTCTGCAGATTCAAGGTGTTCTTGCTGCTCTGCAGGATGTGGTAGAGCATCTGCAGGACCTTCTAAAGATCAAACCCCATCACAATCAGGGGGATGACAGTTTAACGGAGTGCTGCCTTAATAATAAAGTCGTAATGAATTGTATTTATAAAACCCCCTGCCACCAAGGTGGTCTGCAAGGCCTGCACCCTCTTCGTGCACAGAGCTAAAATATGGGGCAAAAAATGGAACAAAATTACAGTGCAGTCAGGGCAGCGAGTGTTCTGGGAGGGTCTGGCAAAGCCTGTGCCAGTTAAACTGGCAAATATCTCCTTCCACTAAGCTCTAGTTTAGAGATTTTTGACATGACTATGTGTGAGAGATGGACTACAGCAAGTATCTGAAGAAGACAGATTGCTTACTTGGAGGGAATGCAAAGCAAAATCTCAGTTTCAGGCTCAGTTTTGCAGGCCTTTAGGACTCCGAAGTGGAGATGCCACTCAGGCCAAAATTCAAGCAACAGGTTCCCAGATTGCTTGATCTTTATGTAACCTTATAATAAGAACTGGAAATTCCTACTGTGTTGGGTGCAGCAGGTAGTTCCAGTGAGCAGACAATTGCAAAGAGAGCTCGGGCATGAATGCTGCAGTCAGCAGTGGCTTCAGACAGCAAGGCTGGCTGTGTGGGTGGCTCAGCTTGTGACCCTGTGCTAGTGAGGATGGAATAATTCTCACCAGCTCCAAGGCAGATAAGCACAGCGTCTTGCTGAAAGCCTCAGTGTCTTGTGGCCTCAGAACTGAAGCTGGTCAGAGCAGTAGAACAGTGGATCAGAGTCGAAGTCTGCAGCATAGCCCTGAGGTCAAAATGTTGGATCAGTTATAAAACAAGTCATAAGGGTGACAGAACTTAGAAGACACTGGGATCTTATTTTTTTTAAAAATTATTTGAGAATTAAAATCTAGGAGTAGAAATAGTTGTTACTTTTAATATATACTCACTACTTCCAGAAAGAACATGTACTCAGTATGAAAAAACCCCCCTTCATTTCTCCAAAGTATTTCGCTGTCCTTGCATACTCTGATTTTATTTTAAGCGTTGTTAATTGCCATCCAGAAGAGGAAAAAGCTAATGGCAGGAATAAGTTGCATGGAAACTCATTTATTGGAATATAAATTGAGATTAAAAAAATCTTTCTGGCATAGTTGAAAATGGAACTTATATATGTAGTAAAATAATATACATTCTTCCTCCTCACAGTATGCTGGCTTCTGATCTGTATGTTTGCCATTTTTCACATTTGTTTCTATAGGGTTTTTTTTTCCTAGCTAGATAGAGAAAATACCTTTTCACATTTTTAATTTAAGTAAAAAGGGGGGAATTATAACAGGTTGTTTTTTGTTTCTTTTCAGATACTGATGAATACAGACCACCTGTTTGGAAATCTTACTGTAAGTATCTCAGCATTTTGGGGCTTTTTCCCAAGTTAGAGCTGAAAAAATTTCAGTTGGATGCTTTAAAAGATTATTTCTCTTTTCATCAGAATGTGAGTTTTAGAAGCATCAAAGGGGTTCACTTCTGTTGAGAGATAGGTACAAGGAGGTAGGTTCACTACCCTGAGGACAAGTGACATAGATTATTTAGAGGAGTAGATTCTCTGCCCCTTATTAACGTGCCTTTTCCCACTCCTGCTTGGTCCTGCTTATAGTGGTTTGTCTGCCTAGACCAGGGCTTACATAAACTCCATTCGTGCCTTAAATTTGGTATCCTTGCAAACTTCTAGGGCTCCTGTGATCTAGCGCCTTGCATCACTAGAGCTGAGCTTGAGCTGGTTAAGAAAACTCAGAATAAATTGTTTTCTTCAAGAATTTACTGATGCAGTAAAACCAGAGCATTTGTTTGGCCTGGTGTGACAAATCACAAGCAGGTTTTTGGAAGCCCTGACTAGAAGGGCCTGGATGCTACCAGCCTGCCCCTGCTCTGCAGTTCTTGGTGTGTTTGTGCCCGTCCCCAGGGGCAGCTGGGGACGGGCACAAACTGCAGACTGCCTGAGTCAGGTGGGCAGGGCAGCAGTCCGGGTGCCTTGCCCTGAGATCAGAGTGCCACTCTCTTGGGAACTTCACAAATTGCTAGTTTTGTTTCAAAAAAGCCAAACCCAAACCAAACCCACAAAAAAAGCAAACAGCCATTTTTAAATGCAGAAAAATTCCATGTAAAGGAATTTTGACTTTTTTGACTGTGCAAATGGAGCCTTAGGGACATGGAAGAGAGCATGAGAAAACTGTAAAAGAGCATTGTAGCTTCCTACAGTGGCTCACCTATGAATTCTAGTTCTTTGTAGATACAAAAGCCAAGATGTGAGACATTTTGAGACTCGAGGAACCACAGCAAGAAAGAAGATTCTTCTGTGAGAAGCAGATTTTGAAAACAGAATGTTTGTGTGTATAACACACTTAACAGTTCAGGGATGTCAGACTTACATTTGCATTACTTTGTATGTGTTCAGCTTGGTGTCTTCAGGCTGGATAAAGGGATTTGCTCAAGCAACATTTCACATTGTGAAAATGTTTGCTCTCTAAAAGTTGAGGAGATTTAGCACTTGAGAAAATGTAGTTACTTTAAAACGTTTCCATCCTGCTGTGGGAAAATTAAAGGCTAGGTGAGAACCATGGTTAGAAGGAGAGCAAGTTTAAGAGGGCAGATTTGATTTTTTTTTCCCAGCTCTGTACCTTCTGTGAACTCAGGGAACACTACTCCAGTTTATTCCACACCATAATCCAGAATAAGGAGGTTGAACCTCTCTAAGACCAGATCTTCATTGCCAACTTGACAGAAGCTGAAAGCCTGGGCACATGCACGTGTGTTTGCACCAGCGTGGTTTGCATGTATGGTTTGTGTGCACCTGCTCTCCTACCACATTGTGGTTTGCCTGCCATGGTGAACCTTCCCGTGGTTCAGAAGTAAGCTCTGGATCCTGAGGCTGGATTAGATCTGTCTCAAGACAGACAAAGAGGAATGTGTTGTTTGACTTCCCTGGCAATAATTACAGCAAGGAAAAGCTGCTCTTGGACAGTTTGAATTGCATACATCGGCCAGAGGAGAAGGAATAGGAATCCTGTTTTGTAACTTAGCTAGTCAGCCTGCTGTGCTTCTTACTGGAAGAGGAGATAGGTATTGCCATTGGTGAAAAAGAATTTCTTTTCAGAAAATCTTTTCAGTCTGGCTTGAAGTAAGGTGGGAAATAGTTCTCAGTTTTCAGCCAGTTTCTGTGGAGCATGACTGTGGGTCTCCTCTTTTGTGAAATTCAGAAAACTCTTAACTTGCTCTTTCATTTTGTTTTTTTTTTTTCCTTTGAACTTGGCTCTGCAGTTCTCAGAATTAGATATGGACAAGATCCAGTGCCATCAAACACAGCTTTTACAATAGAAGCTGGGGAATCTATGTGCTGGCAATATAAATGGTCATGCTATGCCTAAAATGATAATTGTACTTTTATATACCTGTGTGCTGTTCTTCATCACTTGCAAAAATCATTTTTGTATTACCCAGCATGGAAATGACTGGTTTTAGTAGCAACAGGAGAAACCATTAGGCTTTTTATTTGGAACAAAGGGAATGTTTTTTTCCAGTTTATCTTACGATTCAGTGGTCATTTGGCATCTTGCCATTTTCTCCATTCCCATATAGGTTGACACATAAATACAGCATTTGCCAGTGGAAAAGATTTGGGATCAAATGAGAGTTGTAATTAAGTCAAATTGTATTGGTTAAATTAATGTATGGTCTTACTGTCTGAAGAAGGTGATGGCACAATGTAGACCTTGGTATTCGTACTAATGATTGCAACATAATTTAATTTTAAAATATTACAATTCCAAATGTCCATTTTGCCATTTCTAGTGTACTATTGAAATACTAACTTGGTGTTGACAGCCTCATTTTGAAGGTGACTTGCCAAACCAGATTGAGTTGGCATAGAAGTTGAAAGTCATTCCTTTGGTATTATACTAGAAAGTTTGCACATACTGGTAGCATTAAATTTACATCTGGTTGTAAAGGTCTGTTCTGGCTTGATAAAGCTTATTTTAAATATAGAGAAAAAGGAGGAGGGAAGATGTAAATGTAAGTAAGTGTATGTCATAATTTGGGCCTCAGCTATTTCACTCTGCTACTCAACTCGTTATGTCTTTAGATCTGCAAAGGCCATCTTTCTCTTTCTTCAGAAAGGTCATCACTGAGCAGTGGCAAAGGCAGAGGGTTTGACAGTGCACAGTTCTGAATGATTCTCATAAAGTCTTGATGTGTTGCAGGTGACTGGGTGTGTGCCCAGCATAGTAGGATTGGGCTCCATCTGCTTACCGAAGAAAGTCTGACATCAGCCTGATTTGACATATAATGAACTTTAGTTTGTGTTTATTATGATTCTTTTTCTGATCTGTTTGTTGGAACTTGTCTGATCTCACCTAGTTATTCCATATTACTTGATGAATTCATTGTAAAGAAAATCAATATCCCATTTTGGCTTGCAACATCTTTTTTAGTAAATGTTGTTAGTAAATTTTTATATCTTTCATATTGTTGTGTTAAATTTTGCAGAAAGTCTCCTTTGTTTAAACTGCAATGTTTAATGTTAAAATGCCTAACTTACACAATGATTCTCTATTAATTAGAATTTAACTTCTGCCTCCTCCCAGTGTATCAGTTACAACAGGAAGCTCCCCATCCTAGAAGAATAACCTGCACTCGTGAGGTGGGTACCACAGTGTTCAGTTTTATACAGCCCAGTAATTCCATGTCTGTACTTAATTGTGTCCAGCCCAAAGAGTGGCTCCTTGGGACACTTTGTGCTGTGATTAGAGTGAGTAGCCCTGGGGCATGCTACTCAGAAATCCATTTGTTCTAAAAATGGAATTTAAAGCATTTTGATGTGTATCATCATTTACTGAGACTCATTTACTACTTTTTGATTCTTAGACACATGGAAACATACATTTTCTCCTCATTTTCTCATGAGGGTCTCACTTGTGAATGTTCTAATTCCCACAGAATTAGAACTTTAATTTTTCTATATATATTTTGATTTCTTTAAAAAGAAATACCAAAATAAAAAGAACAAAGAAATTTAAAAAACCCAAACCAACCCATAGTTGAAAGCACCAGCACAGTTAAGGAAATCATACAATGCTTAACATGACAATTGTAATTATTTTGTAATTATTTGACTGCACAAAATATATGTACTCTGTAGTCAGAGAGAAATTGTAAACTGATGAAGGAGTCTGGGATATTCAGTAAGATATGTTAGCATAATATCCCAGGCTAGTTTGGCTGCAGAGAAGGGCTTGGAGGTCTTCTGTCCTAGGTGGTAAGAACTCACAAGCAAATTTCATATTAAGTTCTTTTTCATAGGGTTTCTTAGAATACTGTTAGCTAATCCAGTCAAATAAGCAGAGACATAAATGTGTTTTCAGAATCTGAAAATTAAAAATTTTTACTGTCCCTGATGTGATGGAAATTTTTCAGCTATTGATCAGATACAGATTGTCCTCTTTTTAGAACAGAACAACAAACTTGCCAGCCAAATATAAAAACAGCTGTGTAATTCTTCAAATACAAATCACACTGACTACTACCATTTTCTCATCCTCATTTTCACTGAATTTAAATTCTGTTAATTGGAAAATGTCACTAGCTCAAATAGAGATAATTAATTAAAAAGTTGGACTGGTTTACAAAGGAAAATTTGCTATTGTGAGTGGTGGCCTGTTACAGTCAATGGGGGATTGCAAAAGTATCACAAACAATTGAAACACTGCTAAGTCCTGTCATCAGTGGAGAATGAAATGCAACAGAGTAGTGTCTGTAATGTCATCTTCCTATGCATTTATTCCAAAACAAGATTATGACATATGACAAACTTTAAGTAAGTGTAAAACTATCCCTGTGTCAGAGTAAACAAAAACTGAGACATTCTGTGTTTTAAAATAGCTTCTTGAACTCTGCAGAGTAAACCTGTGTCTGCACCATGAATATTGTTGAAGAAGCTGAGAAATAAAAGCTGTGGATTTAGAAACTAGAGAGAACAGAAGTAAATAACACAAAACTATAAAAGAATCAGTCAGGTATTTAGCTGCAGAGCAGAGCATATTAAATACACATTTTATCATTGAAGAATTAGTTAATGTTTTAAAAATAAATATTGGAAGCCTATTTTTAACTAATAAAGGTAAAATTGAAGAAGTACATTATCAATGTGCATTTTCCTACTTCTGCATTAATTCTTTATAATGCAGATAAGAGTTTTTCATTTTAAGTGTTGAACAATTTATGCAGCTGAGCTGATTTGAAGTGAAAATATATTCAGCAAGCAGTAACTTGTTAACCTTTCTCTCTGGTCTCAGCCTCTCCTGCTTGTGTTGAGCTTTGTGATCTGTTCTTTCTCAGCTGGGTTTCTATTAGCAGCCACACATGAGTCAGTGGGGAGCAGAATCTTTTCCTAAGTGGTTGAATTATTCAGCTGTATAAACAAATTCATAAATATTAGGAAGAGAATTTTGGTCCTGAGAACATCAAAGAGGTCAGTGGGAATGAACAATATGTCATTTGGTGAGGTATTAACACATAAATTGCTCTTGCCTTATTGTAATCCATTTGTTGACAAACGCAGGAGTGATGATTAGGGGAAAAAGCACTTGGTAAAGAATAATTGGAAATCACAACATAAAAAAAACCCCACCCTTTATTTCATGTGCAAAGACACACATTGTACAAGTGCTGATACTGAGAGGTGTATTCAACAGAATGACCTACTTAACTTGAAATGCTTCTCAAATACAAAGAATTCAAGTTTCTGCTCTGCTACACCAGTTTCATATCAGAGCAACACACAGATCAGTGGAGAGATGCTGAAGTAAAAAGAGATTGCATTCATTTGGGATTTTTTGTTGTGAAGGTGCAGCAGAGCCAAGTCTTTTAGTACTCCATGAGGTTAAAGTTGATAGTTCTATAACATTCTAAGGTTATTTGACCTCTGCATGAGGCTTGCATGCAAATTATAATGTTGTTTGTCCAATTAATACTGTATTTCCTCCATGAAAGTAACATTTTTATGCATAGAATCTTATATACACTTGTGCATGCATTGGCATATTTAGGGCAGCCTTGACTGATGTATAAAAGCATTCAAAGAACAACTTAAAATAACTATATGAAAAAATTCATAGTGTGGAGATAATTAAAATCATTGTCTTTTTCTGTCCTTTTAGGAAGCTTCATCCTAATTCAGTGGTAATAGTTAATAAACCTGTTAAACAGCATCTCTGGTAGTATTGTGAAAAAGGTCTCAAGAAAGACAGAATATGGGCATATATAATGCACATCCTTATTAAAGCTGTTTGTGGCTTTATCTGCATGATATTTGACCAGGATGACTTTCCAAATTTCATGATAGCTAAGCTCTTTTCCAAAGGAATGTCTACTATAAGGTGCTTGCCACGTCTGCTTGATTTTTCTGTTCATAAATTTGGTTTCATTACCTTCACCCCTCAGTTTGAAAAAATTACAAATTAAGCAATGGTGGATATCTTGTTGAGCTTTGTGTTTCTTGAAGGTATCATAGGGAGACCTTAATTTTTCCCGTGGCCTCTGCATTAGTGACATACAAATAAACACATTGAAAACAAATATCTCATGCTTTTTCCTCCCATTTTTTTCCCAAGTTTGAAGCAATTTTTAAAACCTTGCCAAGCAAACAGCAGCATGAAATTTTTCCCATAAGTAAAAATCCTGAGAAGTCAAAAGGCAGTGTTTGGCTGATCTTTGCTGGATACAAAGAAAAAGAAGCAGCTACGGCTGCTCTTACTCACACTCAGCAATGCTTTGGTCCAAAAATATTGCCAAATCAGAAAAGAATTCTGCAGAGGATAATTACATTGTATTTTCAGCTATCAGCTTTAGCTAATAGGACCAATTTCTTAGTAGCATCTTATTTTAAAATGTATTTCCTTTCTTAGATGAGTTTAGTTCCAGTCCAGATAACTTGTTATAACTTCCAGTCTCATTAACTTATGGATAACAAACTGTGAAAGTTACACTGTTGAAGCTTGTGAACTAAACTGTTTTGGCTTTCAGTGCTCAGGTGCAAAGGGAGGATACGTGGATGCCTGCAATTGTCATTTGTAGAATTAATTTTGTGGAATACAGTCTGCCAGGAACTCTTTGAAGTCCAAGGAAACACAAAAGACCAAGAAAGCTGCACGTTGCTTCTGGTTCCAGTGCAGTTAAGGATAAGGACACTGTGTCTAAGTTGCAAAGGGTGCAGTTGGTGTAACACCTGTCAGAAGCTTTGCAGAAAGCCTGAGAACAGTGTTTACTGTCTTACATGGTAAATTTGGCTTACAGAGAGTCTGTGGGGTTTTCTCAGTGCACACAAACTGCACTGTGTATGCAGCCCAGCCATTCTGAGTGAATTAGAAGGCCCCTGCTGAGTTCTGATGGAATTTTCTTAAAGTCTTAATGTATGTCAATATAGATGTCAAAACCCCCTAATATTATCGTAAATGTAATAAGTGATTTAAAAAACCCCAAAACACAAATAAACAGGCAATAAAATTCAGTGAATTGAGATTCCAGCTGCACTGAGTCTTATGCAAGCAAAAAGTGTTGCACATCAGCATTGATACTGAAGTTGTTGCAAGTTGGTAAAACTGATCAGTGGAGACAGTGTTAACAGAAGTGGTTATTTTCCTTTTTAACTCATCATCCACTAAAATGAACTCCAAGCCTAGCTACAAATGCCTGGAAGTCCTGTGGGGCTTTTTTCAGATGCTTTGTTTCAGTCATCTGCCCGTTCACATTTTCAAATGTTTGCACAGAGTATATTATAAATTTTCTTAGGACTTGCAAGGACTCTGAAGATGCCCTGTCAAGTTACTAATCCATTTCTGAAAAGGAATGCTTTTTCTTTTATAAATTTTCCAGTTCTCTCTTGTAAACTCACTGAGATAAAGATAAAATCTCACTAGACAGACAACAAAATCTTATTCATGACAGGATTCTTCTTTTAACAACTGCCCTAAACTAGTGTCTTGGCTTAAGGGTTTTAGTTCAGAATTGTTGCAAGTTTCTATAATAACAACAATAAAATGCTTTCATTTTTTCTCTGTTGATGTTGCTGTCTTCTCATTGAAGAAATAGCCTACATTTAACAAAAAATATCTTAGGCCTTTCTTGTTTTTTGAAATAATCCAGTCTCTTCAGGCCCTTTGAAAACAGCTATCACACCAGGCAACTCTTGTTGGCTGTTATAAAGGGAAAGGAAATATTTTAGAACATGATAAATCTTTCCAGTGATGGAATGTTTTTTCCCAAGTGATGAATCATTACAATAGCCTTTTATTTGCTGGGAATGTTGAAGAATTTTTATTAGACTGTACATCAGGATGTATGTTGTTCATTGTTGTTTTGGATATCTGAAATCTTTATACTCCATAGAAAACACTGGAGAGAAGCACTAATATTAATAGGCTTTTTTGTTGAAAAAATGGAAAAAAAGAAACTAATGTGGCATTCCGTGTTTCAGCATAGCTGGATTGTTTCATACCTGTGTAGTTCAAGTTGTATATCTATTGACTTTTACTCCCCAAAGAGTTTCCCCCTTTAAATTTAGCAAGAAAGGATAACCTGGTAGCTTAGATTATTAGCTGATTTCTGTGGGATATGCTGTTCCTCACTTGGCTCTAAACTTCCTGGAGAAATAAAGAAGCATTACTTCATCTAAAATAATTATCAGGCAACTTGTACCCTGACACCTCTGCATATTGTGTGCATTTACAACATAAGGTCTCTGGAGTACAACACATAACACATGCACACCTGCTTTTGAAGTCTTTTAGGTGAGACTGCAGATCACACAGTTTAGTGAAGTCAAGAAGCACAAGACTCAGGCACTTGATGCTTTACTCAACCATTTGCCCTCACTCTGAGGCGCTGCATAGTAGTGGCTTTATTTTAGCAGAGGCACCAACAGCTCTGTGATGGAAGGTAACCTGTAAATTTGTTTTATAGATGTTTCATTGCATTAGTGCACTCAACAATATGGTGCACTTATATGCATGAACTGCTAACTCATTTCCCCTACCTGGCACTTTGTAAAAGCAATATTCAATGCCATCAGATTGCATATGCAGAGTGCTGAGGATGACATGATCCAAGTGGCTCATCCTTTCTCACTCCATTTTAAGCCATTCACAAGTGCAATATTTCCTGAAGGTCTCTCTTTGGTTCCCCTATGTTCTAATCACGGGAGAAATTCTGTTCTAGATTATTTTTGCCTACACTTTCACATTATATCCCTTTCTGGTTTTAATACTGTATTGTGAACAGTCCACTTACTGTATAGCTTCTCTTGTTATGAAACATTACAATTTCTGTTGTTTCTTCTAGGTAGAGAACAGACCCAAATATTATGGAAGAGAGTAAGTAACAAACATCTCTGGAAGTGGTTTATCCTGACATATTGGTTAATAATAGTTACAGAAAAGGTGTCAAGTGTTTAGTCTGTGCTCTTTGTTTCTTCTGTGTGTTTTACAGCAGTCTGTCTCACCATCAGATCATTATTACAGTGCCATCACTTTTGTCTGCCTAAAATTACAGCTGCAGTTTCTGATGGATATGAAAAGATATTTGAGTCCCAAATGCAATATATGATCAGTCTCTGTCTTCTGTTTCAGGTTGCTAATGCAAAGATGGTTAGATTTAGTGTGAAGAAACAGAGGAGATCTTACTTATGTTTATTTTGGTAAAAGATGTGTAGTGTTGCTGGGTTATTACATCAGCAATTACTGAGATTACAGCAACTTGCTAAAATCTCAGGGATCACATAAAATATCCCCAAATGCTTCAAAATGTTTGATTGCCTGCCACTAGCACAAAACATGTGAAACCAGCAGGAGAAAACAGATTTATTTCTACATATTAAATTGATAGATGCAGATTTAAAAACAATGTACTTGTTTCATAGATATTCTTTCCTAGAAGCCTTTCTAAACCATTTGAAGTTACTTCAAATACAGGCAGAAAGGGAAATTAATTCAAACTGTAGATTCCTTCAAATCAGTCATTTTTATGGTTGTTTCTTTTTTAATTACTATTGTTGGTACTTTTTAAATGAAGACCAAAAGGTGATTTAAAAGGGAAGAGGCATGTGCTTCAAAAAAATTTTTGTTCCTTAGATTCCATGGGATGATCTCAAGGGAGGAAGCTGACCAATTATTAAGTGTTGCAGAGGGAAGCTATCTCATTCGTGAAAGCCAAAGGCAACCTGGAACCTACACTTTGGCATTAAGGTCAGTAATTAATATTTAATTTTTAAATTTATAAAATATTCAAATGGTTTTACTGTGTTGCTGACCTCAGATCATAAAATTCTTTGTAATTGTTCTAATTTCATCATTATACTTTTTTACCCTAGTTACAGATTTGGTATCGTTGACCTTCCGTGCCCTTTTTTGAAGTGCTAACATTCCTTATTGTTTGCACCATTAGGATAACAGCAATTGTGGTTTTGCCAGTGGGGCTTCATTTTGCCCTTCCCCCACTATGATACAGATGTGACCCCATGCAGATGTTGGGAGAGCAGGTGATCAAGAAACAAAAGGCGTCTTATGAGTTCCCTGACTAGTCTGCCATGTCCTGGCCAGGCAGCTGTTGCTGGAGAACACTTAGTCCTCCCTAGTCTCTCCACGGGATGGCAACAAACCAGGAGGCCCTTTTTGTCTGAACACCTGTTAGCTAACAGTGCTTGCAGATCTGCTTCTTCATTCTGCAAAGTTCTGGCAAGTGGGTCAGCTATAAATAAAAAAACTCAAAAAGCAGTTGTAAGTTTTAAATAGCTTAATTACTTTTAAGATATTGGAGGTTATTTTGGCCTGTGCGGTACATCTGAGTACTCAGATGGGAGACAGTGATTATTAGTAATGTTGTAAATCTAGGTGGCACAGAAAAACATTGAAGGAGAAGATGCAGTTACTGAAAGTTTTATATGGGTAAAATAAGATTATGATTAAAATAATAATGTCTTGAAATAATAGGTTGTGATGAATTAGTTTTTCAGGGGAAAAAAAGAATATATTTTCATAGGATATTTGTTTCTGTAGTAATAAAAGAGAAACATGATTGACATTTACAGTGACTTTCATTAACAGTGTAAATTTGGTATTTCTTATTAAAATAGTACTCAATTTCATCATCTTCTGCTCTTGCAATATTCTTTTAAAGCTACAAAGAAATCAGTTTTTGTAACACCTGGCTTGAAGGCAGAGCTCCCACTCCCTGCTTCCAGTGTGCAGAAGACGCAGGGCCTGTAGATTAAGATGAAGCTGTTGAGCATCTTATAGGATTTATTGCTACAGATTGTTTTTCAAATGCACCTCCAGTCCAGCAAGTCAAAAGATGGCTTTTTTCCAGGTTTGATGGTATCTCTCACACTGGAAAACCCCTTTGAAAACAGTAAAATCAATTTTATACCAAATGGAGAAAAGAATGGGTAGCTGTTAGTGATCAGTTTGGGAAAAGATTTCAAATGATAGCAAAGTTGTTATCATTGATTTATTTTGATGAAATTCAGTGTTTGGGAAAACACAGCAGAAACTGAAACTGCAGCATCTTGCAGCCATTTCATTATGTTTAAATGGTAAATGACTTGTGTATCACGGGCAGTGGGTCTAGGTGGCTGCTTTCCTTCCCACAGCAGGTAATACTCTGTTCCCTTGCTGTTGGCCTTCAAAGTGTATGAATGAGGGTGTTAATTCTCATATCTTAGGTGGAACTCTGTGAACTGCGGTGCTCTGTCTTCTACCCATTGGAATTTTACCACTAGGATTTATTTTTTTTCACTACTAGGCAGTGTAGCAGGAGTCTGCGTTTCCATTGACTGGAGGGAGAGTTTTTCTCAGTTTTTATTTTTCCTCTCCCTGGAATTATAAATGCAGAACATAACTATTAGCCAGAATGCCCACTGACTGTGTTTCTGACATTGTAGCCTCTCTTTAAATCCTTTCTGCAGTCTCTCTGTGCATCCTGACTGTAAGAAGTTTGCTGGGATTGCCATGATGAGTTTATGTATTTCTATCATTTTCTGAGAGCATCACTTGTGTTTGGGTCACTACACTGCCAGATGGCAAAGATAGCCCCATCTGCAGTTTAGATAATCCCAGCAGGAATTTAAGAATGTAATTTCCATGGCCGAAAACAGATCTTGTCAGTAGGATGGTATGTATGAGCACAACTTTTCCAAGTTCAACAGAAAGCTTTGACTGAGTTCAGGGTCTCTAATTTCACCCTTTCTCTTCTGGTTGTATGAAGAAATTTGGTATTTTCATACTAGGTTTAAGTGCCTCTCTGTCTCTGAAGCAGTCATGTCAACTTTAAGATCACTTCAGTATGATTTTTGCTTTTCCTTCTTTACCTTTGTTTTACCCCTTAGAAGGTGTGGGAGGAAAGAAATCTTGGTCAGCTGTTACATAAAAAAACAGACACAGAGCAGATTCCAAGAATTTTATTAAGTTAATCCAGCAATTCTCTAGAGGTGCTCTAATTCTGCAATAACATAGTGACAAAACATTAAGTGAAATATCTTTGTTTCCTGATTGGTTTTCAGGAACATTTTGGTAAAAAAAATGGAAATAAGTTGAGTAAAATTTAGATTCTTTAAGGTACTATCAACTCTTGGCATAAATACTTGGTTCCCTCTGTATTTCTGTGTATCTACTCAATCTCTCACTGTTTGTTGTCTGATGTGTCAGCCTTTGACAGTCTGTCAATTCTGGTTAGGGCAAATTGGAAACCACCTATGAAGTGTGATTGCATCATGAAATCCCAGTTCATGGAGATATAAAATTCTTGTGGTAGCTCTGGGTAGGAGCAGCTGATGTTGAGACTGAGACAGGTTTGTTTCCTGGCTTGTAGCTGCTGATGGCTCTGCTGGGGAGGCAGGCAATTCAGTGAGACAGACGGCCCAGCACATCCAGCTCTGGCAGATGTCTTCTTCCTGTGCTTGTGTCAGCGTGCCTGGGAATCCTGAAAGACCCAGTGCATCCAGTCGTGAAGAGCAGTGTAGTGAAACAGGATCATGCCCCTTCCTGTGGCAAGGTATGATGTCTCTGTCATGGAATGTTTCCAGCCATCTTTTCTGAAATGGAGAAGAACAGGCTTTTTGTGATTTATCCTGAGGACCCAAGCCAGACAATTCCTCAAATCATCATGGGACACTTTCAGTGTTACATTTGATTCCACCAGCTATTGTAGCTGACGTCCAAAATCTCAGTGTCTGTGCCAGCCAGGACTGCACATCCTGTTCAAGACGAGCTGCACCATGTGTTTTAGTTCTTTGTTCTCTAAAGCCTTCTAAATGAGTTTTTGACCACTGTGAAGCATTAGGCTGTGGTGCTTTTATGGAACTAGCTTTAGTAGATCTAAAGATCTTGTTCCTGAGCTGCTATAGCTACAGACATAGCCTAGCACCACTTAAATGACCAAATATAGGACAGGAAAAGTAATACTTTTTGCAAGCTAAAGCAAAGCGGTCAGCTGTTCTTAGTGCAATACTGTGGAATAGTTAATTGAGTTCAAAGTGAAGATTTTTAATATTTTTTCTTTGTAAGGTAGGGAAAGTGACTCTTACCCAAAAAAAAAACCTTTTCATTTTTTAAAGCTGCTGTTGAGTTACAGTAAAATCTGCTTTCTACTTATATAACAAGCTGCATTTTCATCGTCTTATGACAAGCTATTTTTGCCTACTTTCATCCATTATTGTGCAATTAATTTGCATCATGACTTTTTTAAAGGCAGACTACCTTTTAAATATAAATTTGAAACAAAAGATGGTGGAGTTTTTTTAGAAAATAATTTTCTCTGAATTTGTAAGAGAGATAGAAGTATGTTCTTAAAGAAAATGATAATTTAAATGTTGTTTGAAGTATAGAAGTTTGACTAAATAGTCAGAGCTGTCCTTCAAATAAAATTGATGTTCAGAGCCTAAGAAGGCCTGTAAAATTGTGTCAGCTCAGATGCCATGTAAAGGAGAATGAAGCATAAACACAACTGAGAGCAGCAAATCAGCACCCTACTGTATTTAATGCCTGCACTTAATCATGGATGCATTCACCAATCTTTACTAATTAATTAATCAATCAGAGAATGCCACTGAAAATGTTTTGCAATCTTGAGGTTTAAAAAATAATACTGACATGAGAAAACTATCGTAGATATATATCTGTGTCCATACATACCAGCAAGTCTCTGTTAGAATAAAAAGATATAAAATGCATTGTAATGTTAATTCAGTGTTCCAAGCAGATTTAAAATAATGAGAATTCCCAATTCACTTCTGGAGCTATTAGATCTGCTTTTACATTTGGCAAAAGAGTAATACATTGCCTAATGTTAAGACCTGTAGCAAATGACAGTAACAATAGACATGGTGTGCAATGTAGCCTTCTGTGGTGGAGAGCTTGTTTAATAATTAGGATGAGGATAAAGAGGAAATGGGTAGAGAGTGTACTAGTGGTAGGCGTTGAAGTGTGATGGTACTGCATGTTCTTTTGAGCAGATAGCTGCTGTAGCACATTTAATTGGTTACCATGGTTTCCCTTCCTGCAAATTCTATTGTTGTGATACTGAGAATGAATTGAAATAAGCTTCTGCAGCATGATTAAAAAAAAAAAAAAAAAAAAAGGTAATAACGTGAGCCATGATTATGAGTCATGGAGTCATGTTTTCTTTATGTTTGGAGGTTTGGGCACATTGATGATTATGTAGCACCGGGAAAGAATTTTTCAGGTGAAATGAATGTCAAAAATTAGAAATCTTTATTTTAGTCATGTATTGTGCAAATTCATACATACATTCTCAATCCCTAAATTATGACTTTTTTAAAGAAACTAGCCACAGGCATTTTAAAAGGAGACCTAATTGGCAGGCTATTAGGGCATAATGCTGCAAATGAACCTTTTAAGTATCAGAGGATGTCTGCTTTGGTAGCTGGATGCTGTTTATTTTCAGTGGGCTCTTTTGGGACACGTGTGCAGTGCTGTTCCAGAACACGTGTGGATTGCTGTGGGATTACTTACACATGTAGCATTCAACATCTGCAAAAGGCTTCTTGAATTCAGATATTAATACTGTTATCTGCATTCTGCTGAAAAGCCTTGTTGTACATACTGGGACCTGGGAGAGCAATTGGGGAAAGAAGACTTGTTTGAAACTCCTTTCTACATGATAATAGTTGAATTCTGTTTTTCAAATGATGAATGTATCAAAATCTGATCATAGTTTATCCTGCATCTACAGCTGATCTGTAAGTAGTCAGAAGGAGCCCAGCAAAGCAGTAGCTGGCTGCATCTCTTCACTTTACCATGGTAACAGTATTCTGACACCATGCTAGTTGGTAGGGAAACATTATAAAGACCATTTTAAAGACTAAACTTTGCATATCTTTCTGTGTATTTTTTTACCTGCTTTGCAAATGAAGTGATTTGCAGTAGCAAGGGTTGAATTCAGTTTCTAGAATCCTTTCTAAATTCATACAATATTCCTTGGTTGCTAGCTGAAAAAAAAAAAAAAAAAGGGAAAAGGTGGTAATAAGTTCTGGAGCTTGCTTTTCTGCTTCAAGTAAAACAATTGGCCCTCTATCTAAATGATGTTCCATGTAAAAAGTTTCTTTTGCTACATAAAATTTCACACTAAATAATTGACTCTGTTAGTTTGTCAACAACATGTAAGGTTCAGCTATCAGCAAACACCTGAGGTGTCTGCTTATCATCTGCCTTATGTAAGTGCATCTGGGCACTACTGAAATAGCTTCACTTAAGTATTTAGACTAATAATAAATAGCTACTAACCTTAATGAGTAATTAACTGGCTACCTAGGTCCTCCCACAGACTAGAATGCTTTTTTCCTTATGGTTCATGTCTTCTTGCTGTGTTCCTGTTCTCCTTTCCTCCTCTTCCCATCTGTTGTTGTTGTCAGCTCTGTTTTCTTTTGGCTAGAGTGTCTAATTTATCTTTAGCAATTCGGTTTACTGCAGTCTTTCTCCTGCTGGTGTTAAGTTCAGCACTTCTCAGAGGAATACTCTCTGCTTCAGCGTGTTGTGAACTTTTTTGGGAGAGCTTGTCCAAGAGATGGCTGTGCTCAGCGTACCCAGCTCATGTTCATTTATGCCGTGTCCTTCACCCTGGCTGCAGCTCCTGCTGTGCCAAAAGCTCTGCTGTGATCTGCTGAGCAGCAGAGACACTGCCCTTGTGCTGAGGTACTGTGGTGGAGCTCAGGAGGTCTGGGCTCACTTCTTGGCTTCATATATGACTTGGCTTTAGGCCATGAAGTTCTGCAGGCCTCATTTCTCCATTAGAGATGATGTTTTCTCTTCTCTATTGTCTCACGTGCTTGTTCAGTACAAAAGTCTAGGATATCTTTAAAATGGCCTAGGCTGACTGGAAGTTGTACCACATCTCTCAGTCTACCCCCAGTCACAGCTCCTGAGCAGGAATCTGTGTTGCACTTTGCTGGTTTTATGCTGCATAATGCCTGGTTTAAAGCTTCTGGGCACTGTTGGAGTTGAAATAATAGCTGAAAAAATCAAATCGTAATGCAATCAGTTGCTAATCAAATTATGTATGCAAATACATTGTGCTCTCCTCTCCCGTCAAAGCATATATATATTTTCTGTCTTCTGCAAGTGCTACTGGAATGCCTCTTTTTCTCTGCTTCTTTTAGAAAATGCTAGGCAGAAATCTATCTGCAAGTTAGTCCTTTTGATTGCCTCTTATTTTTGCATTTGGAGAAACACCTTTATTCCTGTACTTCATCAGCTGTAGATACTGTGGATGCTTTATAGGCATGTTTTCAAGATAACACACAATAACCTCACATTGTTGTTTAACGCCACAATTGTTTTCATTGAAACATTTATTAATTATTCAAACACCAAAAGAACTGACACCTGTTTTCCTTTTCTTTCTCCCTCCTTTATACTTGGTGAAGCTCAGCTGAGTATGGTTCCTCCTGATTTGAGAGGTGCTAGAAGGAGAATCAAGCTAATTTTTTTTATATCTTGAGATAAATGAACTCTAACAGTTTCAGTAATAAATTGACATCTGCCCCATTTATTGCTGCACTTGGATGAAAGAAGAAATTGTATTCTAGAAAAACAGAATATGATAGTAAAAAAGCTATTAATCTTCATTGATGAACTGTTAGTAGCCTCAAGAATTCCAACAATGCATGTTATGTATGCCAGGAACCATTTCATTTTATGTTATTATGCTTGTTTATTGTTAAGGAAGGCAGCTTTGAGGAAAAACCATTTAGAGAGCAGGATGAGTATACTGGTGAATCTCACTGTTTGCAAAGAAGTGATGAGTGAGTACCAGAAGATTAGAGGTAGAATACACTGAGAAAACAAGTTAAACGAATAGCAAATTCTGTAATACCTTTAAGAAAGTTAAGTAAACCCGCATTGTAAGCTTTGAATTAGCAGTGGCTTAAGGCAAATCAGATTTGACAAAATCTCTCTGGAATAGAAATCCTGCTGTAGGTTTGTTTTTTTTTTTTTTTTTAATATAAGTGAATTTAGGTTTTCTTGAGACCCTGAACAACAACTTGCTGTGTAGCTTGGGAAAAAACCCAAACAGGAACAACGGCAAAACCAATGTTGCTCCACTTAGCTCTCCAAAAACCTTTTCTGGACTTGCAAAGCTATTGTATAATAAGAACATTTCTTTGGCTTTTCTCTTGATGTCTTCCACTCTGGTTTCCTTGATATACTGAATTAAAATATCAACATTGTTTTAGAAAGAGAAATTAAGAGCAAGTTTCTTTTAATGTGAGAAAGTCTAGAGAAGCAAAAGAGAAATATGACAGTCATTAGTAACTTTTGAACTAAAAGAAGATTGATTTAGAGTAGATACAAAAGAATTTTTTTTGTGATGAAAGTGGTGAAAACTGGAACAGGTTGCCCAGAGAAGTGGCAGATGCTCCATCCCTGGGAAAATTCATTGGATGGGGCTCTGAGCATCCTGGTTTGAGTTAAGATGTCACTGCTTATTGCAGGGAGATTGGACTGGACAACCTTTAAAGGTGCATTTCCAACCATTCTTTGTCTCTGTGAACTTAAGCCCTTGTAGGAAAAGCTGCTGTTAGTGAAACAAAAATGAACATGTTTGAGCATTGTGCTCTGGCAGTTTTCTCTCCACAGTACACAATCGAAGTGGAATTCCTGCTACAATTCTGATGTTGTTCTACTTCAAAATATACCAGAAAAACAATGTCATATATGACCTAAAATGAAAATGTTTTACATAGAGCAAAATTCGCATGCACAGTTTGAAGTTTGCTGAGCAGACAGTGGTAGGGTTGATACCTTAATTTAGATGAATTGAAACACACTTCTATTTTAAAGTAATATGAAAGCTCTCTGTAGCATGGAGCCGCATGGTAAAATTCACTCTTGAGGAACATTTCTTTAAAAATTTTGCTAAGCATTATTTATGTATTAGGAAACTGTGAAAGTTATTAACTTTTCTGCTAGTAACATTTCCAGATGATCTTTACCCAGGCGAGCTGGCATAGGTCTCCAAATATTGCTGTCATGTAAAGAGAAGATACCAAGCTTTTAACACATTCCCGTGTGCATGTTGAATTCAAATGTATCTTAACCACTAACCACAGTGAGTCTATTTCCAGGAAGCATGGAAATTTCATCAGGTAGAAAAGGTATTGAAACAGTGCCCAAAACATTGGTATTGATTCTGATTCAATCATCAAATCAGTCCCAGCAATTTATGTAAGGTTAAATGGAATAAGGCATACAGGCACAGTACTAATAAGAGGTGATGCATCTGTTCAAACCAAACAGATTATTTTCAAATGCTTACCACTGATCAAGAAGCATTTAACTTAAGTATTAAATGGTTTTACTGCATATTAATAGCATACCATAGTACTTGATTAGCTGACAGTTTTTCAAAATTTTAAGATGGTGAAAATCAGCTGTTAATGGTAAAATAATACATTGAAGCAAAGGAATTCTTTCCTAATTTTGTTAGATTTATTTGTGAAATGCTCTATTACAGGTATCAAGGGCTGACAACACTTTTTCTTTGTTGCTTTCAGCAACTGTTGCCTACTGCTGATGCCCTAGAGCAGTTGTTTTGTCCCTGACAGCGTTTATGATCCACAGGGAAGTGCTACTGCTCTGGTCCTCCCTGCCTGCTGTTGGCATGCTATTTATGCAGTATTGTTTTCCAGCTTTGACAAGGCAGTTTGGGCAGAGGTGTCTTCAGCCTCAGTTGAGAGAGACTGCTGGGAAGCTGTTATCAGCGATACCCTACAAGCTCTGAACTTTTTTGTTTGATCCAGACAGAGGGAGTGGAAGGTTGTGTCTGCATTGGCAGGGGATGGACACCTTGCAGTACCGGGTCTAAGATCTCTTTTCTCTTTGGAAGGATGCCATACTTTTTCCATGCTGAACTCAAGTATCATGCATTTAGCATGGGTGTCACCAAGTTTTAGGGATAACTTTACACTAAATTAATGTTCATCAAGCAACAGTCAGCTAGCCAGTACTGCCCTTCCAAATAGCTCAGGAAAACTATCCATAGTGACTGTACTCTGACACCCTTCCCAGCCATATCAGCAAGGATTTTTTTGTCTCCATTTGTGTCAACCCCTAATGTATTTGATTGCATTTATACCTATTTTGTTCTTGTAAAATACTGCTCAGGTTTTGAAAACTATGTTATTTTTCAGGCAGGTATTCTGGGAAATTGGCAAGTTCTGCGGTTCCCTGGCTATCATCAGAAATGTTGTTGCCAATGAATATTAAAAAAAAAAATTAAAATTAGCTGCTTTCAGGAGCTGGAGACCTTCAGGGATAATTGTGTAGAAGAGGTTTTGGCTGTATGCAAAGCTTGTCTTCCTTTGACAAGGAAATGGGCCAAAAGAGGATCTCTGGAATAACTTGTTTTCACTCCTGAGAACACGGCATGATTAAGAGACATTGGTGATGGCAAGATTCCTTATACTCCTATGGCTTTTTATAGAGTGTCAAGACTCAAGTTGTAAGTGTTGGTTGAGAGTTTTCATAAAATAGAACTGAAATTCTGGCACCTAATTTTAAGAAAGACTTCTGCCTTCTGGCAGCAAAGCACATTAAGGTTCTTTCTCCAAGGGAAGATTAAATCCAAGTGACCTTTAGGCTCAGTCTTAAGTTTTCACAGTTCAGTGTATGAAGTTGCTTGAAATGAAGGAGGACCCAAGTAGTCCTGAGGGGTATTAATTTGTCATTTGATTGCAGCCATGGACTCAAAACAATGCCTGGGTCTAGAAATTCTTCTCATCATAAAATAGCCTGTGAAAGTAGTGAATAGCTACTGTACCATTCTGTATGTGGACTATAAAATTCATCCTCTCAGATGGTAAGAGAGTGTATCTGTGCTCTCAATTCTTCCCTTCTTCCTTTTGTTTCTTTACTGAATGCTGCATACAGGTAGGTGGCTGACTCTGAGGCCTGTCTCTCGTGGCATGATACCTAATTCAACTCCTCAGTCCTTTATTATCCTTTATTACCAGCCACATTTGCTCTACTGTTTAATACATTTTCCCACGTTATCTACTCTGCCCCACTGGCAATCAAAGAAACTAGACAGTGATTGCTTTCCAGTCAACTTGGAATAAAAAAAGTCTTTTATCTGTAGTCCTGCTGCTTGCAAACAAATGCACAGTGGACACAATGAGACTGTTTGACATGTCAGAGGTCTAATTCTTTCTCTTGGAAAAACATCTGATGTTCCCCTGTATAAACCAAAAGAGAACATACTTTATCTGTGTTCCACTTTCTACTTATTAAACAAAAACCAGCTGGTACTGGTATTGCCTTTAGGAGAAGAGCATCAGGAAGTTGAAATATCAAATCTTGGCTCTACTTAGTTGCCACGGTGATGTATAATTAACTAGGCTGCAGGAATGTTACAGAAAGTAAACATAAGGAAATAGTCTTGCTAGTGGAAAAATTTAAACCATAGTTTTAAGTAAGATTGAAGATTAAGTCTTTAGTAATAATTTTCAATTGAACATGTATGCTTTTTTAATGTTGTAATTTGATAAAAATAGTGTCATTATGTGGTCAAGAAAAAATTGAAGTTAATTTGAAAGAAATAAAACAGGATTCTGAGACACATTATTGACAGTACAGTCTTTGTAAAAGACTGGTGTTTCATTGATTTGTGGAGATTTTGGGGGTTTATTACTAGTAGGATTCTGTTTGAAAACCAGTACCTTTCTCCACAACATATCCAATTAGGAAAGAATAAAGGAAAAAAAAATTGATTTGGAGCAAATGGGAAATTAAATAAAGGCAAACCATTCCTCCCTTGGAAACTCTATTCCTTATAGTATCTGTCAGTGACACACTTCATGTGTAGCAGTCTGAACAGATCTACAGCATAGGGGCTGCTCCCACACCTGAGATAGGAGGGTGCACCTTCTGACCCTGTGGGAAAGACAACTAATCTTTTAAGAAGTTCTGTCTCTTTTCTGCATTTGGTCATCTTGTTCTTCAGAACAGGACTTCAGAACCAGACAAGACTGGTTTTAGCTTTTGAGGGATGTTGCTAAAATCAAAACACTGTGTGTACTTATAATTAGGCCTTGTGATGCTTTTCTGTGCTTTATCATCTCTTGTTAAAATTAGTGTAATACTTCTAGAAAACTAAGAGCAATAAGTGACCTCCAGCTTGCTTGAAACTCTGCTTTAAGTAGTCAGAGAAGATGTTACTGATGAGAGCAGCAGTTCACCTGCATCTCTTAATATAAGTAATTCTAATGTATATGTCTCTTAAGGCCCATTATTCTTCACCTTCAAACTTCTTTGGTTCCCCTGATGAAGTGAGAGCCATCAAGGTGCTTGTATGTGCTCAGTGTGCATTGTTCCCACTGACTTGAGCAGATGACAGTGAAGGTTGCTCCCTTTGGCACGGCAAAGTGCTGAGCACTCTTGGCTCATGGGGACTTCTCTGACTGTCAAGGGTGTATAAAGAGGATATCTGGTGGTCAAACCTTGTTTGCCATACACTGTGTTGAGTATAAAGGTGCCCTGAAGAGCAAGTCTAATTACATCTACCCCTTCTGCTATAACTTAGGACATTCTCTTTCTGCTTTCTGAATGACTTGTATTCACTCAGAACTGCATCCTGTGATGAAATTGGCATTGGGTAAAAATGTATTTCTGTCATTTTGTAATTTCTCATGTTTGATTCAATGAACTTTTAGTTTGTATGGCATAAAAATATGCATGGAAGTACCAGTTAATCTGCAGGAAAATGCCCACGTAGTTCCTATACATTGTGTCCCCTTTCCTTACTGGGCAGGATGCAGATTCCATTTACATTTGAGTGTTTTGCAGAAATAGCAGCTTCTGAAGTTGCAGTCACTGTCAGAACTATTGATAGTGTGATGGGAAGGTTTGGCATTTTGATGTAGAACAGAGAAAAAAATTCAGATTCCAGGACCATGTATTTTTTGTCTATATTGGCAAGAAGAATGTAATATTTCACCTGAGGCAAGGTCTAAAATTATGTTTTCCCTGTTTGGCAAGGCCCTGCTGAGAAAAGGAGCCACTTCAGCACAGTATCATTATTTACTGTGATCCTTAACATCTCCAGTGAAGCATTTGATTGTAAAGTGAAACCAATCCATCCTTTCAAATTTAGTTCTTAAAACTTATTTGGCACATCTGACCTCATAAGGGGGCTCAATACCCTCGCTGCTGTCTGACCACGGAACAACACTGGAGTGAGCTGTGAGAGCAGCTTCTTGCCTCCATCTTCTCCACAGGAAATGTCACCAAGTGCAAACACTGGTGTGTTTTCACATGTTTAGACTGTTTTGAGGCAGAAAATGGTTGCAGATTCTACGTGCAGTTTTTAAAAATATGCTGCTGTTCAGGTAAATTCAGCATTCTTACGGTTGCTAAGAGCCTGTGTCAAAATGCTGTTCTATCCCGATGCAGAATGGCTGGTGTTGGATAGCTTTCATGTTATATATTCTGGATATTACAAAGATTTGCTTGAAGCTTGGGACTTAACAAGCATAACACAGAAGGACTTTTGTACAAAGCTTGAAGAGTTAGTCCTGGGCCTTTGGCCAGGAATAAAGAATGCTTGCCCTTGTGCCATTTTGTCCTGTGCTGCTCGGGTTCTGGCAGCAGTTCTGCTTCAGTGTAATTGTTGGCACTGGAGCTCAGCTGAACCTTGAATGGCCTCTTCCTGCAAGCAAGCAGGGGAGCAGAGGTCCGAGACGGCATCAGAGCTGCGTATTGATCGGCTCTAATAGAGGCTCTGTTATGAGAGCTCTTCATATGGGAGCCAAGCAAATTGGCTGCAGTGATAAAGTAGCAAAGCACTAAAAAAAGCCATAAGGAGTGTGAAGTAATTTTTCAGTTTTTCCATAGATAATGGAAAGGCTAAAAGAATACCAGAACAAACAGCTCCTTCTGGGACAGTAACTGTTTTGGCTATCTGTCTGCGGTTGTTGTTGATCTCTCCTTCCTATCTGTGCTAAGTAGCAGTTCCCCAGCTCGGCTGGACCAGACACAGAGCATAGTCACAGCTTTAAGTGATAAAGTGTTTTTAATTGTTTGCAAAGGCTTGCTTACTCTTATTTATTTTTGCTTACTGTTCTTTAAAAAAAACAACTTTCCCATTTCATTGAGGCAGATTTGGAAGTCAAACCAGAAACTTCAGACTCTACTACGATGGAAAACACTTTGTTGGGGAGAAACGTTTTGAGTCCATCCATGACCTGGTGACAGATGGATTGATTACTCTTTATATTGAAACGAAGGCAGCTGAATACATTTCCAAGATGACAATTAATCCAATTTATGAACACATAGGATATACAACCTTAAACAGAGAGCCAGCACACAAAAAGCATATGCCAACCCTGAGAGATGAACATGATGGCAAAGAGTCGACAGGAGAGGATGAGGTAGCAGAAAAGAGGGTAAGCAATTGTTAACCCACACTTTTTTTTCTGTTAGAAAAGTTTTTTCTGTTTTTTGTTTTGTACTTTTAAGCTTTCCCCTCTACTGTTAGTACTAAAGGTCTCTGCAGCTATTTAGTCTACATAGTTATTTCCAGTGTTACTTTAACAGTAATATTTAAACTGGTTATAGAATTTTGTAATGGTAATTTTTGCATATTGCAAATTTTCATGATTTGGAGGTTAGTTATTTGTCATTGTGATTCTTCAGGTGTTTTTATAGTTATAGATGTTACCATTAAGCCACTCCATTATTTCAAATGGGCAAAGAATATTTAATCTTGAAATTGTTTACAGTATATAAGACAATTGCATTTTATTTCTTAATATATTCAGATTTCCCCAAACAAATGCATTCCATAACCTGTTCAGCAGTCTGCATATAATGACATTAAAGTTGTCCACATAATAAATAAGGCTGTTCATTAAGTTGATAAAATGTTAAAACATTTCACTTGGCTAAGTTCAGCCTGTCAGAAGCTGACAGAGCTATTTTTGGCCTCAGCCAGACTTACAAAGAGGGATTGCTCTCTTCAGAGAGTTGCAGTATGCAGCTGAGAAGTAATTGCATCCTGGATTATAAAAGAAAAACTAAGGAAGAAATCTTGGAATCAGTGAACATAAAAATATAAAGGGAGGTTGGGAATGTACTGGGCAGACAAAGCAGCTGCCTGAAATTTCATTTGTATTTCAGAGACTAAACATAAAAGAAACCATAATGTAAATTCCGTTGTGTTAAATGAAATACTTTGTTTCTTGAAAATCTGACAAATGAAAGTATTTTTTTAAAGTTATGTTTACATGCCTGTAGGTGTTCATGCATGTGTAATAGTCTGATATGTTTCCCTATTTCACAAACTTCAGAATGATATAGATTAGGCCTATCTAATATGCTTATAGTATGTAGAAGAAATGCTAACTTTAGCTGGGATCTTTTGTCTCTCCAATCAGAAATATGTGATTTTAGTTTTTGTGGATGTGGAGGAAAGGTCTGACTGACAATTTCCAACATACATGGCTATTACAGTGAAACTAAGCTCCATACTGAGTCCACAGAGAGAGAGGCTCATAGCTTTGGTCCTTCAAATCCTCCTTCAGCAGAATCTGCCATTCTGCACTGAATTTGCTGAGAGATGAAGCACCCAACTTAGCTTAAAGTATGAATCTTCACTGTTATCAGATCATTTTGACAAAAGAAATGCTGCTGGGATATTGAAGCTAGCTGACCACATTTAATATCCAATTTCTCGCCTGTTAGGTAGCAGTAGTAGAGGGGTGAGTTATCACTTACAGTTCCTGACAGCCCCTGCTTCCAGCATGCTGTTTCAAAAGGATTTTTTTTGCATATTATCATAGACAGTTTATTATAATGCAAAGCCTGGGTAAAAATCTTCTCTAAGTCTTCTGGAAGTTACCACTTTGGGTTTCTTTGGTAAAATTTACTTTTCCTGCATTTAGAAACTTTCAAGTGACAGCAGAACTCTGTTCTGTTACATTTTTTAGATTGATGAAACAGTGTTCATAGAGAGATTTCAATGATTAGTATTGAAGAATGCTGTTTTTTTCCATGGATTACATTGTGTTATGTCACTTACCAACTGTTTTGAAATATTTTTCATTAAATATCTCAAGGACTATTGAATATTTCTCAAAGATTGAAATTTTATGTGGAAAGCCTTTAAACAGGTTAGACATGTAATCTCAGCATCCCACTCCCTTCATCTGGAACTTACAAATGACTAAAGGGGCTTCAGTCACAAAACAGTTCAACAGCAGTGGTGTTTTCAGTCCTGAAGCCCAGGTTTTAATACTCTTCTTTATTTTGTCTTGGAACTATATTGATGTGAACACACTGGGGCACACAAACATCGCAGCGTAGTTAAATGTGGAGATTTCACTTTACTTTTTGAGTCATTGTCCAGTTGGGATTGCTATCTGTGGCTGCCTGGGGACAGTACATTGTGGTCTTTCTCACCATGGAGTGGCACAGAGGTGACACCTTGGCTGTCTTTGCACCTCTCAGGGTTTTGGTGGGAAGATGGCCCAAATTTTCCTGCATGTCACTTCACCCAGCAAATCAGAGTAAGGCATTCAGCCCCATGATCTACACCTGATCCCGCTAGCAACCTCAGCATTTGGAACAAGCAGCTGTTTACAAATAGGTCAAGTAGTTTTTGTTTTTGGTGGCAGGACTGGCAGGTTGATTCCTGTTGTCCAATATGAAGAGAATACCGTTGAATTGCAATGAGCCAAAGAAGATTGTTCAGAGTTCAACATGAAAAAAACCATTGTTTTATGATCCAAGCAGCAAGATCTGTGTGCCCATTAGCCCCATGGCGAGGATGAACATTTCCTCCGTGTGTACAGCATCTGGCAATTAATGCATCTTTATCAGTTCTGTAACGTAGTCACACAGCTTCTCCCTGCACTGTATGCTTCTTCCTCTCTAAAGAGAGAAAGAAGTCTGGGAAAGCTCATCTGATCATCCTGAGCCCGAATATGTTCCCAGATTTGCAGGCTCTGAGGCTGTTCAGATACAAATCTAAATTTGTGCCTGTGACTGTTGCCCAGTCATATGTGGGTGGTGTATGGAATATAAGTCCTTCAGAAGGAAAGAAGAGACACAAAAACAGTCAGAGCCTGTGGAACAGCTGGTGGGAATAGAATCTCACTTTCTGCCATGGAAACTGGGCAGCTAGAGAATACACCCCAAGCTTGAGAATGAAATATTAAAGGGCACTCACCCAGTCTTCGGTTTGGTGTGATGCAGTAGCAGGAAATGCTGCATTTTGTGTTAGATGCCTCCCAGCAGGCACTTGGAATACTTTATTTGTTCCCTGCTCTTTCTGTAATTAATGTATGGTAGAAGAAGTCAGTATGTGTATGGTGACACTTTTCATTTGCAATATATTAAAAAGGAGCCCTAGTAAAGGGGAAAGATTTAAAGACTGAAAGAGATGAAAAGTCAAAACTTATGCAATCATTAGATAAGGATTGTAAGACAGAAATTGCAATACTCCTGAATTGTGCAAGAGACCATATTGTGGCATGATTTAAGATGCAATTTTTGATGGGAAAATATGATCCACTACACAGCATGTGCTTCACTGATAATGAGAAAGAATATAACTGCATACCATGTACAAGTGTACATTAAAAGTTTAAATTCCTGGTTAGTGATTTAATGCTTTTCCTAACCTATGAAGGAATTACTAATTAGTCAAGACATAACTGGAGGAGGAGAGACTGAAAACAGGAGAGTGCTTGTCCTGCTCAAATGTCCCAAATAGACATTTTAGCTGTTGTTAAAAAAAAGGTGATGCTGGTTCCCAAAACAGTCTGCAAATTGTTCAGAACTCAATCGTGGGGCCATCATGGTCTGTGTGTTAAGAGAGGGCTAAGAATGATTTAAAAGAGGGTCTCCCATGTGGATTCAGTCTGTATGACCTTAGCGTGGAAGTGGAAATAATAGCCAGTATCATAAGATTTAGTATTCCTCCTCTGCTTTGAATACTGATGGGTCTCTGAACATTCTGTACTCTCCAAGGCAATTATGGCCTTAGAGCAGATCACTCGATTCAGTTAAACACCTTATAAAAATGGTAGCTCTCAGAAATTAGTAAATATCTAGAAACATATACCATATATCAAAGTCCTTCTTTAAAGCCTAGCAAAACATTCTTTTTTTCATTTTGACATGTTTTTGATTTCTTTATAATATGTATAATGTGTAAGAAGTTGTATGAGTGATTGATTCAAGATTTAATATTTGTTATGAAAAAATGAAATTATTAATTATGAGTTATCCTGTCTTTCAAAATGAAATCCTGGGGTAAATGTTAGGATAGCAAATGAGTCACATCTATTCATGTTTACTTTGGTAGTATGTGCTATTTCTTCAAGAAATTTCAGTGGCTGCAAATCAATTGAAGACCCCTTCTAGACTGTACTACATTCCATTCAATTCCTGTTGATGGAAAGAATTGAGAGAAGGTTTGTGACTGCAGTCACCCAACAAAAGCCATCTTCTTTTCCTGTTTTCAATTACCTTAGTTGGTGATACCATTTTTTCCTCTATAGTAAAGAAGGCTGATTTTCTGCAACTCTGTGCAAGGAGATCTGAAAATATAGATCTGTATGATTTTAGTAGGAAACATGCTTTTATACCTCCTCCAAAGATAATTCAGATCACAAAGAAAGGTGTGATCTGTGTACATTTCTAATAAATTCATTATAGACTCCACATACAAAATCAAGGGTGACACTTTCAGTATTTGCAGAGGACCAGTCTTAATTTCCAGCCTCAAACTTACACTTTTATTTTCATTATTGATACTACTGTTTTTCTACTTTTGGTCTCAGTCAAATCCGTTAGTAACATCTGCTTAAACCTTTCCTTTGCCACAGCTTATGTTATCTTCAGGGACAGCACATGAGAGGCTGTAGCTCAGGAAGCCGCAGTAGCTGGCATAGAAGTACAGGCACCCTTATCGAGGTCTGTGGTAGAGGCACAGAGCTTTGGATGGCAGTGGTTGGTGCCCTGTAATGCCAATTCTGGAACTGATGGGGCTAAAAAACCTGGTCTTAATAATCAGGGAGCAAAGTGTGCTTTGAGAGCTGAAGCAAGCTTCATGGTGGAAGTTGTTTGAGATATTTCCATTTACTTGAATTAACTTCAAGGATGGGTGTGTAATGTACAACAACATCTAAACAAGCCATAGGTGTAACAAGGGTAATGATGAAGCAATAATGTTTTTAGAAGTGCAGCTAATGAATGTTTACCTTAAAAGACATTAAAGCTGCAGGATACTGAGCACTGAAGAATCCCATGGGTTAACTGGAGGAGATTGTCAACTCTTTTCTCACAAATGTTCCTTTCCAGTCCCTGCGCGGGTGTCCATGACAATCACTCTGTAACTTTAATGTAATTTATAAATAAAACATAACTCTGTGGAAGGCAGAAACTTCTATTTATTTCTTCTGGGTTTAGCCCATCTTTCAGCAGAGACTTCAAAGCACAGACAATTTTGTCAATTCTGAGAAAGTTCTTAGTAGGATGAAAGACAAGCCTACTTCTTAAGTAGCTGCTCCAGCATATCAGCAACATCATGCTCAGAAGAGATTGCCCCACCTCAGCCTTCCTCATCTTTCCTTTCTGTGCATTAGCATTTATGTTAGTGAGGAACCAGTGTCATGTATGGTGTTATGCTTGGCACGTACAGTCCAAACTAAGTCTGCAAATGGTTACAACGCATTTTTACAAACATATATGGTTTCAGCTTAACCCTGTGTTTATAATACCCAGGAAAGGAGAGTTAAGTGCACATGTTGCCCAGTGTACAGACATCAGCACAAAGAAAATTATTTTCTCCAAACTGCAGAGTGCTTTTTCTACTTATAATCACCAAGAGTAACCCAAGCCCTTATTTATGTTCATTATGGCAGTAAAATTGATTCACTAAAAAAGCTCATATAAACTGATTTTGTTTTACAATTCAGAGCTTCCAAATGAAGCATGCACTTTGCTAATTTAAACCCTAGGTCACACACGGAATATCTAGTTTACTCTTATCAGTATCTCATGCTTATAAAAGATAAATTAGGAAGCAAAACTTGTTTTTTGAAGGGTCTGTAACTGGACCTCCAGTGTTAAACACTGTCCCATAGTTTTCCTGTTTCTCCCAGGACAAATTCTTTCTTCTTCTGTAGGTGCCAGCTCTGGTTCGTGCCCAGGTGTGCTCAGTTAATTCCTGCAGGTTACAAATGGCCTCCTGGCTGATTCCGGTGAGCCCTGCAGGACTTGCCTGCCTGCCCCTGTGTGTGTGTCTGCACCTCCAGAGCACATTAATGTAATGCTTACACCATAATGCGGGGGATTAAGCTGAACTGGAAGCTGTGTGCTTGTGTTGGTAGCCCAGTTGCATGTTTCTGGTCCAGTATTACAAGGGTCAGAAGAAATAAGGCTCCACAGCCTGCAGACAGTAAGTTGTGCCTTAGGTCAGCCTGCGTTTCAAGCAGAGACTGCGCCTCTTGTTGCTATGCTACTCCTGTAGAGGTGTTCCCTGTGTTCTGAAGGTAAACACAGTTGAGGATCGGCAGCCTGCTTCAGCCTTTTGTCATGGGTACAAGTCTCTTCACTGCTTGCTGAGATGACCTTTCAAGTTACTTTCTGCTTTTTCAGCAAAGTGTGGCTCTTTTATGATCTGATGTGTGAGATGTGTACACAAAGATACAGTCTTCAGAAAGTTTGGTGTCAAATTATACTGAGACAGGCAGCTGCCATGTGAAATCGAGTGCAGCTAGTCTTTCAGACTCACACATCAGACCCTCAGCAGAAGTGTGGTGAGTAATTACCCCCAGCATATGCCCTGTGCCTGATTGAGCCTTTGTAAGATGAATAGTGTGCAGAACTGTTAAAAAGGCTGTAAAGCAGTACAGTTGCTGTGCAATTAATTCTGAAGTACAATGCTTGTGTTGTTACTGATAAAATGGAACCATTAGCAGTGAATAAACTGTTACTCTTTTCCTGTGTTTCTCGGTGTTGTGGGGTCAGTCAGTGTGAAGCCCTGACCTCAGTTCTTTTCAGGGTTCCTATCTATACTTGGTGGTTTGGATCTGGCCATGTTTTTAATGCCCTTCAAAAAGTATTGTATAGCCCTAGCCTCTCTTACATGTACTGGCAGAAATTTCTTTGTTTTGTAACTGGGATAGGCTAGTACAAGAAGACACACAGGGAGAGAGGGAGGACTCTCCCTTTGCTCTTGAAGAGCCAAAGAGGACAGCTTTCTTTGGACTTTCTTCAGGGTGACAACCAATTTTCCCACCCTAGTGGACCTTGGTAGTCAGGACATAGAAATACAGAGGTCCAGCTGAACTCTGGATAAGCAATGGAGAGCTGTGGTGACTTCAGTCCTAGCGTGCTGTAGGAGTCTGCTGCTGGCCTTCCCCATGGGCCTTATACTTGAGGCTTCCAAAAAGGCCGCCTAGAGGTACAGTGGGGAAGCCACATAGACACATAGAAGTGAATTGCAATCTTCTTTCCCCCTGTTTTTGAAAAACCCCTGTAGCTACCCTTGACTTTTTATGCCTTGTCACTACTGAATAATCCATGCAGTGGCCACAGAAGGGAAAGGTGGGTCTCTCTCAGAGCAGCCTCTAAAGCTGGAGTGTGGTTCTGATTTATTGCTTGTGCAAAGGGCTTTCTGGATGCTCAGGGACTGCAGTGGGTTGCTAGCTGGCAGCTCCCTCGTTTGTTGTTCTCATTCCTTAGCTGTGTGAGTTTGAGGTCTTTTTTTTAACTCCTCCTCCCATCTGGCATCTCCTAATTATTTTCTATTACTAATCACTTCTACAGGAAACAGACTGGACTGTTGAATTAAGAGCCCTATAAAAGGATAATTTTGTTATTTACAGGTTTCTTAGCTCACTTAAACTTTATAACGTGACACTGTATAGCTGGTGATAATCACCTCAGGCTATGATTGTGTCCAATCTCATAAAATGGGCAGGGTCAGGTCTGGTCATTCGTGGAACATGAGAGGCTCAAGGAGAAGCTGGGGCAGTGCAGCTGGTAGCACCTTTGGTTGTGAACTAATTTCTGAAATATCTTGCATTTTATGCCTTCTGCAGCTCTGTGTAGCCAGTTCAAACCTGTGCTAGGAGTCTAACAGGGATTTTCTCCAGTGATCTCTGTCTTGATTCAGATAAACTCCTTTCTCTCCTTACTGTTTGTTCTGTGTGTGTCTAGATGGGAGCAAGGAAAGCATTTTACGTGGGTCACTGTTTACATGCTTCCAAGTACAAATCCATGTCTTTTGGCTTCTGTACAGAGATGGAAAGGATGTGGAGCTGTGGTGGTCTGATGTGTCACCCCCCATCCATTAGAGAAGGCACATCTGCTCCATTTATAATTGCCCAGTCACAAGTGGTTACCAAATGCTTAAGGCCCATGGTGAGTTAAATGCTTGCTTTAGAGGTGGTAGCAGAAAGAGAAGTAGTTAGGTATGCCTAAAACAAGTATGAGACTGTGAAAGAAAAGAACAAATTTTTTCCTGTGGTTAATGCCATTGAAGCTGATCTGTTCTGGTCCTTGTTTCTTTTTAATCTTTCATAAGAAAAAAAATATTTTCAGCTAAAGCTTCTCATGCCTAATTTTAGTCTCTAGCAGAATGTTTTCTGACTGAACAAAGTAAGGAGAGCAGTTTTATTACTAAGCTCAACAAACTACTTGCTCCTATTATTTCAAACCTGACACACTTGTCATCAGCAAAGATAGCAGCTCTTGACAGTTTTGCAAAGACTTTCTTTGATCATTAACTTTTAGAACATTAAACTTTTCCAAATTTAACCTTTCTTCTGCATGGCATCAGCAGTTAGAAACAGTGTTGCTTCTGGCATCTAGTGTTCCTACAGTCCTAATGTTTCAGTAAGGTAAGAATCACCACACTGAAAATTCTAGTTCTCAATTCTCAGTTGTTGCTCTAATCTTCATCATGTTAGTATTGATATTCCTCAATTTCAGCCTTCATAGAATTTCCAAAATAAATAAAGGATGATATGTTTCTAATAGTGAAGTTAATACTATCATGCACTTTGATTATATTGCTGTGTAGTGGAGATTATTACTGCATTTTCTTAGAGCTTTTACAGTTAGAAATAAGTTGCCTAAGGAACCTTAGAGCTAGTATCACAGAGTATAATATCTTCTATTAAGCCTTAGTCATATGTGTATGCGATTTAATAATTTTTTTCATGTTTTCCAATTTGGGAATTAGATTAGTAGCACTTAGAGGAAAGCAGCTTTTACCCTATTTGAGAGAGGATTGGAGGAGTTCTGTGAAATTATGAAAAGGCTCTGTTCCCAATATCCATTTTGCATGTAATGGTGAAACATTTTAAAAGCTCTGTGCTTTATATCATGTGTCAAATAGTTTATTGGTAGAAGATCTCTGATTATTTTACATTGCTAGAAAAGTCTTGAAGCCATTTCCCAAAGTTAATATGATCGTGAATTACATTTGCATTCAGGCGTTTCTGTGAACTGGATGATGATTAGAGTAGCAGTATGTTTAATGCAAATGCACAAAAATTGCAGAAAGTATCCTGTGTTATGTTTCACAGATTTTCAAGTGCTCAGTGTCTTAAGTGACAGCTCCTCATTCCCCCAGCCCCATCCCAATCCCTGCTAGCACTGGTCGCAGCTGGTGCCTGGGAGCTTCCCGTCACCTCTGCCACACTCCAGTTCTCAAGGCAGACTCCCTGCTCAGTAGGATGATCATGCTGAGAGCTTCCTGGACAATTTTTTATGGACCTGATGGGTTAATTCTCTTGGGCTGTTTTTATTGTTGAAAATTCACAAGACTTCAGCGTTAGAAATCTTATCAGCAGTGTCATTTTTAAAGTGCTAGTTGATGGTGGCAGTACAAATGAAAAATTGCCCTGTAAGGTAAGATGAAAAGCATGCTAAGAAAGAAAGAAGTTGTGCTGGTTTAACATTTTGTTTATTTCTGATGAATTTAAGTAATGCAAATATACCCCAAACTTAGTCTTTTAGCTTTGATGTGACCTGTACTCAAAATAAAAGCTGTTGGTCAAAGACCACACGCATCTGAAAACCCAGGTGTAGACTGGAACCTGGGACTAGTGTATTTCAACTGAAAATAGACATCAACTAAACATTATGTTGTAAGAAACCACAGACTTGCTGGGGGGAAAAAAGAAAAACCCCTAGAGTCTCTCCTGTGTAACAGAGGTTGTATGATCTGTCCACATGCCAGTGCTTCTCCCTTGAAAGCTAAATATTCTGTATAGCCAAGATTTATGATGGGGGGTGACATTGCCAGCTCCATTTTGAATCATTCAAAATCATTCAATTTTCAAATCAAGTGGTTATTTAAATTTGTTTCAAAGATGCTGTGTTTGACCATTTGAGATGATGATTTCTTGAGTGCTTGTCTCAAGAATTTTTAACAGTCATAGCTTTCTGTAGGGAAATGGGATGTTTACTGCTGTTATAGGAAAAATTTTCCTGACAGAAGCATTTTAAAATGTTAATTAGGAAACTTAGAGGGAATAAATAGGAAAGATGAACCATATATGTAAAAGGAGAGAGGAGAAAATTGGAACACTGGTCTACAGAAGTGAAATGAGCCTTTTCTGAGAATGTGATCAGGGACTAGAAGACTTTATGGGTGGAAATAAACTGATAATTTGTTAATAATTGATAATGTGATTTTGGGAGCAGACTAATTCTGCTGCCAATTCCACTTTGGTTTCATTCATTGCAGGTTTCAAAGCAGTCTTGATTTAAATAGAGATTTATGCAAGCAAGTGGGAGTCCACATGAGACTCATTTGTAGGATGATCAGCCCATGTGATTTTTCAAGTGTGCCTAATGGCACTGTATGAAATGAACAGACCCTGACCCACTGGTGCAGCTATGCCATGGACACACAGGGACCTACAAACCTGGTAATCAGGGTTCCTGAGGAGTGCTGGGGTGCACTGGGGGTTACCCCATTGTTTAATTTTTCTGCAGTGAGGTAGTCCATAAGCAGGTTTTCACCATCATAAATTTGGCAAGCACGTTGAATATAGCCATTTGACATCTCTAGTATTCCTTCAGGTTAAACATTGCTCTCACCTTGACTCATCGGTTCAAATCAAACAGTAATTCAGGCAGGATTAGGAGACTTTGCATTCTTACTCTTATTCATGCTAAATAAGTATGATTATGGACTGAAAGTATGATTAAGAAAGAAACTGTGACAGCACATGTACCATAGCAACATAGCTTATTCAGGAAGAAGTGGATGGATTCAAAATAGACGCTGTGCCAAAGGAGCAGGTGTAGTCTGAAATACAAAGAGTGTTTAGAAATTAATGAGCTGCAGTTTTCAATTAGAACATACACTGAATTACTCTAAATTGAATTACCATGTAGAACAAAAGAAGGCTAGTATTAGATGCATTAGACTGCCAGTCAAGACTAATGTGAAATAAGTATAATACATTAGGTAACAAAATATTGATGAGACATAAAAAGAAATTTCTATACCATTTGCCCATGTTATACCAGTAGCCAAAACTCCTATTCCACAAGGAAAAAATCAAAAAACACCTAATAAATTTATGAATAGCAAGACCTTGTGGATTACACAATTTTCATTATCCCAAAGTGTATACATTTTCAGTTACAAAAAGGTAACAGAGGTTGATTATAGATTTATTTTATCTGTAAGATTCTTAAATGGATATTGAAAAGGAAATGTAACATTTATTTCCTCATCAAAGGGTATGACTTCTCTTTTATTTTTATCTTTCCTTTTATTTGAGGAAATCCTTATAACAGAATGGATCAGATGAGGAATAAAAACCACCAGTCCCTTGTGGTTTCAAACGATTACTCTTAATAGCCTGTTTGTTCTTACAATACTTTAATTTAGTACATCAGTAATAAAGAGCATTTGCCAAAAGAGAAGCATTCATGCAGCTGCCAATTTGCATTACATTTTAACTGCTATCACTCCTATAGAGCACGTGGCATTTATAAATTATTTTGAAGGTCCTTTTGGAGTACAGTCTGCCTTGACATGTCATGAATCAAGAGGGTTTTGCTGGAGTGACCCTTCACTGCAATGGATGTCAGTGGAGCCTCAGTCACAGCAGCAGAGCTCTTTGCAGACCAGCAGGGAGACATATCCCAGACAAAGGAATGGGGAGAAAATGCAGTGCTCTCAGCTGAAATGGGAAATGCTGACTCGATGAGAGCAAGATGGAGAAGCTGCTGAGGAGCAGTCTCTGTGTTGCTGACCAGGGCGAGGGTTGCTCCCCTGGGCAGAGCTCCTTGTTTCATCAGCTCCTCTTCCTGAAGACCTTGTAGCTGCAAGACAGATCTCTCTAGCTCCAGTTTAGCAATGTGTCACAGTGTAATAATGAACTTCAACTATGTGAGTAGTCCTGCCAGTCTCTGCTCCTGCCTTGCCCAGGGAGAGGAGTACCTGAGCAAGGCATGCGCTTTAACTCACTGTTTAGCACACCACCCCCATGGCCCAGGCTCCTGGCAGGAGAGGAGGAAGATAGGATGGAACAAAACCAAAACTATGAAGGATGGAGGGTAGATGAGAAGGACAGAAAGCAAAATTGTAAAGGACAGTCTTTGTCTGGAGGATTTACTGGAGACACATTCCAGCGTTTAATGATGCTTCTCTTCTTTTTCACAAATCGTCTTGCATGGTTTGCCTGGGGAACAGTGATGCTGCCAGGCCCCTGAGGCAGGGAGGTTGGTACTTTCTGTCCTCCACCAGTTCTTGGTCTCCTTCTGTACTTTTCCAGATTTGGTTGGGGTTAAACACTTTTAATGCAGTTTGTTTTCAGGCAGAAAAAATGGGACTGTGGTAAGGAGCTACTACAAAGCAAGGAGACAGTTTCTGAGGCTGAGCCTGTCAGTTCTCATAGGCATGAGAACTTCTTTCCTCACCACAGTCAGAGTTAGGAGCTCATGTCTTAGCTTTTTGGGTAGCTTTTATCATGGTGTTTGATTGGCATGTCCTGCCTCAGTGTTACACAGCTTGGTGGCAGCTCTCCTTTTGTCAAGCACTCACATCCTGCCTTTTGCAAGCAGGCTGGTAGTCTCTGTCTTTAGGGAAAGGGCTGGAGCAGTGGGTTATTTTAACGCAGGCAGCTGGGGCCATGGGGACATCTTACACTGGTGTCTGCAGGGAAGAGCCCTGTGGCTCCTGCTTGTCCTGGGTTGAGGGCAGGACTGCACTTTTTCATCCACAATGCAACCTGTGAGGACGTGTATCACTGTTTAAGCTGCATAAAAGAACTTACAGCTTTAGCTTATAAAACCCAGCAAGCACCATTATTGATTGCAACATCACACCCCTACTATGTGCACACCCCTACCACGTGCCCACATACACCCCTGCAGTGGGATTTGTACCGATGGAGGGTGGAGGAAACCCCTGGAATTACCTGTACATGGCAGGCCAGTTGCTGACCTCCCTGAAAGCTAAGTCACTTGATATTAGCAAAGTCCTCCAGAACCAGATCAAAAGGAGAACTTCCTCCTGAAGGTATACTGAAAAAATTTTATTTTATTTTTGCCATGTCTAGATCTATAGTTATATACCAAAATATATCACCCGCCTTGGAAAAGAATGGGTTGTGTTTGCCACTGAAAAGTTCCTTGCTTTTGTGCCACTATCCAGAAAAGCAAATGTTCATTGTTTTTGCCTTGCCAGTAACTGAAAGAGAGGAGTACTCACATCACATGGGTGCTTTTTGCTGGTGCACAGTTTGGAATTGTCATTCCAAAGACCCATATCAGTAACTGCCAGGAGCAAATCCACAACGTGTCAGTCACCAGAAACAAAATAAACCCAGATCCCAATCAGCTGCAGTGACCAGTAGGTTTTAGGAGTAAAGCTACAGAAAAACTTTTCTGTTGGCTTCTGTAAGATCTCTCTGGTTTTTTTATGCTCTGCATGGTAAGCACAACACTGGGTACATAAAGTCTTCCCAAATAATGACAATACACTTTAATTGTATTGTAGAATACAGCACTGAAGGAACTCACTTTTGATGCAGGAATTTCAAGCAGCAATATCAGGCAACATTTTTTCCATAAATTAAACTTTGGATTTATTTATTTATTTATTTAACAGCCTTACTTTAAGTCAAGCCAACATTTTGGCTGAATTTGTTTAATTAAATTTTCAATTAAACATTTTTAAAATCTTCTTTTAAAATTCTAGATATAAAATGTTCATTAGCAGCTGCAGAAATCATGTATGCTTTTATCAAAAATATAAATAGCCATTTCTTTGGATTTTGCCATAAGTATTTCACTGGAGAGGGTAGGGAAAGTCTGATATAATTAGAATTCAATCCATTTGGAAAATTTTGTTACAAAAACCAGAACTTTTCTCAGGAGTAAGATTTCATCATTTAACCATGACTTGAACCCAACTCCCCTGTGGGTAACTGAAAGCAGAGCTTGGTGTTGCCTGAGCACTGTGGGAGCCTGAAGGTGTCCATGTGCCAGGTAAATGTGGCTGTGTTGGAATGGCAGCAAGAGAAGTCCCTGGTGGCTGAGTCTGTGTGATGGTCCTTCCCACCCACCTTCTGAGATGTCATCTTTCAGGCTGAACTTTTCATTTAATAGCATTCCTACCCTCTGCTCACACCATGTGAGCAGAGGCTCTGCCTTGCATTAGCATTCTACAAGTGAAGAAAATTCACTGAAAGCAGATTATGACCACTTTTATTTGAAAACTAAAATTTTGGGCTCCTCTTTCCCCTTCAGAACAATCCTATGAAAGATATGACTGGGAAAGTTATATTTAGCTTGGAACAAACTTCCACTAAGAGCAGCATTGAGGAAATTGGGCTCAGTTTCACAATCCGACTGATTAGCTTTTGAAAATCATGTACTGAGGCCACAAAATATGCTCATAAAGTGTTCATACAAGCAAGGATTTTCTGAGCATATGCATTTGGCTAAGTTAGCTATACTGGGAAACAGAATACTGCAAAATGTACAGTGGCCCACTGCATAGTAAACCGATGTCTTGTTTCTTGATACGTGTACAATAGGGCATCATCTTTGATGTTTTTAAAAATTGCATGCAATGTAACTGCTGGTTATTACTGAAATACAGGGAAGGGATCATATTATATATACATTCTGAAGCAATAAAGGCATATTTAGTCATAACAACATGAAAATACCATTTGAGAATGAAAAGCCTGCAGTGTACTACACGTGCATTCTGAAGAAAACATGATTATGTGTTTGAGAGTGGAGCCAGGTGCTCAGAAAACTAAACATTCCATTGCATTGGAAATGCACGTGGGCTTCAGGTTTAACTGATCAACTCTAATCTGGTTATTCTAGGACCTGTGATCTTAACCTGACTTGAATTTTTATGTTTTGGTTGGGGTTTGGTTTTGTTTCTTGTTTTGTTTTGTTTTTTGTTTTTTTTTTCCCTGAAGTAATTTCTCTTTATTACTCAACAAATGGGAATGCATTGATTTCCCTTTTTAGAAAGATAATTTGTACGATGTCGACTGAACTGTGTGACTGGATTAAACTTACATAATGTGTCTTTCAGAGAGTGACTAATTGGAATTTACTGCAAGTCGCAGATGACTTTTAAATCAATTCTGTGAAGGCTTCATAATCAGACTTACTGATTGGGAGATTAGTACCAGAAAATAAGCATACATTATCCAGCTAACACTGAAAGCAAATAGTGCTCCAGAGAACAGCTGTTTCTCCTGCACCCTGAAGGACTACTCCAGGGGAAAGTAAGGAAAGTGGAGCCCCAGTAGCACCTAGACTGAACCACTCTTAAAGCTGAGGTTTTACAACAAATGGGAACATTTGAAATAGCACATTACACTCTTTTATTCCTTTTTTTTCCACCCTTCAGTCCATATGTAACTTGTAGAACTTCTAAACAGACGTTGTAGTTTAAAGGCTGTTGTGTTGCTGGGTTTGGCTTTTTAGTGCTTAAATCACTAAAATGTACAGGACTGAGGCTGCTCTGGTTGCATGCTCTGCTGAGAAGTTGCTCAGCTGTTGCTTCCAGTCATTCCATTTTCACTTCACCTCAGTCCTGTGAAATCACGTCCTGAAATTAAATTTAAGAATGACAGCCTTGCAGTTTCCTCCTCATGCAGTCTGCACAGCATATTCCTCCCTGCACATGCAATTGTGATTGCAAATGTTTGTCACACACAATTGCTAAAAAAACCCCAAAAAATGAAGACTTAGGAAACTGGAACAGAAATTACTTTCCTCTTCAGATTTTTACCTCTTTTTCATCCAGTATGTAGTAGACAGTATCTTCAGGCAGAGCAAGTTACAAAGATAATTTGTTGGAAATTGAAAGGCTCTGGAGAGGAGGCTGCTGGCAGGTGGGAGTGCAGGAGCCACTGGTGGAGAGCAGGCACTGAATCAAAAGCCAGCCCAAGGTGTAAGAGGAGGAGCAGGACCTGCAGGCTACAGGCACTAGAGACAGCACAGAGAGCCTGGAGCAGGAGAGTGTCTTGGGAGTGGATAGCTTCCTGCAGGATTTGAGTTAAGCCCCAGGTCCCTGACTTCACTTGTTTGCTCTCAGGGATGACTCATCTCTGCAGTGACTAGGGCTAACTGAGGACAGTGGGTCGCTCTCTCTTACTTTATTATCTCATATACTAAAAAGTTAAAGATTTGGTCCTGCCTGATGACCCAAACTGTTGTCAGGAAGGTGTGTGCAACAGAAATTTCATTCTTCAGTTTGGTTTTCGAATTAAGTGATTGGTGTGTGTAAAGGAAAGCATTGCTTTGCAAAGCCAAACACCCAAAGTAAGGCAATGGCAGAAGAACGAGCATACACATTTATAAAATTGTGTCGTCTGAAAGCAGTTGTATAAATTTTAATTTTTCAGGTGCTAGCTTTATGGCCTTTAACTTTGTTTCAATCTCTGTATCTGGTGTACGCTACTCTAGAGCAAATAGCCCAGGCAAAGGGCTGTAAGGGTAGGTGGTGAGCCCAGTACTCCTTTATTTGTAAACAGCAGAAAATGCTGTGCATTGAACAACGGGAAGCTGATTTATGTCAAACCAATAAGCAGTCTCTGTTAGAGTACTGTAACACAAAGCAGCGTTAAAATTAAAATTCATAATCGTATAACTACCTTCCACATTATAACACATTTTCATAATTACAACCATGAGATAGGACCTTTCCCTGTTGGGTAGTTTTGCTTACCTTTTTATTGGCATTCTTAGATTTAATTTTCCAGGATTCAGAGATCTGTTTCTACTAGCATGACTCTAAAGTGCCATTGAAAATAACTCAGTTCTTCAGAATTAGGAAAAGGGAAGCTGACAATTAAGCAGTAAGTATGCCAAAAACCAGATATGTGCCCTACTAGTGATTGAAAGAGAAATTCAGTCTGCTTTACCTTGCTTCTTAAGTGGAATTATGCAAAATAGTAAGAGTTGATTCTGATAGTAAATTTATTGTTGAAAATCACTGCATTCTTTATTTTCAACAAATTCAGTTTTCAAAAAATTTACTTCCAATATGAAGTTTTGGTGATGCATTTTTTCCCCTTAAAAACTAGGAGGAATTTTGGGCTGCAGAGGAAAGGGTAATGAAATGTTTTTAGAAATCATGACTTACTTCCTGAGCCTGTTGTCACTCAAAGTTGTTTGGAGAGGATGACTCCTCTGGGGCAGATGTATGTCCACCTTGTTCCATAAGGACTTCCACCTGATGTAGTTCTTGGGAATTAAACCATGAAGTGACTTTAGCGGAAAGGAAAAAGGAAAGGAAAAAGGAAAAAGGAAAAAGGAAAAAGGAAAAGGGAAAGGAAAGGAAAGGAAAGGAAAGGAAAGGAAAGGAAAGGAAAGGAAAGGAAAGGAAAGGAAAGGAAAGGAAAGGAAAGGAAAGGAAAGGAAAGGAAAGGAAAGGAAAGGAAAGGAAAGGAAAGGAAAGGAAAGGAAAGGAAAGGAAAGGAAAGGAAAGGAAAGGAAAGGAAAGGACTCCCCTGAGTCCATGCTATTTTCACACTTTGTGTAGATGAAATGTCAGTTTTTATCATATCTCACTCATCATCTCAGTTTTCTTGATCTTCTACTGCCATGAAGTGTTAATACACTTGCAGGGATGGACAGAAAAATGCCAGAGGAGCATTCACCTGCATTAGAAAGGAGTGGTTAAAAGCAAGACAAGCAGATTGAGGTAGTCATTGGAAAAGTATTTCTTGATAGGATGGATCAAGCAGCCTCCTGCCTGTATTGAAAGCAGGAACTGAGTCAGACCCCTGTATGAGCTAGTAATGCCTGACAGCATCCTCCTGTATGATCTATAGCCAGTGTTTCAATTATCAGTTGTATTGCAGATTCGTGTTTAGCACAGCACCAGCCTTGATCCTTAAACTCTGCACCATGACCCTGTGCTGAAACCCAGCAGATTTTTAAAACCTGTCGGGAAGGTACGGGTGGCCACGCAAGAGAACAGAAGAGAAGCTCCCAGTGAGCACTATTCTCAGCTGTATTGGCAGGACTGAGCTAAACTGGAACACTGTGATCCAGCTGCAAAGCACATACCAATCCCACCCAGAAGCTTGTGACAAACTGTGCTTGTCGTCGGTTTCTGGCTCAGGAGAGATAAAAATACCTCCGCTGCAGCAGGGAGAGCGGTTGCAGTGCGGCAGCCTGTGCAGGGGGAGGGAGGGCTGCGCGCCGGCTGCCTGCACAGGCAGGAAAGGAGAGGTCCCTTGGCACCCTGCATCTCAGGAGGGTGGTCAGCCCCACGCTGTGCAGCTTGGCTGTAGCCAGAGCAAGGGTCCGTTTTTGCTGTCTCTGATAAAGACTGTTCACAAGGCTTGGAGAGCGCCAGAAGGCAAGGGGCAGAGTGGCCGTGGCGCTGAGCCCTCCCGGCTGTCAGCGCTCAGCTGGAAGGAGCCGCCTGAGCTGGGCTGCCCCGGTGGGCAGCTCCGGGGGGATATGGCATAGTCTGTCCTGCCCCTTCGTGAGCCCCTTGATCCCGGCTCCTGTGGCAGTTAAGTTCACGGCTTTAATGGTTGTGTGAAATAGTTTGCATGAGGGCTGGCCAGAAGCAGATTGCCCTGTGCACATTTCATCGTCAGTTGCATCCGTCCGAACTCCAGGTTTCAGTCTAGCGGGAGGCCGTGGCCATTCACCTTGTGTTAGCATCTGTAGATTTCTAAAGAGAGGCGACACCAGCAGTACGGGGCTCAGGTCTTTGCTGGATGGAGCGCTGCAATGAACTTGGGGTGACATTTGTGTTCACATCCCTACAAGATGTGAGATCGGTGAGCACTTTTTCACACGAAAAGCACTGAAAAATGTAATAGTAAGGGAAGAGTGGTGCCCATCAGCGGTCGCATTACCGCTCCTGGCCGCACCTCCTGGTGCACAGGCCACGTCAGACGGGGGGGTCGGGGAGAGCCGCTTCCCGCCGTGTCCCCGGGGCTGCTGCTCGCTGCCCTGCCTCCCGCGGCACCCCAGGAGCGCACAGGTACCATCTTCTACTGGGGCGTGCCTCACGCCGCGGGTGCCTCTCCCGGGGCCCGCCGCTCCGGACCGTGCGGTGCCGGGAGGGGCCGTGCCGGGAGGGGCCGTGCGGTGCCGGGAGGGGCCGCTCCGCCCGCCTCGCCGGGGCTCCATTGGCTGCGGTCGCCCCGGGGCGGGGCCGCTCCGCTCCGCGCGGGGCCGCGACGCCCCCGCGCCGGGCAGCGGGCGGGAGCCGGGCGCGAGGCGTGCGCGTCCCCGCGCCCCCCGAGCCGGCCGCCGCCGATGGAGGCAGCGGCCGCGGGCTGCGCGTCCCCGCCGCCGGCTGCCGCCCGCCCCCGGCCCGCAGGCCGCCCGCCGGCAGCGCCGAGCCCCGCGCCCCGCCGAGCCCGCGCCCTCCATGGCCGCGCCGCCCGCCCCGGCAGCCTAGGCTGCGGCACGGTCCGCGCCGCCCCGCCGGCCCGAGTGTGACACAGCCGGGCGCGGGCGGGCCGCCGCCTCCGCGGCAGCATGCCGGCCAGGGAGCCCTGGGCAGCGCACCGAGCCGCCGGCAACGCGGGGCACCGCGCCGGGCACGAGGGCCGGCAGCGCGATCTGCTGCTCGCAGCCTTGGGCATGAAACTGGGCGCTCGCAAGGCGTCTGTGACAATCTGGCAACCTCTTAAACTCTTTGCTTATTCGCAGTTGACGTCGCTCGTCCGAAGAGCAACTCTGAAGGAAAATGAACACGTTCCAAAATACGAGAAGGTTCATAATTTCAAGGTAAGACGTTTTCCTATCTAATTTCTTTTTCAGGCAAAGGGACTTTAGCTCGTGTTTCGCAATGGGTCTGGTATTGCAAGGAAATCATAGGGTATGCACGCTGTGACTTTCCAGGAACTTAAAACCTGCAAGCAGAGCTCATTGCCGGCTGCATCAGTGAGGCACGTTTAGAACATGCAGCAGAGGAACCGGGAATTTGTTGTTGGCTGCTTGTGTGCACGCATTTGTTTCAATGATGTTTGCCGTATCTAGTTATCTCTTTTATTTAGAATTGGTTTATACTGAGAGAGATGCTAAAGGTGAGAAAAACAGCAAAGTTTTCTTTCAATTTGAATGTAGTCCAGTTTTACTTTCAATGCAAAAAAATCTCTTAGATCTCTAGTTAGATGATTAAATTGATCTAATCTCAGTTTGTTGATGGTAAATAGCGTTGGAGGTAAGAAGTGCATTCTGCTGCATCTGGATTGAGCAGATGGTCTGCATTTCCCTTAGTTTCTGGCTTTTCTCCTGTGTCAATGACTTGAGTGTTGGAACCAGCGAGGTTTATGCCATAAGGCTGTTGGACATGCTGGCATAGGCAACTACCTGTGTTTTCATAAAATTTACTTAGTCTTCTATGTAGCTTCTAGTTATTGCTCTAATTACTTTAAATAACCAGTGTTCTTTGGTAAGAGTGATACACATCAGTACAACATCTGTGTGGTTTGTGTCTGTCTGTAATAGGTGTCCAGTAAGGACTCAGTAATGTAACCTTTTGGTGGTCAAATACATTTGATGATTGGCAGTCTTAATTTTAAGACTACGTAAATTGATGTTTTACTGGATTCCTGTAGATGACAGTACAAATTTCATATAGATAATTTGAAGGCCAAATGTTGTCTTTAATGTAAAAAAAAACCCACCAAAAAATCTACTTTTATTTCTTTTAGGAGAAGGGCAGATTGTTAATATAATACAGGCATCTGATGATATAAGCATCCATTAAATGTCTCCTGTTTTCAGTTTTGATTTCCATCTCGCACATATGTCAGAATGTGGGAATATCCACATGCATGCACATATATTAATTTACCTATCCTCCATCTGATTTTATTTAAACCACCTTCTGGCTTTTGAGTGCAGATAATCACCAAAAGTGGAAACTTTATGTGATCAGGATGTTTTGTTTCATTTGAGTACTTCCATTAAACACAAATTTGAAAACCGTGTACAGAATGGTATGTAAGAAGCATTTAATACGAATGCTTCACATAACATATTTGTGCTGGCTGACAGTTCAATGCAGAGCATTTTTTCACAGGCTCCTGAGGTGTCCTAAATATCTGCAACGCATTGCAATTTTCATTTGTTCCTTAGAGTTTGAAGATAATTCTTGCAGATGCCAGCAGATCATGATTTTCCATGTACTACAGTGTATGTAGGATAATAAGTATTTAATTTTGCACATCTGTCTTCCCTAGTTGCTTTTCTTTAACAGCCTGAAACATACCTGTTTTGAAAATAATCTGATAACCTGATTTTCATTCATTAGGGTTTGTTTATTTCTTTTTTTTTTTTTCCATAAACTGTTTATGGAAAGTTTCAGAGCTGTGAGTTTTCCAGCCTTTTCCAAAAACAGACTGTATGTCTGCTCCAAGGTCATAGCCGTGGCACAAACTTTCCACACGGATTGTTTTCTTTATAATAGTTGCACTGTAGTTCCTTTATACATAATGTTGCCAGAAAAATATACCTTGAGAAGTCTATTCTCAAATCAGTGGAATGGAGTTGCCTTTCACGGATAATTTTTGCTATAAAAGACTAGAAGGGAACAAGCCCCTTACGGGGTGTGCTGCAACCAACCTTCCCATGGAAGGAATGTTGATGGCGTTCATGAACTCTAAATGTGTCCACTCTCTTGTCAGAATAAAAAGCAAAAGCATAAGCTCTTAGTAAGTACTGTGTTGTGGCTCTAAAATGAATGGCCATCGTTAGCTTGTGTGTTTTGTTCCTTTATAATTTCTTTGCATCTGTCAATTTTCTTTGCTTGCATGTATAGATGTCATCATTTAAAATGTCTGCTAGGTTGCCTGCCAAGCAGCAAATCTGCCACCCATGTGGAGAGGAAGTAAATATCAGGCCTAGAGTCTTCAACCTAGACTTTTGAAACAAATCAAGAAAAAACAACTCAGAAATTAAATAAATTTATCCAGTTCAGCTAATCAGCAGTGACTGCTGTCCCCAGAGGCTCCATGGCAAACAGGAGTGTGTCCGCTGCTTTGTACCTCTGCAGCTAATCTGCTTTTTGTGCTGCAGGCACAAGGCACCAGATAGGGACCCCTAACCCTCTCCCAGCAGCTTCTTTCATCAGTCACATCACTGCTCACAGAAATGAAGGGGTCTCAAAAATCCTTTTATAGTGGAAATGCTGTGGTATCCTAGTAGAGAGGGGAGGAATGGAGAGCCGCGCATGCACAACCAGCAGCAGTGCTGTCTTGGGGAAGGGAAGGTGACAGCTGCAGCCGCTCCAGAGGCAGCGTGGCGTTAGCAAACATCCCAAAGAGCTGACCACAGACTAAGGGACCTCAGTTCTCCCTGCACCTCCTGCCTCTGCGGGGTGGCTATCTGGGGACACAGGTGCCGTTTGGACGCTCAGACTCTGTTGCCTGCACAAAGCTCAGGCAGAGGGACGTGGTGGCAGAGGAGCAGTGCAGTGAACCATCATTACAGGAGTGCAGTGCCTAGGGGAGGGGTGAACATGAAAGCTGCTTTTAAATCATCAAGAGGACTCCTGAATAAATCCATTAACCTGTGTTTTGCTCCAAGGGTTGTTTGAAAGAAGAATGTAAAGACAGTTTTACTAGGAGTGCTGACATGGCAGGGTTTTTGAGAGGATTTAATCTTACTTAAATCTCCTGGAATGTGAGTTGTCTCCTGCCTGAAGGGAACAGGCTGGGTAGCCAGGGTGACAGGGAGCTCTGCAAGCAGACCTGGTCGGTAATGATCTCCAACTCTGCAATATTCTCCTGGCTGGGGAAGTCTGGTCTCTCATGAGCCCATCTCAAATGCAAATACAGAGTGCCTGAATTCTCTTAAACTAATCTCCATAAGTAAAGAAAAGGATGATTATTTATAAATGTCAGTTCTGACTGAGTTTTAAATGCATGTCCTTCAGGATGAAAGCTAGATGTGAGAATTATTCTCATTTTAAGCATATTTTTGCCTTCTCCAATTTATATAAAAAAATTAATATTTCTGTGTTCTTCTCTATAATGTAAAAGACCCATTTTCTAATAATTCAAATATATCGGATTAAAGAGGCTTACATTGTTTGATAGAGCATTTTATTTAGCTCTAATTGAATAATGGAATTTGACATGAGTGTGACTTGATTTGGTCTATCTTTTTGCATATTTGGATTACTTTTGATTTTCCTCTTTTTACTGTGCTTTTCTGAAATCCAGTAAACTGAATGAGACCTCTTGTAAAATGAATCATTAGACCAAATGAGGACAGTCACTTCACCATCCTCAAAATTTCAGCTCCACCTTTTCTCACAGAAAAGCTTTTTGTTTCTCTCAATTCACTTACCATTATGGGGAATAAATCTCCCCACAGACTGGGGGGAGATGTATCAATATGGACAGAGGGGTGTGTGTGAGATGGATATCAAGCTCATTCTTCCACCCAGTGTAGATGAACAAGAGCATCTTCTATTTGGAAGCTCTGGGAGACCTGTGCTCTTGGAAGTGCTGACAAGGAGCATAGCTGAAGCCAGTGGGGTTATTTTCTTACAAAAACAACTTAATCATAGGGGAAAGTTTTGTAACAGAAGAGTTTACAAAGTTCTGTAACTTCATAGAAGTGAACAGAACAGATTCATACTTAATAATTTCCATAAATTTATTATACCCCTGGATCCTACCAATAAGAATGCTTTTTACTGTCCCTTGCAATTCTCATGGTTGCTTATATCGTCCCCAAAAGGCAATAACTGTGACAGCTTGTAAATTAAAATAAAATTTCTTACCCAGCTGATATTTAATCTGTTCATTAGGTTTAAGGATAGGAAGCAGCTGGGCACTTCTGGGCAGGCAGATGAAGGAGGAGGTTAAGGCTATAGAGGAACTGCAAATCTGAAGGGAAAAGGGGCAAGGTGCCATGTGGATGGAAAATGAGAGGAGGAGCAGGGGAAGCTCTAGGTTGGAAGGTGTGAAGTGGGCTCTAGCCCAAAAGACTTAGATAGCCAGGTAATCCAAGCTGGGTTTAAGGTTTTCTCCATCTTCTCTCTCTGGTGAGGCAGTCTATTAGGGTAATGAACACATAGGATTCCCCTTGCTCAGTCCTCTGCACTTTCCTGCTCTTCCTCTCCTTATCTCTCCATTTCTGCTCTTGGCTTGTTTCAAAACATCCCATAGTTTTTTGCTAATAAAAAGGTACTTCTATTGAGGTACCTTCTGCCCTGGGTCCACCCTATCTGACATGGAATATCTTCTGCATCTCCTCCCCACCTGGTGCTGTGCTTTGGACTTGGGCACTGACCTCACTCCTTCGCCTGCTGTTTGTGTTTGCATGGGGTTGGGGAAAGAGATAAAACTACGCTTGAAAAATGTTCTTGATAAGGAGGACAGTTGTGGAAGAGGAGCTGGGATTTATGGGATGATAGCTTAAAAGGAAGAGGAAGGTGCAAATCTGAGATTAACAGCAAGAAATCTCCTGGGTTATGAAATTTGTTAGTCAGTGCGATAACATCCTCATCACTTGACAAATTTAAAATAAGCCTGGATAAAACACCTTAAAGGTCTTCACTCCCGTTCAGCTTTTGTGACTCATAGGCCCCGGGGAAGTTTTAGCTCCCTTGGCTGGTTACAGGTATTCCTTCAGACATCTCTGGCTCCTGATGCCTTGAGCCAGCAGAGCACCCTGCAGGTGTTTTCTTACTGCCGCTAGTCCAAGGCACAAACCCACTCTGCCTAGGGTAGTGCCATGGTGCTTCACTGAAGCAAGAAGGTGTCTGTGCTTGTCAGGGCTGGACTGAAAGCTGTGCTTCCATGCATCATTTTCCCCAGGATAGTGTCTTGTTTCTCTCTTGCCTTTCACAAACCAGATCTATCTCCAAAAGACTCATTTTCTGCTATCTCTCTGTGCAGTGCTGGGTACTGTCATGTTGTTTCCTAGTCACTATCTCACTAGTGCTGATGGACTCAGTCAGTTAATTGTAAAAAATAACAGTTGCAAGACTGCTAGCTAAATCAGTCAAGATGAACAACATAATTCCCTTTCAAGCCAACCATTCTTCCAGAGAGATGTTTTTCCATGGTTGCTTAAAGTGAGTCAGCCAAGGTGCTGATGAGCCTTGTTAGTTGGGATTCCTCACCCCCCTCCTCATCTGAAGCAGTATCCTGGCTTTTTCTTTGAGCATGACCCACTTGAAAGGCCAAATGGGGAGCTCCAGACCAGAGACAAGGTTTTCCAGAAGTAGACTATAACGTTAAATATGCACAAGGAGTGAAGGCTCAGGTGAGGACCAGTCCCTGGAAAGGCTGTGCTAATATAGACAGACTCAAGCATCAGTTTAATGAAGAGACTGCTGATATTAACAAGAGTTACTCTGCCGATGAAATTTGTATCACATCTTGGAAACAAATAACCCACCTGGCCCTGGCCCAGATTTTACTGGGGTAATTGCCTCTGTGCTGGGTGCTTTGCTAGTGTAAAAGGTCATAGCGAATCACTTCCATGCCACATCCTATTCTAGAGAGCTTCTCAGTAGAGACTTGCCTAAACACTAGGAAACTAGGAGATGGAAAATGCAGAAGTGCTTCAAAAAGGCCAGAAACTATAACAAACTCTTACTATATTAAGCAGAGCCATTTTTCTGTGACTTCTGACATGAACTCATTTCTATTTCTGATGTTCTGAAAACTGGGGCAGATGCTGATTTGGGGTAAATTGATCTAGTTCCATTGAAAAGAAGATGCTGGATTTTTTATTAGGAACAGAACTGGCACTGGACATGTTTTTGAAATATCTTTAATTGAGCCACTGCACTAATATGAATATTCAGAGAGAGAGCTGGGTGCCTCTAGCATAATCCCTGGGGAGAGTCAGTGTGTGTTCCCCTTAGATAAGAACACCTCAGGAAATTTAATGTTTCTATTAGACTCCTAGGACTTGAGGGGGGAAAATGGTTCAAAGGCATGGAAAATACCTGGAGAACATGACTGGAAAAAAACTTTCACAAAACTTCTGAGAAGACGTCATCAGCTCTATGTTGTTCCTTCTGAAACTCATAGTTATAAGGCAGTTCAATCCAGAAAAGCTTTTAGGCATTGATGGATTTTAGTCTCCTAAAGTATCTATTTAATGTTACTTTTTTCCCAAAGCAGATTCCAAATAGCACCATGTTATTTAAACCTTCCTGGTTTCCTAGTGCTAGTCCCTGAATTCATGCTTTGCCATGATTAAAAAAAATAAATAAAGAGAGAGAGAGATAAAGCCTTTCTTCTAAATAATTTATTTGGGCTGTAATTTCTTCCCACCACACCAGCAGTTTTTTTAGTCTGCATGTGTGGATCCTGTGAGTTTGCCTTGTGCACAGCCCAAAGCCAGAGCAGCTCATTTCTGTGGTAAGGCTAGGAAGTGCTCCTCTGGAGAGGACTGGGACTTTGCCTCGAGAAGCTTCTAGTGCATGTTATGCTCTCTCATCAGCAGCTTTTCCTCCATATTAGCTTAGGATCATGACAAAAGCATTCATTTAGGAATCTCTCAGGGGTTTGTATTCTATTTATATGTAAGGTATGTATGTAATTCTAAGGATTATATTCAATTTTCACCTCTAGTTTCAGAATTTTTTGTATGGAAGCATGTATTGAGTAAGTTGGACCTCAAATAAAACACAAAATGTTCCCATTTCCAGATATCAATTCAAAGAAAATCTGCTATTCCATCCTGAAAGAAAGGTGGCCACTTTCACTCAATTTGCAAGCAAAAAAGCCAACAACCTGCAATTCTCATTTTTCACTTCGGCTCTTACAGAGCACAAACTAACCTCAATTTCCAGTTGTTCCCATCTCTGCCGACACAGGCAGTGCGAAGCAGAGAGCAAACAAGATCTGACAGCGCTTCTGGCTCCAAGTGGGTGAGGATGTTGAGGGAGGTTGTCCTGCTCCACATTCCCCGTGCCCCAGCGGCGATAGCGATGCTATTTATACCCCGCGCTCTGGGCGAGGCAGCGCTCTGACAGCATCTCTCCTCTCCAGAGCTGCTGCACAAAGGCATTGGGGAGTTCCCATGGCTCACACCCCAGCTGGGCTAGGCAGAGTCAGCTCTAGTTCTGGAGAAGGTCTGTTCCATGCTCTCAGTTGCATTCATTTCTGTTACACCTTCAGGTGAAAGCAGTTATCTTGCAGATACTGCTCTGCCGTGTGGGTTGTCATGGCAGTCTTCTTGCTTCTCAGATTACTTGTCAGCAGCAATACTGTCCTCACAGGAGAATTACCGTGGGCTGGAATATTTGAAGTGCTTTGAGACCCTTGTTTTAGAGGCACTATCTAATCGTCATAATAGATACAAGGACAAATTGAAGCATTGCCCAGACTGATGGTTGAGCTTCTCCCTTGTATCTCTTCTTTACCCTTCACATCCAGGCAATCTCTGTCTGGACCAGGAATGGATGAAAAGGACAATGCCTACTGGATGCCAGCATGGGTGTGCTCAGTGCCTGATAAAATCAGCTGTGACAGGGAAAACAGATGTTAATAATACAGGCTGAGTTCATCGTTCTAATTGGGGTTTACAATGTCTCCCATATTCAGTTTAAAGCTTGGTAAAGCCCCAGTAGGCAGAATTCAGCTGATGGAATTGCAGATCAGTTAGGACCACTGAGCTGACAGTCTCCATCAGCAGTGTCTCATCATCCTTGGGAATTTGTTTGAAGGACAGTGTAGCCAGCAGACCTGAACCTTTGGAATACCATGTGGCACAAATGCTGGGGGTGTGGCACGTGTTCAGTCCCCAGTGGACTTGGTCTCTTCTGTGAGCCCTGACAAGGCTTCTGCCTGAAGTGTAGGGCTCTGGGAGCCCAAGAATATAGATTAGCAGAATTTTTTCCTATCCTTTTTCAAGGTGATGTGTCCCATCCCACAACAGATGGTAACACCTGGATTTTCCATACCCCATCAATCTGAGCAGCAGTTTGGTGTGGAGGGCTGTGGAAGAGGTGCTCTGCAGGGAGCAGGGTCTGATGGAGCAAGCGTTCAGTGGGGCTGTGGCAGCAGCTCCCGACAAAGGAAGCCATATTTGTGTACTGTCTCAAGCAGCTGTTTTATGTGCTCCATGTTGGTTTTCTATAACCATAGCTTTTCCAATCCAGCCCTGTTTTCTTCCTGTCAGTGGCTTTGCTAAAGCTCTGTTGATCCACCCTTTTCCTTCGTATCATGTTTGCACAGCACTTCACTGATATTCTCTCATTTTCTTCCTCCCTGCCTTGCCATGTGATAAAATGTGACCCTCCCAGTTAAGAATAAAAATTATCTGCTGGCTCATTCCTGATCTTCAGGTAGCAATCAAGGGTAGCTGAATAACTGCCTTGGAAAAACCAAGAGCATAAAAAAGAAGTGCATGGGTAACTAGCTTCAGCAGTGACCTTTACAGAGCCTGAGAAATAATGGGGAGAGATCTGCTTGAGGAGTTCACAGCTTGTGGTAGAATCTGCTGTCAGAGCCACTGCGTCATTTTTTATTTGGTTCTCCTAAAATTTTGTCCTTTCTAAAAAAAAAAAATTAATTAAATACAAAACAAAGTAACATTTTCTAATGCTCAGAGTTGTTAATCACATGAATGAAGCTATTTTTCCTTGTTTTAAGAAAATATTTTTTAAGCCTGAGCAAAAAACTTCTCCTACACAGTTCACAGTAATTATATGTTTATTGTGCCTTGTTGATGGTACAGGAGAGCTCAAAATAGAAATGCCTAGGGTTTAAACCTAATGTGAGGCTCTCTTCTTGAGAGAGCCTCAGACTTCTCAGACTTGCAGGACAGCTTAGTAATACTATTTTATATAGTTTCTGGAGCAGATATTTTTCTTTTAAATTATCTGGACTTTTGTTTTAAATTTATTTTCTTCTCCTGGAATTTTACAAATTAAGATTAAAACCAGTTTAATTTGCTCTCCCACTCACTCATTTTCCAGATTCTTTTAAAAAATTATTCCCATTTGGAAAGAGAGAAGATTTTTGGGTGGGAGTGAGAATGGAAGGATTGGGAGATGTAAAGCCACAGTTGGCAATCCTGCTCTCTCACATTTTATAAGACAGTAAAATCTGCATATGGCAGATGCTCTTTTTGACAAGGGGAAAGAAACCCCTTGTAATTCAAGTCAGGATCTCTGGGACTCTACTGGGTGTGTTTTTAGAAATTTTTCTGGAAATGATCTTTTAGTTTTGAAAACAGACAAGTTGCTTGGCTAGTTTTTAGAATGGGGAATTGAATATAAAAATCAGAATGCTGTATTAAACAGTGTCATGTGATAAATGCAATATTGTTTGCAGGTGCTGGCTCTTGAACTAGCGAAGGGATGCTAAGGTGTTTCTTTTTAGTTGCCAAACCCCACCCATCCTCTAAGATTGGAGGCTGTTGTGACCTACCTCAGAAGACAAATTTTTCAGTATTTCCTGGCATCACTCACTGTGTGTGATTTAATTCCCATGGAGGGTGTGTATTCAGAGCAGGGCAGGGTTAGGTGTCCAGTTCCACTCCACAGAGGTGGGAATATTGATGCTCTGGCACCACTGAGCTCTGGGAAAAGAAAGCACTGCTCAGAAACCCCTGAGAAACAGAGGCTTCAGAGCTGATCTTGTAGGGTTGTTTACACCAGGGCTGGAAGGACATTGTGACCTTTGGGCCTCCTGTTTAATATTGCCAGAGAACCTCCCATCTCATGGAAAGGACGAAGCAAGGCAGAGCATCGTGGGACACAGAAAAACCTACCCTCACCTTTTAATCTGCTTTGAGTTTGCAATCAGAATAATGGATAAGAAATAGTAATTTGGATGGGGCAGCATAAAGCAGAGCAGGCTCTGGGTAAATCCAGCTGATGGTATGGAAAGGCATTTCAGTATTTGGATGAAGCCTGGCTGCATGGGATGAGACAGAAGTGCTAATGCTGCTGAGACAGGGGTTCTCAAGGGCAAAGCCAGTCCAACCAGCACATGCAGTGTTGGTAGGGAAGAGGAGAGTCCACCTTGTCCTTGTCATTTTGAAGTTGACGATGAGTCATGTAAACTCTTCTGAGGAGCAGGCTGAGAGCCAGGCTGATACCAGGGGAGCTGGCTGTGGTACAGTCTAGGTGAATCGTAGTTACTACGTGTAAGAGAAACTGAGCTCATTAGAAAAGTTCATAATATTAAAAATGGAGGCAGAAGGTTGGAGTGGCAGATTTGGGATGTGATAGACCCTGCAGAAGAGTTTCTAAGGAGAATCAGGAGGAGATGGAAACATGCAGACAGTGGTGGGGAGCAAGATGTCAAGAAGGAAGAATGTTCACTGTTAAAACAGCAAGCTAGAGATTGGACATCTGAGGTTTAATGAGTATCAACACTGGGGGTGGCTCTGGAGGAGCCAAGTTGGGTCTCCAGCACCTAAGGACAACATTAGAAATGCTTCAGCAAATAGAACATTCAATGATTTGATGTTTGATGAATTGAAATCAGCAGCCACAGAGGCACAAGGTAGGATAGTATAATTCTTTTTATTTAGAAAGGCTAATAATGTATCAGTCAGCATTTAAAGGAACAAAACAAAATTCCCCTCCTTTCTGCAGAGATACTGAAACCAAAGCAACTTACAAAACTGAAAAATACTGTGAAAAGAAATTCTTTATTGTCCAGACTTCTGAAATGTTGCTTCAATTTTTCTCGATAGGATTTTTGAGAAGTATTTTAAAGAAGCATGTTTCAGGGGGAATTTGACCCAAAAAAAAAAAAATATGGTGACTGAAATGATGCCTTCTTTTTTTCCCTGAAAAAGTTCTGTTAGTCCTGCAGGCATTAAAGCACAATGCTTTGCTTCAGGATATTAGAATGTTCTTATTCTGGGAAGAGAACACTGCCAAAAACCTGGATAAAAACCACCAGTCTGAGGAAGAAAGTCAAAATGATGTGGGTAGTGCAGGTGGGTAACGAAGTGAATGGTGTGAAAAATCTCTTTGTGGTGAGAGGAGAAAAGAAAATGGAGAGTACAGCTGCTGACAGTCTTGTCATCATTTGCTTTGTGGAAGTCAGCCAGAGCTGCAGGGAGAAGAGGCCTCGTGGAACACATCTCACCTTTCAGAGGGTGTGGGACGGGTGGGGACAGAGCAGGCAGCGCTGGGGACAGACAGGGCAGGGCACTGGCAGCCTGTGCTCGCTTTGGACCAGGCAGTCAGGAATCACTTGGCACAGATGTGCATGTGAATCACTCGGTGAATTCAGCAGTAACTTTCCAGACTGTCTCAGCAATGTCACTGCTGCTCTGAGGGTACCCAGGAGGCTGCAGACCTTCCTGTAGCCAGAGCTGAGCTGTGGCCTGAATTGCAGGGTGCTGCGCTGTCACTTGTGGGGGTGTCAGCTGGATCCAGCTGCCCCTTCCATCAGTGGCGTGGGGGACACTTGCCACCTCAGTCAGGCCACTTTGCCTTTCTTTCAGTGTTCATAGCCAGAGCTGTGTGCCGATGTCTGGAACAAACGTTTCCACCAGCTCCTTCTCCCTCCTGCTCCACTCTGATCCACCGGGCGCTGCGCACACGTGAGGTTCCTGCCTGCTCCCGTACCCGCTCAGCAGCTCTGAGGAACTGAGTGACTCCAGCCTAAAGTAGTTTGGCTGTATTTCACTCCAAATTTCATTTCTTTGTGATCATCAGCTACTAATTTTATTCTAAATAGCAGCTCAAAGCCTTTTACGCTGGCTAAGGAAGTAATGATTTTCTCTGTAAAGAATCCTGTGGTTTCCTACAGCAGGAGTTTTATCAGAATGAAATCAGAAGCAGTTAATGGTGGCTGCAGGATTTGTAGCAAGCATGTGAGCCAGGAATGAAAGCAACATTGGGGTTTTTTTCTTCTTTAGCTTTGAATTTTTTCCTGGTTCAGTGGATTCTTTTTTTTCCTTTTGGGTTTTCAATATGTAGCATTAGTCTGAAGAAAATTAATTTCCTGTTGTAGTTATTCTAAACTGGAAAGTCTCTAGGCAAATTTACAGTATTTCTGTGTGGCACTGGTATTTTTGCCTGGCAGGACTCTGTCCATGCGAGGTAGAATCTTGCAGCCCATTTCACACACTGCCTTATGAAGAGGAAGCCACAGCAGAAGGCATTTGAGATTGAAAAGTGAACTCTTGCACAGTTGCTGCAAAAGCCTTGCCTCATGGTCAGACTCCTGCCCAGACAGAGGGATGCCAAGAGATGGGAGAAGGGCTGTGCCTGCTTCTCTGACCTGGGCTTGGAGCAGACCCCCACAGACCCGGTTCTGCTGCTCTGGATGGCTCGGGATGGAGGACTCCCGTTTTCCACAGGTCTGCAAGAGCCTTGGTTGTTAAATCTTTCTTAGTTCCTTTCTTCCTTTCCTGCAGTAATAAAGGGAATCTTCCAGAAACTGCAAGTGGTACCTTCAAGGAAGAGGAATTCTGCAGTGTTTACGTGCATTGATACTGATGTCTGTGAAATGGCTGGGTCATTCTCTGTAATTCTCCTTTCTGCTGCTGTCTTCCAGGTGCACACGTTCAGGGGCCCGCATTGGTGTGAATACTGTGCCAACTTCATGTGGGGCCTCATTGCTCAGGGAGTAAAATGTGCAGGTAACAGTCATTGTGTTCTTTTCCTGAGTCATTCCTCACCTTGTAACTCTGTAATGTGCAGCCTGCTCTGCCGTGACACCGGGGCCAGGCTCAGCCTGCTCCCTGCTCAGTGGAAGGAGGAAATGTATCCACTCTGCTGCTGCTGCTGCTGCTTTCAGGTATCTGTTTCAGTGGCTCACTGCAGTGATGCACAGCACCCCTCCAGCGCTCACAGAGAGGAGACAATCATCATCATTAAGAGGTTTTTTTTCCCCCACCCTTATAGAATGGAGGAGAAAATAGATGCATAGTTAGCTGTATTTTTTTATACCATTCCATGTATTGGTAGGTGTGAGGCCGTCATTGTGGATCTTGACGTGCAAGGTGGACCTCAGCAAATTCCACATTGCTTCTGTGAAACAGACATTCAGGTTAATGTTATATATAAACCAGCTGAGTCCCAGCATGCCACAGACCCTAAATCACATCTCCTGCGTGCAAACTGAAAAGAAAAGGGATGATGAATAAGGGATGCCTACTGAAATGTTACATAAACATTCAGGTGCTGGTAGAAATGTATTACACACATGGGTATCACTGCAGGCATTTCTGGGATAAAGCCTCTCCAAAGGAAAACAGTTGGACAGTTTTATTGATAAGGTTCTTCTGAAAGGAAAGGACAGTCGGCTTTCTTTCAAAGGCAAAGAAAAGGATCAAAGTGATCCAGATAGTTTGCTGTATTTAAAAAGTATTTTATGACATTCTAGCAAACTGTATTTATAAAAATGGTGCAAAGAGATGTTGATGTATGAAGACCTGCTTATGTTGCCCTGGAAACTGAATTTTCAAGCTAATTTAGGAAAATCTGCTCTGTCTAAAGCTTTCTGAAGTCTTGTCTCAAGCAAATAAGAAGGCTTTTTATCACAGAACTGCAAAATGATGTAATATTTAAAATCATTTCTAGCCACATAGGATTGAAATGTTTTTAAATTCTTCACCCATAACTATTTGAATGCAATATTTTGTTGTTACCATTACAGTCTGCATTGTCCAGGATGCATTGGAGAGTGCAGCTCTGTTTTAAGACATGATTATGCAAAAATGGCATTCCCTTTCTCAGTATTTTCCCTCTACTAAGAATACCGGATTGCAGCCATGTCCCCCACTTGTGAGTGAAGATTGTCAGTATGTTTTACTGCTCTTGATTTTATACAGGGTGTACAGTGCTAGGAGAGGAAGAGGAGGCTTGATTTTGGTTTTCTGATTAGTGTGTTTTTGATTAGACTTGAACCAGTAAGTGTGCCATCTTTATCTCTTGCCTTAGATTCCTCCATTTGGGCATTTAGGAGAGATATCAAATATTTTGCAGATGGATGTTAGGTAACTTTGATCCAGAAAAACAATAAAAATAAACAGTATGAAGGCTTGCAATGCTGCATGACACTGTGGAATTAATACTGTTGCTTTTACAATTAAATCCAAAGTATTTATTATTTTGTACTGCCTTTTTTTTTTCTTTTAACTGAAGTACAGCTGATTTTCTGGATTTATGCAGATTTTTCTAAATTGTGGGTTTCCAAAAGCTTCCAAAATCTGGTTTTCTTTCCTCCTTATGAGGATGGTAATAAGTACTGCATGCGCCCATTCTCCTCCTCACAGCATAAAGAGCATATGGGTATTAGATGACTTCATAGGTTCAGAAACTATAATTAGGGCTTTCTGTCTTGTGTGAGGTTTCACATCAGTCTTGGGAGCTTCCAGTAGTTTCTCTGATCTTATTTGTATTTTAAAATCCCGTGTTGTACGACCATGCTTGCTGAAGAGTCAGCAAGGATTTGGGGTGGGGTGAGGCTGCAGCGGCGTCTGCCCGTTCCCACGGCTGAGGCTGTGCAGCCATCAGAGCCAGAAGCTGCACAGGTCTGGCATTTCAGGGAAATATTGGAGGTGCACGGACACACTGCACAGCCAGTGCTAATGTACTAATGTAGGGGAGCCCAAGCCTGAGTGGTGGGAGTTTGGCCAAGTTTATGTGGTCTTAGAGTGCTTTTTAAAAAAACAAAAGGATTTTGCTTCTGAACTGGGTCATTTTAATATGGAAACAATGAGACACAGTAAACCAGGAGCCACATGAGGCCATTGTTTTTTAGAGTGGGTTTGTACTCCAAAAAAAAAAATTTACAGCTTTTAGCAGGATGCAGCCCACTTGAATTCAAGTGAGGTTCAATGCCACTTCAGGAAAATCCATGAAATCTGTTTGGTGGTCTGTATAATCATTTTATTGAAAATACCTACAAGCAAAACTGCATGGATCATATGTAATTTTATCCTTTTTAAAGCATTTGCTTTTTATAGCAAACAGTTGCATATCTCAAGAGGACTCTATTTGCTGTACAGAAGTGATGAGTTTAACAAATAGAAATGGATTACTGCATGGGCTACTCTCAGCCATTTAAAATCTTATTCTGTGCAGAAGCACAAAAACATGCAAAAAGAGAAGTGTAGGACAGTCCAAGACTGGACAGTAAAGATAAATGTCACCCATTTCAGAAAGGAGGAAGAGCCAGTGGAAAAAACAGAGCTTTTGCCTTGCTATGAAATCCTTTGTGTTGGACAGCCCCGTGTTGCTCCTTTGGTGTGTAAGGATGGAAGAGAGCACAAAGGAGCCTGTCCATCCTCAGGCACTGATTGTGCAGGCAGAGCGTTCATGCTTTCTGTGCCTGGAAAAACAGCTGATGCTCTTGTGACTAAAGTCAGGGAGAGGCCAGGTGTTCTCATCACGTTGCTCACTCTCACGGTATTTTGCATGTCTCAGTCATGAAAAGCTTTCCCTCTGCCCACACTTGTGCCTGAAAAACACATCCAAGCTCCTTCTGAGACGGGCACCCGGATTCTGCTGGTTGTGGAATGCTGGGCAAGGACAGCCAGCCCAGTAGAGGCCCAAAGGGCAAAGCCAAGCCACAGAGGTCAGGGCTGTGGGAAGGGGGCTGGACAACAGCCCCTGCCCATCAGCAGGTGCTGGTGCTGTTGGAGATGTGTGCTGCCTGACAAGCTGTTCCACTAGCTCGGGATCTGGTGGTGTTCCCGCAAAGAATGAGCTCCGGAATTCTGAAATGCTAATCAGACAGCAGAGCCTTGCCTCAGAGCCGTTCCCAAGGGGAAGCTATTCTGGAGCTATACATTCTTGAAACTCTAAGTCCTAAAAGCAGCTTTATCTCTGAGCCCGCACAGACCTGGGAGCCTTGAACAAGCCAGTGGCCCAGCCAGGGAGCTGTCGAGGAGGTAGGCAGGTGTCATGGCAGGAAGCCTGGGGACTTCTTGAACAAACTACTCTGATCTTGCAAAACTTCTATAAAATGAAACCAATGTCACTAAGCATTTTGGAGGCACAAATGTAAGTATTCTTTTGATTTGAGATAAGGGAATATTGGCTAGTTGGATGGGTTTTTTTTCTTTTTGTTTCATCAGCCCTTATTTTTCAGCAGCATTAGGTAATTATGTTGCCAAGTAACTCACTGCCCTCTTGAAATTCCTGTCTTAAAATAAAGTACCCTGTAGTGCATGGTGATGCGGATGTAAGCAGATTTTAGGGAGCACACTCATATGTTTGGAGGCAATTTTTTGCCATGGGGCTGCTTAATGAAGTGGCTTAAGGCTCTAGTGGGACCAGAGTTGCTTCCAGATGTGCATTGCAGATGAACACATAGCACATATTCGAGGCACTGTGGCAGCTCCAGTGAGGCCACCCAAGCTGCAGCCACACAGCTGAGGAGGAGGAAGAGGGCAGACCTTCACAGCAGCCCGCTGGGTTGTGCTTGGAAGCACAGAGTGCAGGACGTGGGGGCACTGGGGCTGCTACCTTCGCTTGCCTGTTGGAACACGCTGCATCCCACGAAGCAGAAAACGCTGCTCCCTCTGCTACAGAAAAAGCGTTACATTTTTAAAGAAAAGCTACGAGCTCATGAGTGATGTATGAGAGCAAATGGCTTTCTAACCCATTCACCCTTGCAAGAAGGAACCATGCCAGTACTTTGTGCTTGGGTAGAGCCTGCTGTCTTCCTGTGTCAGCTCAGGTGTGAGGGTATTGCCCTGTCTGGTCGGTGCTGCAATGGACCAGCCCAAGGCAGCACTCAGTGCCAGCACTGCAGCTCCATGCTTCCCACCCTCCTACACTTACCACAAATCTCAGATGAGTCTTTTGAGACTTCTTGCAGATAATGTATATCTACCCTTTAGCTCTTAAAGCTGCTCTTCAGAGCGATAGAAGGCATTAATTTTGGGGGGAATAATTTGGACATATAATTAGAGTGATGTATGTGGCACATGGTATCGTTCCGATGGAGCATGATCAGCAGCCATGTTAGCCAGTAAATCATGAACCAAAGGAAATCTAAAGCTGACTGAAGTCAAATCAGCAGTATAACAAAACATGACAGCTAAGTATATATTTGAGTCTCTGCAGATATTTATACCGTGTGCTCATGGGGCAGTAGTAACGTACATCTGTCTGTTGGCTCTGCTCATGCATTTAATATAAACGTGTTATTTGTTCTCTTGGCCCTATGGACTAACATCAGTATTAGCTGTTTCTATAACATTACCAGACCTTCTTCTAGCCATCATAGGAAACTATTGTCAGGCTGGTTTTAAATTTATTACTTCTCATAGAAGTAATGTCACAGCCCATCTGAACTCCTCGATCAATGTGCTGTTAAAGCCAGGGCAGCTTATCACCGACTTTCAGACCTGTCATCTAAAATTACTTTCTGCGCACCCTCTTAAATTTCCAAACTTCCTATAAACTCTTGAATTTATGACTGCATTGGTTTTGGTCCCTGTGGTGTATTTGAAAGGTGGCCACAGTTTGATAGCACTGTAAAAGGAGCAGTAAGAGTGACTTACAATTCTACTTCTGAGAAATCATCTCTATAAGGTGAAACTGATTAACTGAAGTCAGCAGAAGTTTTACTATTGACCTGCAAGAGCTCATGACTGCATCTTTTACACCTGTCCTGTATTATTCTCGGATTTATCAGCAGATACAATGCTTTAGGGGGATTTCTCTGAAGCTCCCCACCAGCCAGCAGGTTCTGTAACAAATGGGTAAGGCTCCTGGTTACTTTAGATCCAGAGTAAAGCTGCTGTTCTGGATTTATTTTGACATAATGAAAAGTAAATAGACCCTCAGTTTGAAATTAAATTAATCCTCTTGGTCTTAATGAACCCAGCCAAATTATGAAGCTCATGTGCAAACAAGGCAAGCAGTCCTAAGACTTTGCCCCTCGGCAGCATGCAGGGAGATTTAGGACTTGGCTTTCCTCTTCCTTCCCACTTGATTCTAAAATAATGGCTTTTGAAGCTTTCAAAGCATCTGCAGTGAGAACAGAGGGCTTTTTTTTTTATTTAACAGTATTTGGTTTGCAGTACAATTCCTGTCATTTAGGACTAACAAGTAAGTTGAGTATAGTTAAGTACAAAACTGGGACATTCCCAGTGCACTGTGGAGAGGAGGACTGACCTCCTGCCGTGGTGCTTTTGAGCTTGGTGGAGTTAGCAAGACATCATCCTTAGTTATCAACTGAACCAGAGATGAGTAAAGTGACTGAGACATGGATGTTCTGCCTTTTATGAAGTATTGTCAGCTGGGGTTAGATGCCCACTTGGTTCAGGAAGCACAGCACTGGTGAGTTTCAGGTTCTTCATTGGAAAAAAAAAAAACATCTTCTGATGTAAATTCACTGAAATAACCTTGATATATTTACTGATATGAAATTGCTAAAGTAAGATGGTTTCCTGTGCTTACACAACAGGCAAGGAGCCTTAGTTATTACAAGGACATCACACAACCCAATAATCCTGAACATAAGGCTCACACATTTTCTAAACATTAGGTATCTGAAATATTTCCAGGTTTTAAATGTTTCTCAGGAGTGTTGATAAGCCCTTAAGCAGTGGGTTAGTGCATAAAATCTAATCAAATGCAAAGGAAGAACAAATGAGAGAGGAGAAAAGTTGACTTCTGCATTTGTAATTATTATTCTGGGATTAATAAGGTTAGATTCAAAGCCTATCTGACTGTATGGGATTAGCAATAACACAATTACTGTCAGAAGCAAGGTTTTCACAATGAAAATATCTCTGTAAATTGAGATTTTAATGAATTGAAACTTCCTTGTACATAAATATAATTAAGATGATCTCAGTCAAGGCAATAATTGGTTTAAGTCAAGTGTAAGATACTTGGGAGTATGTGTTTTTTCTTTCTTGTGTGTATTTTATTCTTAATTATCCTTGGGTTCCCAGAAATGTAACTCTGAGCTGTATTGCTGTGTGTGAAGCAGCTAATTTGCACTCACAGAATCTTTCATGAGTTCTCATGAGTGAGGTGCTGCCATCCCAGTGTTGTAGACATCATTTTTGATAGACAGATATTTCATGCTTGTTGGAAGAGGTGCTTCTTGAGGCAGTTTTAGGAATTGTATGTACAGTAATTAATATTGGCCTTTGTAAATACTGTTATTACAATGTTAAGGTTTATTCCTAAATAAAGGAAGTCAAGATTTAAGATTTCCTATGTGGTCTCAATTTGCTTCCCTTGTGTGTGTTAAGATGTTGCCTCTAATTATTTGACTATTTTTTATTTTTACTCCTCAATTTTCTCTTTATTTTGAAAACAGAGTGCTTTAATAGTACCTATTCAGTGTTTTGTCTTGTTGTTTTTAAAAGTGCTGGTGTTATTAATGACACAGCATTCAAACCTTACACCAAAGAAGACTTATTTTACCTGTGCATTTCCACAAACATTGATTGATTTGGTTCTACAAGACCTGGAGGAGACAAGAACAGCTTCTCCTTGCCATGTTACAGCTGGAGCAGTGACTCACTAGAGGGCTCAGGTCACATGTTTCAGTGAATGTGGGTTCCCTATTTAAAGCACAGAGAGACCTGGTTTTTCAAAGTTCAGGCAAAATGTGGCACAGGGCACAGATATTTAAAGCAAAGGAAGAGCTCCCCTTGTCCGTGCTGGCTGGCAGGCTCAGAGTTTCTTTGTTCTGTGCCCCCAAACTACAGGCAGGGAGATGCTGGACATGTGGTCACTTCAGGGTCACTTTGGGGTCTGGGAGAACTTGACTAAGTGTGGGATTTAAATAAGTGCTCGGGTGAAAGCGCGGCTGTCACTGTTCCCTCTTTGCCAACCCTGAGGAGCCCAAAGCACGCTTCCCCCGGGGCAGGGGCAGCAGTGGGGTCTGGGCTGTGCCCAGGCAGCTGCTGGGGAGAGCCTGGGGGAGCTGGGGCAGAGCGGCCCCCAGGCTGGGCCCTGGGGAGCACCGTGTGTGTGCAGGGCTTCGGGGGGCGAGGCTTTGCCACGGTGGCGTTCACAGCACAGAGCTGCAGCCAGGAGGGAAATGCAGCACACAGCTCCCTGCCCGTGCATTCCCTGCTCCTCAGGAGGAATGGAGGTCACTTCTGCACAGAAAGACCTCCGGAGAATTCTAATCAGCGTTTCATCTGGATCAGGATCTGAGCAAGTTTTGATGGATTGAAGGTGACATGCCAAACTTTAATTGCAACCAGAGGATCCTAAGTGACAAATCCAGTTGTTTTACAGGTCTTTTAAGTAAACAAAGTGCTTTTAGCAGCAGGCTGCAGCTGACTTAGTGGAAATTAAACTTAGCCATGAATTCTGGGGTTTACTGTTTTGGAAAGAACTAAGGCAAATAACTTGGAGCTTTAATGGAAGTACAAATATTGGCAAAATCAGCAGGAGCAAAATAGGAAGGGGTTCTCAGTAGACAGATACCCAGTCCTGCAGTGAGAGAAGAAAGTACAGATTTTCATCAAGGCATTGATCCTTCAGGCTCCTGTGTCCCTTAGTGCTGTGACAGTGCAGGGCACTCGGGATGGCAGGGCAGCAAGGCGCAGGAGCACTTGCAGCACAGGGGTCCCTGTGCGTCCCACGTGCACATCAGAGCGTGGCAGCTGCCCTCCCTGGGATGTGGGGCCATTCTCGCTGGGCTCGGCTCTTTCCTGACAAGCACCTGGCAGTCTGCATGGCAGAACAGGAGAGATGGCACTGAGCAGAGGCACAGGGTCAGTGCCAGGGGTCAGCTCCCCTCCAGGCAGGGCAGGGCTGCCACACCTGTCCCTGAAGTGGCTCAGGTTTTGGCGCTGCCTTGCCAGCTCACCGCAGAGGGGTTGTAGCCTGTTTGTAACCCAGTCACTACCTTATTTCCCCTAGGACATGTCTAAAGTGCCAGATCCAGGGCTACACTGAAGATGGAGGTGTTAGGAAATCTCCAGTAACTTGGGAGAAAAGTCTTCACTTGATAACGGTGTATGTAATAGTGGTGGGCAACATAATTGACCCCTAGCTCCTGATTTGAAAAGCTTGTCACTCTGTGTTAGACCACCTAGAAACAGAATAAATGTCTTGGGTTGGAAATCCTTCTGACTTCAGGGCTGTCCCTTCTTCAGGTACTTGGTGGTTAAGGGCCCTGAAGTGAAGTAACTGTTGTGAGCTGAGGTCAGATCCTGCCGGAGCCATTTGTACTCCACAGCACTGATCTCAGAATACACTTTCAGCAAACACCAGCCTAATCGTGTTTTCATTTTTTCCCTCAGATTGTGGTTTAAATGTGCACAAGCAATGTTCCAAGATGGTCCCAAATGACTGCAAGCCAGACCTGAAGCATGTCAAAAAAGTGTACAGCTGTGACCTTACCACGCTAGTAAAAGCACACTTCACCAAGAGACCAATGGTGGTGGATATGTGCATTAGGGAAATTGAATCTAGAGGTAAGGCATCCTTAATGGACTTTTGTTGCTTTACTGATAATCCATTTAGATTGATCTGGGTCATCTGGGTTTCTGCTGAATGTATGATTGCTCAAAACAGATTTGCACAAGACATTTTATGACTGCCAATTACCCTGCACAGCTAATATTATACTGTGCATTATTTCATGGTTCATCCCATTTATAATTTTTATAGATTCTGCTAGAAATTGCTTAACGGGAAGTTACTGCTTTGTAGTTACATATTAGTGCTTATCTTTCCAATAATATATTCATTTTAAAAATTAAATGAATGTGGCAAAACAAAGAGGGTTCATATTAATGTGTTCATTCTTGCTAGTTTCCCTAGCCCACACTGTGTATCCTTTTCTAGAATTAGGGTACTTGTTTTTATTCTGAAATAATGACTGATCATCAAGTATGTTAATCTGAGTTATTTTTAAATGAACTGTAATTGGTTTAATACATTCCTTCAGCTCTGAAGTCATTTTCGTAAGCACAGTTTAGTGCTGATAGAACAAGGCACCTACTGCAATGGTCAGCATTAAAAACCCAGGATAAGATTTCATCCTGGAAGAAAAACCTGATAAGGCTTTTAAAGCATGTCTGCTTTTTCTGCCTTAAATGAAAAACTTGCCAAGGGAAGAACCAGGTTGAAGGCAACTGTAAAAATCAAGACTAATTTTAATCTTGTTAAAATGTTCATTGCAGGTCTTAATTCTGAAGGACTGTACCGAGTCTCAGGATTTAGTGATCTTATTGAAGATGTCAAAATGGCATTTGACAGAGGTACAGTCTTTCCTGCATGCTGGAACTTGGTGCTGGTGTATAAAATATACTCAGTTTTTCCTGCAGAGCCTCTGTCTCACGCTCCACTGCACCGGTGGTCTGAAGGAGTCCGACGGCTGTGCTGGCAGGAGAGGAGACGCCCCATCAGAAAAGCATATCAGCTTCACTTTGGCCTTTATTACAAAAATCTACTTTTCTCCTTCCATCAGTATCTGTGCTCCAGTAACCATGTGTGTAGGAAGGACAAAGCTTTGTGAACTACTGCCCTAGTTTGCAAGTCAAACTGTGCTTGGAGGGGTGGGGGAGGGATAGAGGGTGAGTGGTGAAGTGCCTTAAGAGAGCTGTGCAACTTAAATCCATCTTTCTGGATGAAAGCTCCAAAATAATAGGATGAATGCAATAGTGCAAACAAAGTTTGAATTATTACAGACTAAAAGAAGGTCACTGAGAACAAACTCTCCTCTCTGAGAAAAGACAGTGGGAAAATTAAAGGGTTTCCAGCTGCAGTCCCTCTATCCCAGTAGAAATCAAGTCCAGAATCCATGCTGGAAACTCTCTTTCCTGTTTGTCTGGAGGACTGGACCGATTCGGACAACATCTGCAGTGTTAGCAGGGTGGGGACATGCTGCAGAAGCCAAGTTCTGGATGTTTGTCTGCTGCAGTTTGAAGTAGGTAGTATGTTCTAGTTAAATGGTGAACACATGTTTTTCCTATAAAATAGGGGGGCTGTGGACAAAGCTGGTTTTCTGCCTTTTACTTTTTTCCCAGCCTCCCTGATTTCTCATTCAGTGCTGATGAATGTGTTGTTCTGCAATGCAGTGCGTTCAGAAATAGCTAAACATCCATACCTTAATACAAGACAGATACTGCCAGATCTGTCAGGCAGGTTTTAAAAAAAACCCAAACTGTATTTTTTAGTAATTATTTCAGTCAAAGCAAAGATGTGTTACTTTATAAAGTGCTTGAGGTTTTCACCCTGAAACCATGAACATCACAGTCCAGTAACAGTTTTATGTACAACAGCCAAAATCTGTCGTTGTTTCCTTTTCAATAATGTTTGCTTAAACGAGTTATTATTTTTCTTTTGAATGCTGCTCTACATCTGTTTACATTTCCAAGGCTTTAATATCAGTGCCTTCTCCACACAGATGGGGAAAAAGCTGATATTTCTGTGAATATGTATGAAGATATCAATATTATCACTGGTGCACTTAAACTGTACTTCAGGGATTTGCCAATTCCACTCATCACATATGATGCCTACCCAAAGTTCATAGAGTCTGCAAGTAAGTGTAACACATTTTTTGTCTGCTTTTTGTTCTTAGCCTTTTCTCCTTTTTGTGCAGGACTGTCCTATTTGTTTTATAGCTGTCCCATCAGCTGTTTCCCTGCATGCCCAATTTAGTGAGGATTGCAGGACTAAACATGTAGTGCACATTACGGCCTAACCGCGTGATGCTACGTGGGCATGGTCACATTTTCCCTTGCCTTTGTCACCAGGAATGTTTCCTTTTCATCACACATTACGGATTACATCACTGGTCTTGCATGAGTCCTGGGTACTTGACAGTGATTATTTAAAATCTGTTGGTTTTATGGTGCCAGAAAGAAGGTGATTTATGGAAATGTTTAGAAATAAGATGTTTGTTTCTGGAGTTGTCCATTTTGAGTGTTTTCATAAGCTGATAACCACTCATTCTCCCAAAGCCACCTTTGGGGCTGGCCTTGCAGAAGGTGGGTCTACAAGCACAGCAGTAAGCCCAGCTGGAACATCTCTCCCAAATATCCTGGCTGCCTGAAGCATTTCTGGGATGTGTTCACACCAGCCACACCTGGAAAGGTGTGAGGTAGCCATGGGTAGAAAACAAGGACTGCATGCTGGCCCTTACAGCTCCTTCGGAGAAGGCTTTTTCCAAGTCATATGGAGACAGCCAAAGGCACCGATGGCAAAGTTCCCAGTACCTTCTGCTCTCCCAGAGTTGCACCTGTAGATTATTTGTGCAAAACCAGTCCAGTCAGCAAGATTGCCAGAGGATTTTTTTTCGTAGGCTGCAGGGAATCTTTCAGTGGAGTGCAGTTTGCTTTGGGGAGTTATCTTTGTCCAAAACCTGTCACCTTATGGTGACATCCTTATGGTGCTCTGAGCACCTCTTTGGACAGACAAATCCTCCATGAATAATCCAGCAGAGCTGTGAAACCCTGTCTCCTGTGCGGGCCAGGTTGTTGCCTTTCTGTGTGTGAGTTCTGGCTGTTTGTGCGGTGACAGTTGAACATCTGTGTTTCAGAAACCACGGATCCGGATGAACAGCTGGAAATTCTCCACGAGGCGCTGAAGCTGCTGCCGCCTGCACACTGTGAAACATTACGGTATCTCATGGCACATCTGAAGAGGTGGGTGCAATAGCTGTCAAGAACTCTAAGCCACACTCATTTTTAGCAAAAATCCATGTTAGCACCTCCAGAAAAGTCTGGTCAAGACCCACCAAATCCTGGAAAGGGCCTGTGGCAGGAGTGGTACTGTGCACAACAGCAAAACTCAGACACGGGGGATTATCCCTTGCAAAGCAAAACCAAGGTGGCATGTCAGGGTGTCCATTTTAGTTTCTCAAGTAACATGAACTTACTGTCAATATGTAAGAATCATTCCCTTTCCACAGAAAAACTACCTTATTTTAAGGTCTCTTCTGCCTTTTTTCATTAGGTAGTTCCTCTACAAGTAGGACTGTGTTGACTGCTGAGTGCCTGAGGCAAAATTCAGCTACTGAGTTTCTGCCTGATTTGTCCCTTTATTTCAGTGACATTTCTAATGGGTGTTTTGAAACGGACAAAGGGATGAGAGACATAGGAACAAAAAATTCCACCTTACAGCTTGTGATGTGTGAAGTTAATTTTTCCTCACCCTGTTCAAGATTAGCTATTGCTGCTCTACCTAGCAAGTTGCTTTTGCACATCATATTTCTGGTATGATAATGCAAAAGCCTTATCTGAATGAAGAGGTAGAAAGGTGACAAAATTCACTATTTTTAAACTTCTGTTTAATGCTTTGCTAAAAGGAGCTGTGCTGCTCAACAGGCCATTGTCTTGCTGCTGAATTCAGGTAATCAGACACAGCTCCTTTACTTGGAATACTTACAGACAGCAACTCGGTAACATCAGTCTGACCTGTTTTCAAGGCAGAAAGGGAGAAACAGAAGAAAAATCTTGAGTTTTTAGTTCTTACATACCAAAGGACTTGTTCATGCAGTGCAAGTGAACATGGTCTGTGTGCTCTGAGGAGGACAGACACTGACTCACCTCAAACCCACACAGCATTTGCTTTCACTCGCTCCCAAGTGTTTCACCTGACACTCCCATGTGCAACCTGCTGGAAACAGCGGCCTCTCCTTGGGGAAAGGCACACATTTCTGTCCAGTTTCCCTGATTTTCAAGCAGATGCAGGCACGGTCTGGCACAGGAGAAATGTGAGAATCACTGAGGTTTTTTTACAGAGTAACGCTCCATGAAAAGGAAAACCTGATGAGTGCAGAAAACCTGGGCATAGTTTTTGGACCAACTCTTATGAGAGCGCCGGAGCTGGACGCGATGGCCGCGCTGAACGACATCCGCTATCAGAGACTTGTGGTGGAGATGCTTATAAAAAATGAAGACATTTTATTTTGAATATTTTGGGGGTTTTGTAATAAAAAAGGAAGCAACAGTGTTCTATGGATGAAGGAATATTTTAAAGTAATTTAATGGCTCTTGTCACTGAATTCCATATTTGCTAGAGCTTTTGATGTATTCAGGATAAAAATGAAGGAACTCTTTGTCGTTTCTGTAGTGCCATTCAGCTGATGTTGAAAAAGGTTAACACATACTTTCCAGTACTAGTAATCCTGGGTGTTTATCATGTTGAAATAAAAAACAAAATGCCTAAAGCTATTGCATGATTTGCTCCCTGTTCTCCCTGTTCTGGTGAGACTCATTCCATGAAGAAAACAACTGAACTGGTGCAGCATCTTTGTTCTGGATAGTTTGTGATTGTAATTCAGCATGTTTCTCCGTGTAAACCTATTGTGAATTTGCTTTTTGTTCTATGTAATTGGTTTCTAATACTAAAAAGAAGGCAGACTTCTGTGAAATGGAGCCTCTGGCCATTTATTGACATTTCATATTCTTCTCTTCCACTTCTGGGGCTGATTTCTTCTTGGGTTTCTTTCCATTTTTTCATCATATAGTAATTTGTTTTTAACAGAAACAAAATTGTACTTTAAATGTTACTTTAAGTAATTCTCCATGATGTTTATGGTGGTTGCAGTGGAATCTGCAATACTGAACAGTGTTCCTTTATCATTATTGCTATTTCAATTGTAATTTTGTATTTTTATCTGGCATGCATATATTAATTTATTAAATTTTGCTTTTAGAACTCTAACATTATGCTATTTATTTTTACTTTCTGAACTTTTTTCAAAAATAGTGACTGTTTCATTTCTTACATTGGCACTTTAATGCTGTACCTCTGACTTAAAGAAATTAGTTAGAGTTTCACCAGCTTTGACAAGACTATTCTAAATATTTTGGGTGCTGACACATTGCTAAGGTTCCCACAAATTCCTGTCTACTTTGAAAACTCCTTTCTTCCTTGTCCAAGATGCCTCTCAAGAAGGCTTCAGAACTTTTAAATAAACCAAGAAAAGTATTGTCAAGCCATCTACTACTTCATAAAATATACCTATTGTTATAATTGCCTCTATGTGAACTAGAATGGCAGTTTACAATTACACAAGTGTAGCTGCCCACAGTAGATGGACACACCACGGAATTCCACATGCAGACACATCCTAGGACAGTTCCTTTGCACTTCAAAGGTTCAGCTCTGGTGCAAGCACTTTGGTCAACCTTGCAAACGCCTCCTGGAGCAGGAGGAGAACAAGGAGGAATAATCCCCTAGTGATCAGAGCCAGCTCTGCTGACAGCACAGCTGACAGCAATAATGTGCCTCACTGCATTCCCACCCTGCCTTGCATGTCTGGCTAGGAGAGGAGAGGTGAGATGAGATGGGTGTTCTTCTGCAGCTCTCCTGAACTGGGGATTGAAGGATACCAGGGAGGAAAAGGTGAAGCTGGGCATGTACACTGGTAAGCATGTGGGGAATGCTGCTCTGGGCTGGGGAGGCAGAATGGGAGAAGTTTTGAGGGAATCTAAAGTATGGTTTGGTTTGAGGTTTTTTTCAATCATCTGTAGTTTTGAAAGCGGCTTGCTGTTATAATTCCTGTACTAATTAGTGCACATTATCACTTTATTTATGGCAATGAGCTGCAACAGATGGAAAACTCTATGTCTCTGACCATAGCCTTGCCTCCCCCCAGCCCAAAAGGAGTGGTCCGTATGCTGCTCAGTCGCATCTGCCTTGCACTCCAGCGGCCACACATGTTCACCACCACCTTGCTCCAAGCCAACTCCTAAACGTGCCGTATCTCCTGCTGCTGCCCTGACACATTGTGATGCATTTCCTCACTCGGCTCCGTGTTTTTGGTGGCTCCTCAGGCCATCCCTCCCTGCTGCATTCCCCTGGGGGTCCCTTGCAGTGGCTCTGGCTGGCCCTGGGCCCTGTCCCGTCGCTGCACTCAGCTCTCAGCCCCCGGCCGTGGCCGCGCTCAGGTGTGCCCGGCTCTGCGATCGGGAGAAGGGCTGTTTCCCCGGGTAACGCTGCGGGGGTGCACTGCAGTGTTTGCAGTGCCCGTCCGGTGCTTGCCCTGCATCCCCTTGTTGGAGCTGCCCCGGGGCAGGGCTGTCCCCCGGGGCAGGGCTGTCCCCCGGGGCAGGGCTGTGCCCAGCAGTCCCAGCTGTGCTGCTGGCACTCCGTGTCCTTCGGGAGCCGGAGGAGCCCTCGGCTTACCCGAGCAAAAGGCTCTTGTTCCTCAGCGCTGTGCAAGTAATCCTGAGCTAGGCACTTGTAGTTGCCCTTTCTAAAGCGTGTAGCAGGAAGCGCATAGTAAATGGCAGTCATTAGGATAATTACCTTTTTTTCTGGTGTGAAATATCCAGCCTCTCCCTCTCAGGGAGCTGCTGGCACAGCCCTCCCCTACAGGCGCTTTCAGCTGCCTTTGGAAGCAGAGGCGCCCCGGCAGGCGGATCAGTGAGAGAAAAGATGGATTTGCTCTGGGGATGGTCAGTGAGCACCGAGGGGGCAGATAAGGTTTGTTAGCTACGAGGGAGCACCTGCCTCCTGCAGGAGATGCCCCCTCTCAAGCACGGTTTAACAAGTGATTATAATAATGGAAGTTTCTGCGGGAAAAGAGGAAAATCTAAATGGGGAGCCACTGCTGGAAGAAAAAGCAAACAAAAAATCCAAACATAATATACAAAAAAACCCCAAAGCCAGAGCAAGTAAAGGCCCTACAAGCCGCCACAGCCAAAAATAAATAGAATCACCCTCCAAAAACCCATGTCAAGCAATGCAGCTTTTCCCTGCTGCCCCTGTGAGTGGTGACAGCAGCTGCCGCACAGGAGCCCGGGTCAGGCAGCCAGGCCCTGCTGGCACCAGCACCCCCTGCTCTCCCCAGGCCTCACTTTGCAGCGGGCTGTGAAGGAAACTGCATGCCAAGGGATGATATAGCTTCAGAATGTGCTCAACACCAGATAATATCAATCTTCAACTAATTAAGGCTGACACTGTCTGCCAGCCACCCTGCTCACCCCACATGGAACAGAGCTGCCCCTGCAGGGTGCACATCTCTTGGATTTGAGTGTGTGGGTCGCGTGTTGTGTTAGGGTCGGGAATGTGGGATGGAAGACTCCAACAGTCAAAGAAGTGTTTTCTTGACTTGCAATCCCAGGAATCTGTATGCAGGGACTTTCCTTTATTCTCTTTAATTGCATTTTTTTATTAAGTGTGTAGGCAAAAGCCTCCATTTTAATCTTGTTTTTGTTACTATTGTAATGAAACTCCGATCTTTCCCAAGTGGTGTCCTTTTAAACAGTGAAGTGAAAACAGGTAGTGAAGAAAAAAAAACATTTTCTTTGCAGTGAATTTGATATTTCTTTTTGCTAACCAGGAAGATACTTTGCATGAGCATACAAGCAAATTGCATGATTTGAGTTCCATTTATTCAATTTTTTAAATTAAACACAGCGAGTATTTTTAATATTTGTATTAGTTAAGTGACAATAGAAAAATAATTGAGGTCTATGAGAAGCAAGGGCTTATCACCAAGTTGATCTGTTCTCTGAAGGAATTGATTTCCATGAGGACTAAGTGTTGTCTCTGTGCAGCTGACCTTGCTGTCTCAGTGCTGCAGGTACATGTGGACAGCTCGGCAGAGACCCTGCAGCCAGCTCACTGGCAGCACCTTATCAAAGGGCAGCTGGACACAGAACAAGATTGGGAAAAGGGATTAAACTACAGCTGCCCACTGGAGGGATATGTGAGCATCCCCATTTCAGACTGCAGAGCTCAGGGAAAACGCTGTGGGCAGAGTCTGTGGGCAGCAAACCTCTGGCAAAGCTTTAGGAGAGCCCTGTGATGAGGGAAGCAAGCTGCCTTCTGAAACAAGAACACGAGTTGCTGCTAATGTCAGGTTAGCTGACAGGATGGAAAACCCGTTATTTACGATCTGATGCAATAACAAACTTCTCTGGTCCTTTACCCTCCAATGGCAAAGGAAGGAAAAAAGGCTTCTAAAAGACAGATATGATGTACTCACTTTGTTCCTGACCTCATTTTTGCAAGCTGATGAATGTTCTGCAATGTTTTTATTATAGCTATAATTATATTGCAGTTGGGGAAAAAAACATTTAGTGAACCTAGCAATCATGGGTTTCTTTTTTAGTCTTGCAAAATTACTGCTTAGCAACTACACCTCAGCCCTAGGAAGTTTATGTAACACATGGGGAGGAGGGCCAGGACATGTGTGTGCATCAAAGGGATTGCTGAGCAAACCAGGTAAGGCAAGAAGAGAGCCTGGTGCTCTGGGCAGGGCTGCAAGCCAAGGGCAGGGGCCCTGTGCCTGACAGAGGGGTGTGAGGGGCCGGGGTGGCACTGCCACTGTCCCCCAGCAAACTTCCCCAGGGTGCCCCCCCTGCAGCACAGCACTGCTTGGTGCCCTGAGCTCTGCCTCCAGCTGACTCCAAGGAGCCCAGGCTGATGCACTGGGAGGAGGAAGCCTTACCTGTGCATTGAGGGATCCAGCTGCTCTTCAGTTTTTCAGCGCATTCTTCCCCTGCCTTAGTCACGGACATTTGGAGTTATGCTCTTCACCAGAGCCCTTGCATAATCTGATCATGTCTTCACGCTGGCCTGACTGTCTCTCTCCACGGTCTGGGCCACACCACAGAGATACTCTTCTTGGTGCCTCCTTCTAAATCTCAGTTTGGACAGCATGATTCAGTCATTATCGACTGTCTGTTGCTGGTTTTATGGTCAGAGTAGCATTTTTCTTTGGTCTCTCCCAAGAGCGATGTCAGTAAGCTGCTCAAGGAACTTGTTTAAGAGCTTTTATTTAGATGTCCTTTTGTATTTTCTCATGTATTTTGTCTCAAGGACATGTGTAGCTCCTTACATTACTCAGGTGTTTATCAGTGCTCTGCCTTGGTCAATTGGAGCAAATGGTTCTTAGGCCTCTGGGAGCCTTTGATTAATGTATTTCCTGAGGCAATTAGGCCTTATTTTGAAATATATATTTGGCGGCCAACCAGGATTTATTTTCAAGCATTATGTTGCCTGTAATTTTTCTTTCTTGCTACCAAGCCTAGAGATTGAATGCTAAGCTTTTTCTCTTTGCCTCTTTTTTATGACTCATTACTAACTCTGTCACTAATGCAAATAGGATTGTACAAACTATTAAAATTACTCATTCTATAGATTAATATTCATAAGGTAGTGTATCCTAAAGCTTGCCTGAAGGATCACTCACTAAACTCAAAAGAACTTAACACAGCACCATGCTGTTGCTCACGGCTCATATCCAGGACCTACTCTACTCTCAAAAAGGGGAAGGTGAGAGATTCTTCTAATTTATTATCTGTTCTTTTATCCCCTTTCATGTTTTCCAGCATCATGATGCTGGACATATGTTGTTTAGAGCAGGCAACAGCTCTCATATGACATCTTCCACTAAACTGCTGGAGTTGAGTACGCTGAGATTGCTGCAAGGTGAGTTAGACACCACCAGTGTGGGGCAGGACAAGATGCGTCACAAAAAGAGAGGTTTGAAGTCCAGCTGAGTACTTTTATTTAAAGTAGGCAGAGGCCAATAATGAAATAGATGTGAGGTGAGATCTGTTGCAAGGTCAGTTGCATCGAAATTTGCAAATCCCTTCCTCATGGAAAACTGTGAGCTTCTCCTGAAAGTACTTCTTGCCATTTGGAGAAAAGACATAATTTCCAAATGTGTTACAGTACATTGGGTACATTGGGTGTAAATTGTGTTCAAAAAAATCCCAAACCCAGCAGTCCATGCTCAGCAATCCAAATTTTCACTCTTCTCAATCATTTCAAATACAGTGCAATGCTGAGTCTCTACAGCTCCTTCATGCCCCTTCATTGAAGGAAGAATTGTGGTCAGCTTACTTTAAGGTTCTCTCTCTGTAGTCTAAATCAAGAAGGATTGGTCTGAAGCTGCAGCAAAGAAGCAATTTGGCGTTGACTGGTAAGGATATTGGCAGAGGGGAAGCCAAAGGAGGAACCACAGGTACTGCCACAGGAAGCAGGGACTGGCTTGTTCAGTAGTCTGTGTCCATGCTTGGTTTGGAAACCTCCCCCACCATCAGGAGGAATCTCACATTCTCTTTCTCTTGCACACGTGGGAGGCAAACCCCCACTGATGTTCCTTTTTTGCCCGGCAGCTCTGATGCCAGGTTTGGCCTCACACCATAGCTACTGTCAGTTTGCTAGCAGTGCTAGTGAAGGATGAGGCTCCTGCTGCTGTCATAACCTTCCTGCAGAGCCAGCAGTCAGCACAGCAGCCTCCCCAGAACCCAGCTCTTCACTAGTGACCTGCAAGTGCAGGGGGCACAGAAAGAGAAGAAAAGGAAGATAAAAACTTTTCAGAATTGGTTACCTAAAGGAGCCAGGAAAAGTGACCAAGGGAATTGGTCACTTGGAATATTCTTTTTAGTGAAGGCTGGATATTGCCTGTGTATCATCTGGACACTGCTAAACTACTCACACCACAAACCACTGCTGTGCTGAGCTTCAGTGCTGAAACCTTTCACGTGTGAGCACAGGCAGTGTGCAAATTCCAGGGCTGTGTGACAAGTCAGAGTAGATTTATCCTTTGTCTGCTAGGGGGATGAACTTCACAATCAGGCGAATCCATAACCCAGACTTTGTTAAGACTCATTAAGCTGGAACTGTCTGTTTCAGTGCCAGACTCTCTTATGGGGCTGCTCCTCTGCCTCCTGCACAGCCTGGGTTGCACTCACATTGCCCTCCTTGCAATGTGTTTCCCTTGACCGTGTTCACCAAGATATTCCCCCAGTTGCCTTGAGTATGGTGTTTTGAACTCCTGTCAAATCCCAAATATCGGTGAGCAGGGAAATCTGGGATTTGTCTTCATGTGAAATGCTGAGTGAAATCTGTGAGACTGTCAGAGGAGCAGGAGCCACCCCTGACTCTTGCCTGGTGCTCAGTGTCCCACCCATTTGTGCCTAGCCACTGCCAGCCCCCACCCTCCTGCAGGGACCCAGTTATCACTCTGAAGGTGTTTCTGGAGTTCAGGGTGTATTTTTGTTTTTCTGTTTTATCAATTGTAAACACAAGCTTGTAAGTTCCCTTTTGTCTAACACAGCCAAGATCTTGCAGGCTGCCAAGGAGGCAAAATAAATTTTGTGTGATAGGTGAGAGCTACGCACCAGGAGCCACAGAAGTCGGTATTTTCCACTAATTACCAAGAAAATTCTGTGTGTGTTGGCAAAGATCCCAGCATAAGCAATAAAAGTGAGTATTTGGCATGAGGTCAGTCCTGGGTAAAGCACATATCAACAATTCCGAGTGTGTCATGTGCAGGAGTAGAAATCTGTCCCTGAGAGCGTGGCTGGAGGGTGGCATTTCCTGCTTTAAAACACTCTGAAGGCTCAGGTAGCCCAGTGAGGCAGATGTTGACTTTTTGAAGGCAAACACTGCAGCCCCAGGTGAGAGGGATGCTTTGCAGAGAATGGGGTTTTCTAGGATCAGTGAGGGCTTATGGAGGGGAAGCACCATATGGGGAGGGAGAGGGCTTTGCCACTCAGCTTGCTGGCAGAATTAAAAATAAACCAAACTTGTTTCAATGTGTTTATCCACGTCATACCAGCAATGAGAGAACCTGCACCCCAAAGGTAGGCACGCTGAGGCTCTCGCAGGGTTACAGAGGTGTTCTCAGGATCACAAAAGTTGATCCCAGCTGCACTCACTGCAGGTGGGATGTGGGACGGTTTAGCACGTCTGCCTTTCACCATGGCACTGGAGCCCCATGGGAAGCAGGTGACATCCAGACGGATATTTATGCTCTCATCCCATAGCTGGGGTTATATGGGGAATGTGTGCCCCGTGTTTCAGGATTTATTTTGTATTTGGGAGTGATCACATTGCAGAAAGGTTGTAGTCAATTATATCCTCGTGGGCAGCAGAGAAGGGCCTGTGTCAATCTGTGCAGCAGCTTTCAGCATTAAAGCAATCCTACACTGCCACCTCTTCTTTCCCCTGGCTGTTTAGAGTACCCCTCAAAATGCCTTCAGGAAAACTCTGGACTATGGAATACTGGCCAAAATATGTCAGACCTCATGGGAGCTGAACAAGCAGCTTTTATGTGAAGCTCAACTTGAACAGCCTGCCCTGCAGTTACTCCAGTGGAGAATGGACTGCCTTCAGAAACAGACAGATGTATTTAAACAGGTAAATGTGAGCATCCAAAGAAATACTTCAGGCTAAATGCTCCTGTGGTTCCACTCCAGAAAGCCACTGTATGGAATGGGGCAGGGATGTGATGCATGTATTTCCAGAAGTCAGGTAATGCTGAGCTCCACTTTCTGCACTGGTAGTAACTCAATTATATACTGACAAACAGCATCTGAATATGCACTTAGAAGATAATAGTGTCACCTCCAGAAGCAGACACTCCTAGGAGAGCACTTGGGTGCCTAACACTCATTTAAACTTTGCTTTGGATGTCTCCACATCCTGCTGTCTCAGGATGCAGCAGAACTGGTTCCCAGCTTTGACGTCCAAGCCACCCTTTCTGCCCGGTTTTACTATCAGACTTTGTGTTTTGTGGAGTTTTTTTGCAGCTGCAGAGAGAAAAATCATGGCTGGTGATTACAGACCAAGTTCGGAACAGGTAGCAGCAGTGGTCTGTGCCAGATGAGGGCATTTTCCAGCTTGTGCTGAATAAATAAATACAGGTGTCACCGAGCTGCATCTGAGAATTAATGAGATTTTCCTGACCACAGAAGCAGAGTAGCTCAGGAGTCCTGCCGTGCAGGAAAGTCTTCCTGAGGGGATGGACCTCAGCAGCAAAGCTGCTCCTCTGCTGTCCCCACTGCCCTGGCATGGTCCACACAAGCTGCTGTGCTGACAGAGCAGCCCACAGGAGCAGGGCAGAGCAGACCTCACAGCTAATGGACTTGTCTTCTTTTGTTTCTTGTTTGGCTCTCTCTCTTGGCCCCAGAGATAAGCCTTGTTTATGGATGGGAGCCTGAGAAGCTACCATGTCAGGGATGTCAGCTGGAGTTCAATTTGCCACTGCTCTATCCAGTAACTTTGTTCAGCTCCAGGACTGGTTTCCTGGCATGTCCATAACAAAAAGGCAGTGTGACCCTCCAGCCTGCTTACTGATGTCTTGGACATTTCGTGGTTGCTCAGCTTGTGCCTGTCACCTCTCCTGATTCTGTCTCCAGGTATTCCTGTCTTCATTCTTGCTGCTTTGGGCACTGCCTTGCCCAAAGTGGGTAAATAAGCCTCTGTTGACAGAGTCCTTTGTCTGAGAAGTGTGACCATGAAGACCAGTGCCAGTTTAAAGGTGAGCAGCGTCTCTTCTCACTTGCATTGGATTTACACTTGTGACATCTAATGATGTCTTTTGTGGCTCTGGTTTCCCTGTTTGACTGGGGACCTTGTTCTTCCTTGTTCTTCTCTTTCTTTCCCGACTCAAGTTCTTATTTTCTTTCCAGAAGCATCCTTCACATTAGGTAACTATGCATCATGTCTCTGCCATAATAACAAAGCTCTGTAATTGCAGAGTTTAAGGTCACCACTTTTGAGCAAGTTCTTGGTATTTTCAATTCCTTTGGGTGATGTAATAGAAAACAGAGAAAATATATGCTGAAACCCAATTTGCCACAAACATCCATGGGGATAAAACATATTTGTGAGTTGGTGGAGATGTGTCTGAGTATGGAAAACTGCAACTTTGGATTTCTTGACTTGAGAAATTTAATCTTTAGTTTATCAATACGTTCTGACGTGTACATTAATGCCTAGCGTGTTCTTAAGGGCACTGGAATAAACCGGTTAAGTACAGTCCTCCAGCATCTCAAGACTGTCATTAATTCCTCGAATGAACTTCTTCTGGAAAAGAGTTGCTCCCCGTTTTCTCTTGCCAGGGACAGTTCGCGGTCGCGCTCCCGTGTGCCGGCTCATCTCCTCATCCAGCTGTTGCCATCTGGCGGCCACGGAGCCGAGCGGCCGGGCTTCCAGCGGGGAACGTGTGCCGTGACTGCAACCGGGCAATCTGGGAACAAACCCGCGGCAAAATCACAAACACTTCTCTACCATCTGCCTTATTCAGTGTGCCACAATCTACTGTCGCCAGCAATGCCATTTTCCCGATACCAAATTGCATTTTAAAAGGTATATACTGCATTTGAAAACTAAAGGTAAAATTGCTGGACAGTGCTATTATTTTCAAGCTTTCGTTCCTTTAATTTTCCCTGATGTACTCTCTAACCTTTCTCTGCTCTTTTTGTTAGTTTTACTTCTGCTTCTCACCACCTCCACCCTCCCACACACCCTGTCGTCCGTGTGTCTGCTGGAGCCTCTGGCACCTGCTCTCTTCCATCGGGCATTGCCTCTCTGCACGCAACTCTGTGACAAAAACTTCAGTTAACATCTTGTATTCCTCACCCTGTCAAAAGCATCAGGCATTGTGCTCACCTTCCCTGTGTCTGTAGCAGCATTGGCTCACGGCCCACTTCCTCCGGGCAGGAGCCCTTGCAGGGCTCGTTCCTCGTACATGGATGGAAGGAGCCATGCCCTACATTCAGCAAGCAGTGAGTTTGCTGCTTTCCAATCGATCTGAACGAGGCTGGTCTGCCATTACTGCGGGCGGTAGTGGGTTTGTGAGAAGGATGAGGAGGGGGCTCATAAAAACAAGCTGAAAAGGTTGGAGTCAAGATAGATGTAAAAAGGGAATTTTGTGTGGGAAAGAAACATTTGTCAAAAAATTTGCTGAATATTCTGAAGGAAAAAAGAAAAATACCCATCCTAGCAATTGATCAAATTCAGGCATTCAGTGTAGCTCAGCCCCTTCCCTTGCTTTTTCAGTCCGGTCATGATGGGTCACATTCCCTAGCTGAACAACAAGCAGCATTCACTTCTCTGCCCATATTTAACTGCAGTAGCTCAGGCTGCCTCGGGTTTTTTGCGAGGTAGAAGGCTTTGTGCCTCTGCCAGGGAACATTTCTCGCAGCCAGGCTGTTGCTCCCCAAAGGCCTTCTCCAAATACCTGCTCCTTCCTCTTCCAACACGAGCGCTGACTTCCAGCCAGTGGGGGAGGCTGCTCCCAGGCTGGGGTGCTCGGCTCAGCTGCAAGGGCAATAACCCCTTGCTGGGGCTGCAGACTTGCTGGGGCCCCCACACACTCTGCACGCCGCTGGCTCCAAGGGACAGACCTTGTCAGGAGGGACAGACACCTCTGTTAGCCGAGAGCTGTCGTGTGCCAGAGTGTGGTAACACTCTCCTCCATCCCGGAGCCAACCTGGCAGCCCTGCCCGGGGTGGGCAGGAATGCTTTGGGACCCTGAGAGGATCCGGAGGGCCTGGTCAGCATTCCCACAATGCCTCCATGCAATTGTATCTGCACGGCAGCTGCCTGCCTGGGATAAAGGCTGGGAGCAGGCAGACGCGGGGTTGAAATAAGATCTCTGCAACAATGGGAGCTGCCGGCCAGGAACGAGGCCAGAGTTATGTAGATGGAGAGTTTTTCCTGGAGGATAAATGTAAATGCAGAGGCTGAATGCTTAGTAGAGGGGGGTGGGTGAGGGAAAGTGATTAAAAAATAATTAAAATAATAATAAAGGCATCCAGCATGAAACACCAAGCCAGCTGGCAGACAGCACAAAGGATATGCAGCAGAAATAGAAAATACCTCTGGTGTCACCCAGAGGCAAAGCTAAGGAAGGGTTTTGTGGGGAATGTTTTCTGGAAAAGGGAATTTGGAACACTGCATAAGAATGGTTGTGGCAGGTCACCCAGTGCCATGTCTATCTCCACATGGCAGCTGCCTGAGAAAAATGCAAGAGCACCATTAGCATTAGGCAATCTATCCCCAGAACACCACCCCAGAGTCCTGAGGCTTGTGACTCTGGGACTTCAGCGACAGGCTTCTTAGGGGGAGAGTGTGTGTGTGTACATTCAAAAGTATAAAATTATTTGGCAGACTATTTTTTTCTTAACAGAGATAGGCCTCTGCAAACAGACACTCCTGTGGCACCCAACTCCACTGCAGACATGCTCTGTGAAGAACTGTCTTGGTTAAGCTGGACAGCTCTAATTTTACCTCAATGCCCTCTACTTTTTTGCATGAGGACAGCAAGTGAATCCAAACATGCCTTCTCCAGACCATTTGGGATTTTACAGACCCTACCAAAGCTCTCTCTCTTGCTTTCAGACTGATGGGTCATACTCTCTATCTGTTCCAGGTACAGAAGCCAATTTGCACTGTGGATGTTGTTGTCACTTTCTCCTGGGCCTCTTCCAAGTCTTTTGAAACCAGATGACCTGGGCTGCAAAGAACATTCATGGATTTATAGTGGCATCTTTCCTTTCTGCTTCATCTCCTGTCCTGGAAACTGATGGACTTGCTTTTCTCATGCTGCTGAATACTTCACAGGAATATCTCTCTCAAGCTTTTGTTTCTGGGTGATATTGTTGAGCTCAGAGTAGATAGTTATGTATATATGAGGTAGATAGGTGTGTGTATATATATATATATATATATATATATATATATATAAAATTCTCCACAGTTTCTTGTTTTCTTTACTAGCCTGAATGACTGAGTGTTATTATCAAACACAACACTTTTCTCTCCTTTACAGGTGTTTTTTGGCAATAAAGAGCAAGCACTTGTATGCTCTACAGGAATCCACTGGATCTGCCCTGGTGTAGAAACAAGCCAGTCATGTTTCTGCCGCTTGGCTTTCTCAGTCCACTCAGTATAGAGGTGGCAGCAGGAGGATGGGGTGTCTTCTCTTAGTCAGTTAATAGCTTCCAAGGTGGGGATTCTACCAGGAAGTCCTGGTAGACTCAAGGAGATGGATCTATCTTGAGAATATTTGTTTACTTCAAAGCTTTTCCACTCCTCTGTGAAGCCAAGGGAGCAGCCTCCTCCCAGCATGCTGTCTGTACACTGGTGGGGGTGTATCAGAAATAGGTGACTGCTCTGTTTTGTCTCAGAGAAACAAAACCTTAAACCTGTCAAGTTGCTTTGTTCACAAAAAGTTTCTGAGATCTCACCAAGATGTTCAGTTACTTACAGATAATTCTTTCTTAGTTTATTTGGATGTGTATTTGTTTAGTAAGTCACAGTTTACACTGATACTTAGAAAAAAAATGACCTTCTGTAAACCGCAGAAGATATTTGATGGGTGAAGCACACTGTGCTCCCGTTCCCAGCCCGGTGGTGCAGTGGCTCTCAGCTGTCATTCCCAGAACAGGTGCTGTAAACCAACACCCTGGTGGGTGTATTTTGGCAGCACCCTGGTGAGGCAGCACAGCCCCTCTGAAGAGACCTCGGAGGTGCTTTGTGCGTGCCTCCATCTGTATGACTGCGGCAAGAGGATGATGAAGGTCCGTTGTGTACTCCTCCTCCTCATCTGCACAGGTAAGGTGTTCCAGCCATTGCCTTGAAGGGGGGTTGTCTCCTTCCAGAGCATGTGGGACCAGGGCTTTGCATGTACATCAGCACGAGCAAGCGTGTGTTCCAGGAGTGGCCTGTCCCACTGGTAAGGTTTTATGAACACACCTAATCATTTAAAAGGAAGCTTTGGAGTACATTAGTAGCAGCTCAGATATTTGCAATTTCAGGCACCAGGTATTTTGAGCAGAGAAGTTTGTGTTTAATTTGTTTTCTCTCTGCAATCTTTTTTTCATGCTCCCGTTTGCCCTAGTGCTGCATGTATTTCAAAATATGTGAAAGGATGTAGTAAGCATGACTTGGAATGTGAAAAATCATTGCAAGAAGTTTGATTAAGTTGTGGGATGACTGACAGGGAGGTAGAATTGATTGGCAGCTGCATGTGCTGTGCTGAGCTAATTCTTTTTAAACTGTCCCTTAAAAGAATAAATATTTGTGATCCTAAAAGCTTTTCAGAAAATTCAAGCAGTATACTAAATTCCTACCAAGCTACACCAGAAGGGAGCAAATGTGGAAGGATTTTAATTGCATTAATAAATCATAGCGCTTCAATTAGATGTGATGCTGTAATCATAACTTAAAAATTGAAAGATGCCTCCTGCCTGCCCTCGTTCAGCCTCCTGGCAGAGGAAGCAAACAGTGTCTGTCTGCAACAGACAGCTTTTCTGATTGGCATCCAAGTATTTTATATATAATCTCATGGCAGGACAAGGCCACGGCAGAATCCTTGGCAATCTCAGCTCAGCTGTGTAAAAGAAGTTGATGAAAAGTCAGTTAGGAAACCAGCAGAAATCCTAGCTTAGGTTGGAGTCAGCAGCAAAATTCTTGTTGACTTCTGCGGCCCAGGATTCAACAGAGAGGGGGAGACAAGGGTGCAGTCTGCCAAAAATGCTTGCAGTGAGGCTCAACTGTCCTGTTCCCTCTCACTACCTTTAAAAGGGGAGACATACAAAAAGACCCCCAGGCACCCCTCCCATTTGCTTTCCCCCCCTGTAACAGTGAAGCAGACACAATCTGAGGTCATTGTGTGCCTGCTTCCTCCGCCACAGGCTCTCTGGAAGCGGGGCCCATCTGTTTTCCAGTGCCCTTGCTTCTTGGCAGTGCAGTGCCACGCACAGGCACTGTGAAGGCTCCTCTGGAGCGGGGTTCCTCCCTGCCATTTCCGCTTGTGAAATTTTTCTCTCAAGGCTCTTTGGCACAGCATGGCCAAGTCATGCTGGGCAGCCTGTGGGCAGAGCTGTGCATGGACCTACCCCACACAGTGAGTGGTTTCCTTCTCTCCCCACCTGCACAACCCAAGCAACTTCCGCTGTAGAGAGGAGCTCTTGTTCCATTTAGATTGTGGATGCAAGCAGTGGGGGTGGTGATGCCTTCTCCATGACTGGTGTGCTTGGCCCTTGCCTTTAATGTCAGCGTCACAGGAAGGTCTGTGGAGTTGAAGGTGGAAAAGATGACATTAGAAACCCCTGAGACTGAACATTTTCTGTGTTTAACTGCCCATAAGTACTGCATGTTAGCACAGCTTCAGGCTGGAAGACTCCTAATGTTCAGTCTGACGTTCACGATCCTGCCTGTTTGCATTTGTTCATGTCCTGGTTGGAGGCCACTGTCACAGGGAGCACTTGGTGTTCTACCCCCACCAGCAGCTTGCCTGGCAGCATTTCCTCCATGCCAGCCTCTGACTGGTGGTGCTGTAGCCTGTTCCCTGCCCCTTCTGACTGGTGCCACCCTGCTGTTCTGCAGCTGGGCTGGCCCTGGGCTACGAGGACGAGACTCGCCTGGTGGAGGACTTGTTCAGCAACTACAACAAGGTGGTGCGGCCCGTGGAGGACCATCGGGACGCCGTCGTCGTCACCGTGGGGCTGCAGCTCATCCAGCTCATTAGTGTGGTACGCTATGGACACGGGTAGTGTTGAGCTGCTGGCTCATGTGATAGTGCCAAATGGTGGTGTTTTTCTAAGGAAACAATTTTTATCCTTTAATCCTGATGCTTGCTGATACTGCCTTCTTTTTTTTTTTCCTTCCCTTTTTTTTTAAGGATGAAGTAAATCAGATTGTGACAACCAACGTGCGCCTGAAACAGGTAACTCTAAATATTCTTAACCATTTCATCTATTTCAAATAAATGCACTTGACACAGTCAGGAATTAACTACACTCTCATACCTTCAGGGGCAGCTTGGAGAAATGGGTCAGATAGCAGAGCACTTCTCACTGAGATCTAAAGAATGAAGTGCTCTAGATGTTAAGAGTTTTAAGAAAGGCATTTGGGGTTGTATTTCAAACAGTAGGCTTCTGATATCTTTGCATTTTTTTCTTTTGGGGTTGTTGTTTCGTTTGTTTTTTTTTTAATAAGCTTCTTAAACCAAAATATAAGTTAATGTAAAAAATGAGCTGGGGGTCCCACTCCCATATGCTTATGCTTACCTGCATAAGCATAAACAAAGCAAGGTCTCAAAGCAAGAGAGGAGGTGTTTCTGGGAAGTACTCAGTAACCCCAGTGCTGGGAGAGGCTCTCAAGGGCTGAAATCTTCCTTCTTTAGCAATGGACAGATGTCAACCTCAAATGGAATCCAGATGACTACGGTGGCGTAAAAAAGATCCGCATCCCCTCAGATGATATCTGGCGGCCAGACCTTGTGCTTTACAACAAGTAAGGAGTGCCAGCTGCCGAGGGAGGGAGGGGGGAGGAGCTCTGCCTTGTGGCACCACTCTGGTGGGACAGTTTTCCCATGACATCTGTTCCAGTGGGTACAATTCCTCAGGGTAAGCTTCTCCAGGAGCAGGCACTGGGGAGTCATTTGACCCGCAGCCAGAGAAATCCTTTAGTGACTCTGTCATTATGCTGCCCGTATTGCTTTTAATGTCCTTGTTCCTTCTGCAGTGCAGATGGTGATTTTGCCATTGTAAAATACACCAAAGTCCTTCTGGAGCACACAGGTCTGATCACCTGGACACCACCAGCTATTTTTAAGAGTTACTGTGAAATTATAGTCACGCACTTCCCATTTGACCAGCAGAACTGCAGTATGAAGTTGGGAACTTGGACATACGATGGCACAATGGTTGTAATTAACCCGGTAAGCAAGGAGTTTTTAATTGAGAAAAGCAGCAAAGACCTGCATGTGTTTTTAAGAGAGATCTCAGAATTAGAATGGTATATGACCTAGTTTTGACTGGAAAAACAAGCAGACCCCACCTGTAAAACAGAAAATTCTCATTTGTAGATCTAGCACAAGATTTCCTGGCTTGGCTCCTAAATTCTGCTTACATATTATCCCTCTGCCCTAACAGTCTCCTGTTTGTCCTCTGGCAGCTTTGCACCACTTTTTATGGTGCTGCCTGTTCTGCTTCTGTTTGTTTTCTCGGGCTTAGTGTTTTTTTGAGGGGGTATGTTTTTCTCTGCTCATGACTTTCCACTGCCAAAGACTCCTTCCCTGTCCCCTCAGGTATGTCTCCTCTCTGTAATATTTTTTCAGTCTACTATCCCTGACTGTTTCTGTAAAATATTCAGCTGAATGCTGTGTAGAGGCTGATATTCTAAGGAAAAATAACATAGACAAGAGCTGTTTACTCACAAAAAAAAACCCCACAACATGCATGAGTTATTTGGAATCCTGTTCCTGAGCCAAACCAGCTAAGTTTTGATTTGGTTTAGAATACCTGGTATTAAGAATTTGTTGGGATGTTTTGCTGCCAGGAGAGTGATCGTCCAGATCTGAGTAACTTCATGGAGAGTGGGGAGTGGGTGATGAAGGATTACCGTGGCTGGAAGCACTGGGTTTACTATGCTTGCTGCCCTGACACCCCTTACCTGGACATCACCTACCACTTCCTCATGCAACGCCTGCCTCTCTACTTCATTGTGAACGTCATCATCCCCTGCCTGCTCTTCTCCTTTTTAACAGGGCTAGTTTTTTACCTACCCACAGATTCAGGTATGCAAATTTATTCATTCTACTTCCATAGAAATTGCTAAGAAATTCCTGAGAAATTCCCAGTATTTGAAACCATCAGCCAACTTGAAGACCAGTGCATAGTAAAACTGGACATTTCCACTGAAAGTAATGGCTTTAAATATTCTGCAAAGAAAGAATAAGTGCTGAAAACTGAAACTCTTGATAAAAATAAATTGGGATGCTTTCCCACAGAAATTGCTGACTATCTATCCAGTCTTCTGCAAACTAAACTATCCAACTTCTGCAAACTAAAGATTTAGCTGGATAATTTTTATGTTTTGCCATAGGTAGTCAGTGTGTTAGTATGTCCTGCAGTAAAATGAGCACAGAGGGGTGACAGAGGCCCTTCTGCATCGTGTCAGAGCAGACAGCTCATTACCTGCTCACAAACACATCACCTTGTGTGACACGGAGTAATCCTGACCTGTTCTGGCCTCCTTTCTCTCTGCTGAGCCACTCATGCTCCCTGCAACCATTTCATCTGCTTCATTCTTTTTGCCTTTTGTCAGCTTTTCACACCACTTAATTTCAGTGTAAGCCCCTTCTTATTAAATACCTGATGCACTTTTTTAAGTGGAAAACTTTCTACAAAGTTTAACTGGATTTTAAAAAATGTGTGAATAATGTTTTGTAATTCATTTCTGACACCCTCTACATGCAAGGAGATCTTGCATAGCAACTGACCTGATGTCAGATGTGATTTTAGTCTGCTCTCTCAGCCCAGAGACAGAGAGTAAGGGAAGCAAGCTCTCAGGAAGCTTGGAGCAAGCACTAAGGTGCATTTGCTGCATTGTTCAAAATGCAGAGCCCACTAAATGCTCCTAACAAGTAAAAATATTCAGCGCTCACACCTCAGCCCAGTCATTCCTGGTAATTCCCACCTTAGTACTGGCGCTGATCCTGTTAGGCTCTCAGGTTTGCCACGCCTACTTGCTGCTTTGGATGCTGGCAGAGATGATAGCACTGCAAATGCACACAGGTGTTTGTGTGAACAGCTCTCACCCACATCCTGCTTCTCAAATAAATGCTCTCTGTACTGAATGATAGGAGCAGCAATGATTTTGGGGGGCTTTTTTTATGACAGGTGAGAAAATGACCCTCAGCATCTCTGTCCTGCTGTCTTTGACTGTGTTCCTGCTGGTCATTGTGGAGCTGATTCCCTCCACCTCCAGCGCAGTGCCTCTGATTGGCAAGTACATGCTGTTCACCATGGTGTTTGTCATCGCTTCGATCATCATCACCGTCATCGTCATCAACACCCACCACCGCTCGCCGAGCACGCACACCATGCCCCCCTGGGTCAGGAAGGTGAGCTCTGTGGCTTGGCACACTTGCTGGTTTCCACCAAATGCTCCATATTTTATTGGCAGGTCTTCTAATAAAAGTCAAAAAGAATTGGGGAGGTAAATGCATCATGCTAAAGGTCTCTAGGCACAAGAGCCAGTGTTTACTACTTAGCTGTGTGTAAAGTCAGCAAGAGTGCTAAAGTGCTTCTTGAAGTAACAAAATTGTCCACTGGGATAGAGCCTTGCAGGGAACAGATGAGACAAAACATGGGCAGCTGAAGGCAGGGAATGGGAAAAGAAAATGTCCATCTGGACTTGAATTACATATCCTGGTCTAAATTCTCTACTGACCACAAGGCACTTCTGCCTGCCAGTGACCAGCCACCAGCCTGCACGAGTGCAGAGCACAAAGGCCACTGGGAATACCTGAGTTCAGCATCCCATTATGCAAAAGATGGTTTAGCAAAAGCTAAAAAAATATTTTCTGTACTTTTCCAGTACACAGTTGCTCTGCAGCCCTTGGGAGATCCTTGCACAAGTGTCTAAATGGTAATCGTAAGACATAGAAAAAATTGGTTGTCTGTCATTATAAGTTCTTTGCCAGGGAGACAGTTTCAAAGATCATCTGATTTATTCAGTAATCCTTGCTGTTTTGAAGCCTGCCTGGGTTCATACTAAACCATGACATTAAAGGAGGTTTTTCTGTGTATTTCTAATTATGCTTTTAAGGTTACAGCTTATATTAGATTCCCTCTGCAGCATAAACAACCCCTGCAGAAGAGAAATTTCAACAGGAAACACTGCATGTGCTTAACTTTGCTCTGGCAGCAAGTCTCTTACTGTAAACTGTACATGCCTGTATAGCAAATATTCATAGGAGCGAAATCAAACCTAAGTAGCCAAAATAGTTTCTTTGTAGTCCATTCTTCAAGTCAGGTTTGTCGGCAATACGTTTCAAGTTAGATGGGATGGCTTGAGCTCTGTCAGCTCGTGCTAGCTGAGGATCTGCTCCACGGCATCACCCCCTGCTTCACGTGTGGATGGTGGGTGTAGGGCAGGGGAGATGGCTGTCAGAAAACGCGCTGCAGGCCTGCGGGTGACTGCCTCTGCCCCGGGACACGAGGCTGACAAGAGCCCCAGTGTGACTAAGGCGTGGGCTGTGACATAGTCGGAGAGGGAATCTGCAGCAGACCCCGCACGGGAAGCGATCTGGGAGGGGAGAGGCTTGTCTTTGTTCAGCACAGCTGCAGCTGTAACACAGCCCCACAGACCAGCAACTGTCATCTTCTCCCTTTGTTTTCAGATCTTTATTGACACAATCCCAAACGTCATGTTTTTCTCTACAATGAAACGACCATCAAGAGACAAGCAAGACAAAAATATTTTTGCAGAAGATATTGATATTTCTGACATTTCTGGGAAGTCAGGTTCTGTGCCTGTCAACTTCTACTCCCCGCTTACCAAAAATCCAGATGTGAAAAACGCTATAGAGGGAATCAAATACATTGCAGAAACAATGAAATCGGACCAAGAAGCCAGTAATGTAAGGGGGTTTTTTGTGCATGATTCATTTCTAGCTTTCAGGTTGCTACATCTTAGTTTTTTGGCAAAATATCCCTGCCTTACAAAAACACTCCAAGCCCTGGTTTGGCTCTAGCAGTGGACGCTCTTCTCCCCTTAAGGGAGCCAACAAGGAGCAACAAATAATTGTCACAGATGTTAATTGAATATTGGCTTCACAAAATAATAGAAAAGGGAAAAGTGGCAGCGCTAGGGTTTTTTTACGTGATATGTGAAGCCATAGAGATGGAGTGTCTGTGAGTAGGAAACCAGTTTCAAGAACTGTAAGCAAGTTCCAAAACACATTTCTTCTGTCTCCCACTCGGGCATCTTGCCCCTCTAGTAAGATCCTTCTGCTTTTGAAAACCCAGGAAGCAAGGCAAACTCCAAAAGACTAGTAGTGTTATCTGAGAAGTGTTAAATGTAACTTACAAATTATATTTCCAATTTTGATGAGGTTTTGTTTTATTCCTGAATACAAGTAGTCCCTCCAAATGAAGTATGTTATGAGCTGCTCTGATTACTGACTTTTTCCACATTGCAAGCCAAAGGATAAAAGCATATAGAGTCACACATGGCAGGGTTCCCTAGGAAAACCTAGCTCTGCCTCCTTCTAGCACATTCAGTACAATTAACCCCTCTTTTATTTCAGATTTCACAGCTCACACTGCTTTTGCAGGGGTAATTCAGTCCTGGTATTTCACCTTGCTAGGGTAGTCATAGACCTCTCCTGTTGAGCTGCAGGCTAGTCTGAAGACAGGGGAGCTCTCTGAAAAAATAATTTGACCCACTCTCTTGAAAAGGAGGCGCTTCCTTCCAAGGACAGGATTTACACCACGGTGTTTGTTCCTGCGACCAAATTCCTGGAGCATATGAAATGGCTCTGGCTGTAGTCTCATGTTCCCCGTGACTCCTTTGCCTCTCTGCAGACAAATTGTTGTCTTCAGCAGGGCTGGCGTGGCTTCAACATATCTGGCTCCACTTCCTCCTTGGCTTACAAGGAGGGTCTTCAGGTTACCAGCAAATGCCCCCTTCGGAAGTGGAGCCCAGCTGTTTGTGTCATCTGGGCACGAGTGATATATCGCTTCCAGGGGGTTTCAAAAGTCAAGTTCCCTAAATAAAATAAAGGTTGTGGCTTCTGAAGGCTACCGCTTCATTGCATTTGCTTCTGAGCCACCTCAAAACAGTACTCGTTATCAGTGTCCTCTAGATAAATTACAACAGCCTCTTCTACTTGTGGGAGAACCAAGGCACACGCAGAAGGCGCTTTAGGCTAGCACATGTCACTCCTTAAGGTGGAGTTCCAGGGTGGAAATCATGAGCCCTGCTGTACTTGGTGCCTTGCACTCTGCATGCTCTTACTGTGCTGGGTTCCCACCAAACACATCCAGTGAAAAGATACAGAGCAAGTGGTTCATGGTGTCCCACAACTAGAAAAAAGACTAATGGAACTACCAAGAAGGTTTTACAAGACATTAGAGTGTATGGAAAGCAGGGGCTAGGGTTAAATTATTAGGAATTGCCTAGAAATCCCATGAGAACAAAAAAGCAATGGAAAAACAGAAGTAATTTGGGTCAAACTAAGCATTTTGCTTTCAAGATTTTAAACTCTCTTTCAGAAGCAACAATTGGCCTAACAATTAAGCTTTTCAACATTTTTTAAAATGAAATTGTTCAGCAAATTGCCAGGGTTTCTGGTTAGTTTAGTGTTGAAACTTGTATTTCTAGGTTGCTCAGGCTTTGTTAACCCCTGACCTGCTTTTGAGAAGAAAATGAGCATGTTTTGCATAGCAATAATGGCACTTAGTGAAGAGCCTTCCCCTTGTTCGAGACAGTAAATTACAAGAATGCTGTAACAAACAAGGTTCTGCAGAGATTTTTACCGTCTCCTTTGTTTCTTTCCCAGGCTGCAGAAGAATGGAAGTTTGTTGCAATGGTGCTTGATCATCTCCTCCTTGGCATATTTATGCTAGTTTGTTTTATAGGAACATTAGCTGTATTTGCTGGTCGCCTTATTGAATTAAATCAGCAAGGATGAATGTCAGCTGGAAACTATTTGCTACCCTGAACATCTGAAAGCATCATAACCATCAGAATCTGGCCAGCCTCCGAAAGGTTCACTGACAGGAATCAGTAACCCCTGGGAAAGAGCAGGATAATAAAAAGGCCCCATACTTAGCACTTCTGAGCGGCTGCTCAGTAGCCTTTAATTGCCAAAAAGAAACCCTTGCATTAATGGTAAGATGGAATGGCTGTCAGCCCGGTTTTGATCTGTTTTACCCTATATTAAAAGTGTTAATACATTAATAAGATGGTCTGACTTTGTAAGCAACAGATACTATTCAGTGAAGTCAATAGCAGTGTAATAAGCTTTAGCTGAGTTGTAAATCTGTATCCAACTTTGGCATTCAAGCTGGTTTTAATATCTGCTCTGTGGCTTTTGTATTAGCAGTCACTCCTCTGATAACACTAGATACAACTGTCAGAATATCTCAAACTCCATGCTTAAGCACTTGGTTTTCATGCACAAATCTGAACTGACTGACTGTCATGCACGACTCTACCCATAGAATCTCTTGCTGCAGCAAAGAGGAGAGACTTACTTGTTCTTTACTGTGGGAAGGATCCAACCTCTTTCCAGAATAATCTCAATATTCAGCCTACTCTGCTCTTGGAAGGTTGGTTTCCACTGTCCACCTTCGACATTTTAGTTAAAATTTGTTTATTTAGGCACAATTCTCTCTGTTTCGGAACACTGTCCCCCGCCCTGCCGCACTGGAGCGTGAGCCCTGCGCCAGCCCGGCCGCTCGCTCCAGGGTCGCTGCGGGTCCCAGCCGTGCCCGGCGGGACGCGCTGCCGGGAGCGCTCCTGCCGGGAGCAGCGGCCGCAGCCTCGCTCAAAAGTTGAGCAGCAGCTCGCTCTGGTGGCCGCAGCGAAGCGCTGCTGCCTCTGCCAGCACCGCCCGACTTTGTTTACTCCGCATTCGACGTAAGCAAGAAGCCTCTCTGCGTTCAAATAATGCCGTGCGGCAATGCCAGCAGCGCTGCCGCTTCTCACCAATAAATAAGGATAGGTGGGGCAACCGCGACAAGTTACTCATCTTTTCCAGCTGGTTGTACTCTGCGAACAGCTGTAAACAATTTGCTGTGAGTTTAGTAAAATAATTCGTATTCTGTTAAAACGTGTCATGCCCGCAGAGGACAGGCATTTGAAGCACTACAGGGGAAATGAGGCACTTGAGCAACACTCCCAGCATTGCGTAGTGTTTGCTGGACAATGTTTTGGTGAGCTCCAGTCCTAAGCAAACAGTTTGTCTGGGGTGATAGATCACTTGTAGCACTCTGCTCTGCTCTTGCGGTTTAAAGGAGGGTAATCTTTGCCTCCCTGGATGATCATTAACCCTGTAAGCGAAGGCCAAAGATGTATCGCTGGGCGCCACCTCTGCTGACAAGGGAACGTTCACTGCAGCTGGGTTTGTCTCCCGTGGGAGTTCCCGGCTCCCAGCCCCTGGGGTAGTCAGCAACTCCCTGCTCACGATGAGCTAAGCTGCAGCCTCATGGTGCCTGGAACTTCATTTGAGAGCCTCTAATTGGCCCTGAAATTGACAGAACAATCCTCTTAGAGCAGCATGTGGTTGAATCTTAGCATTAAAAATAAACATCAAGTAACAAGATTCATGGTGAGCAGCTACAGTATCTTTGCTCAGCTTCCCCAAGGCAGATCTGAGTCTTGGCCTCCAAATTCCCCCTGTTTGTGTGCCAGAGTGAATGTGTGCACGTGTGTGCCTGCCTGCCTGCTTCTCCAGCTCTCCTTATACACAGCTAGGTACCAGTGCTTTCCTTCCACTTCCTCAGAAAAATGTTTGAAACTATTTATTCAAAAATTGTCATTCGTGATGGTTTGACCTGTTTTATAGGCACAGCAAATCTTCTGCCGTTTTGTCACTTTGATTCTTGATGAACTAGTTGTGTCTCAAAAGATGTGACAGCAGGCAAAAATAAATGCTAACAACTTCCTTTCTTAAGTTGCAGATTCTGGGCCTTGTACTCTGACTCTCCAAACAGAGTTCTCCAAGCACCAAATAAGCACGTTTGTTTGGGTTTTTTTTTGTTTTTGTTCTTGTTGTTGTTGTGGTTTTGTTTGGATGGTTTTGTTTGGTTTTTTGTTTTGCTTTGCCTTGCTTTGAATACTTGCACTGTACCAGCCTCTGTTTTCTCTTCCTAGGTCACCTTTATGATACATTTGTCTTGCATACCACTAAGATCCCCTGTTACCAGTATCCATCCACTGACACAATACCCTTACCCACCTGCAGTCTACCTCTTCTCAACTGCTACTGTCCTTTCAATGTCAGTCCCTGCTAAAACAGTAGCTTTGGAGCTTGTAAATGTTCTGTCACAGTCACAGAAAATCCACTGTACACATGTAAGTATGTTAGTCTAGTGATTTCTCATTTACAGCTCTGTAGCCCTGCCCTTGCAACCTTAACACTAAACTCTCTCCTACATGGGTTGAATCAGCAGCCCCAGGGAGATGACCCTGGATAATACTTTGCAACCCACACATGCACCTCTGCTGCCTCATTGCCTTAAACAGGCATATTTCAGCCTGGAGCTCCAACTAACAAATCTCATGATAAGCAAAACACGAAACAGGCATCACACACTCATTGTTAAATTTCTCTAAATAGTATAAAAAATAATGACATGCAAACACCACGGTGCTGAAGTAATCAGACCTCATTTAAATGAAAGCAGACCAGGGGCATCTGGGTAGGAAGGTGTTGCTTTTATAGTGATAGTACCTGGAGCAGTTAACTGCCAACTTCTTGCTACTAAAGCTGCTTTTGTTCACTTTGAGCTTGTTGATAATGCCATATTTATGTCCTTAGTAGAACAGCTTCCTGGAATGTCTCCATCTTCTTCAGTTTGATTCTCTTTCCAGTTTTCAAACCATTTGGCAGTTAACTTTTCCCCTTCCCAGTAGCTAAGCTGACCTTAGCTACTCTCTACTGTGCCATGGATATGCTGCTCTCAGAGATGCAGTCACTCCCAAATCTCTTTCCTCTTTGGCACTTGTGCTTTTCAGGAGATCTGACTCTTCTGAGAGGGTTATTTGAATTTTCACAGTCCCTTAAGTTGTACCAGCTCCAGGGAGCGGTTTCACCTCTGCAAACAGGCTGCTGCTCTCCATCCTCACCAGACAGCTGAGCTGAACTCAATGTCCTTACTCTGTCTCTTCAGCCAGTTGGATATTGGCTTTGTAAAATGTAGTTGAGCTGATGAAGAGAGAGAACAGAAAAATGACACTTGCTGAACTCCAAGCACTTGACCATGAGCTTGTGTATGCCAGGTGTGATCATTCATCTGCCACCCGGGCTTGGGTCCCACAGCCTCCTTCAGTCTGAGAGTTTTTTAAAAATGAGATTACTGTTTCAGGCAATTGCAAGACAGTTTAAGTACTCTTTTTTTTTTCTCCAGGATATAAGTTGCTGCCAACCTCCTTGCTGTGGCAGTCTCCCCAGAGAAGTGTGAAAGCAGTGTGAGTTTCATCAGCGTGCTGACTCAGCAGTTCCTGTTTCCACAGCTGAGGCAAGCCACAGCGGGTAGGGACAGCAGGGCAGCAGAGAATGTGTAACACAGGACCCACATAAGTGCATAAACACTGTGCTGCTGCTGGAGACAGGGAGTACGTCACCTCCCTGAAAGGTTTGTTTTCTGGTATGGTGACAGGCAAGATATCACCTTTAAAGTCAGTGATAGTTCAGCACATCAGAAATGCTTTTGACTTTGGACACTTCTAGAATGTTGCTGTCCTTGGCTCCAGTCACAAGAACTCACATTTTCATATGTCTACTAGTGCTAGAGAAATTCTAGCACAGCCTCCAGGCCCCTAGGCATGCTCCTGGCTATAAATTACCTCTCTCTTTCTTTTCTTAAAAATTGTGAATCTGATACAAAGTCTCCCAAGTTTCCGTCACCTGCACAGATACTTCTGTCACAGATAGTGATTTCTAACAAAGCTTTAGAGCACTCATGTCTTTCTGGAATTCAAATCCCAAATACAGAAAAGGTAACCATGCACTGCTTTTCAAAAGATTCTCTAAAATGATCATGCTTCAGTCCCCAATAAAGTCTAAGAGACTGACACAGCTATGGAAAAGAGCCAACCTGTAGACAAGCATTTCCATGCTGAGTTCCTGCTGGCTGCAGGTGGGTTATCTGCAGCAAGAACAGGACAATTTCACTTGTTGCCATGGAACAGGCCAGCCTGACCAGCAGGCAGAAGTCCAAAGGCGTTTGTAGGCTACTGCATCACAGTAATGGTGGATCACTCCATGGATTCCCCATAAAGGGACAGTTCTTTCCTAGCAAAGGTTGTCACTATTTCCTGTCATCCCAGCACAGATCTCCCATTGCAGCACATCTTCCCAACTTTTAAAAGCTGAGCAGATCTGTATCAGTGTATCTATTTATCCCATATGGAGCCTGGATTAAACACATTACATGGTATTTCCCCAGCATGTAGACAAGAGGAAGCTGTTTGCCTCTACGTGACTTTTCAGCTAACCAATGACCCAAATGAAGTTTGCCGTGCTGAGGAACCTCATGTGGATTTGTGACCCTCTTTAGAGAGCTTTGGGACTGTAAAGACAGTAAACACAGAGTACCTGCAGTTTTACCATTTGTGAGCACTGAAATTTTTGCTTGCAAGCTAATCTACATTGTGTGTACAGGTCAGAAAAGGGTACACATAAAAAATTGTACCAGTTTTTGTGTTTTCTTGTAATGCTCCAAGCATACAATGACACAGAAACAGAGATATGACCTACATAAAAGCCTGGCAAGGTTTCCAGCCTTCCACTGAAGACAGCAGAGTAATGCCATTGCTCTTATGACAGCATGTCTCACCATAATGCTGTGCCTTCAGGCAACAGCTCATCTCCTGAGGAAAACATGAAAGTAAGTTGCAGCAGGTTAACTTAGCACACGGGTTACTCAGTCTTTGACCTTGCTAGGACATGTTGCTACAAGTGAATCAAGAGCATATTTCAGTTCTCCAGGACAACTGTCCCTAACATTTTTATTTTAGATAACAGTGTTATATAGCTGCTGGGCTGGACCATGTCTACGCATGGAGTAAACCATCTGAACGCCTCCAAAATGTGAAATCCTACAGAGACAAAAGCATGTGAGATCAATGTTGGCTCAGGACACAGTTCTTGCACTTCAAACCTTGCTCCTACCTGCACAAGGAACTCCATTACAGATACTTGGGCATTTTCCCATCCAAAAACTGGACATAAAAACATTAACGAAATTTTGTTTCTAGAAAACTTAGTCAAGCTGAGGGGGAAAAGGGAACAGAATCTATTGCTTGCCAGGCAAGGCAATCTCTGCATGAGTTAATTGAGGTATGAAACACAAATACCTTCTGGGGCATCCTGCAGAGATGGGTAATTGACCTTCCCACATTTCAGCATACTGCAAACCTTAACAGGGAAAAAGCAAGCATCTCTTTCCCACTGTTTAATTACGTTTTTACTCTACTGAGTGTCTCAGCCTGGTGCCTTGCTGCTCCCCAGGCGCCACTACCCCTTTCGCGCTGGCTGCCATCAAGGCCATCGAGGCAGGTCGGAGAACAAAGCGTGTTGAGAACTCTGTGGGCAAGGGGAGCTCCGGGAGCAGGGCCGGGAGGAGCGGGGCTGTGCCGAGGGCCGGGCAGTGCGGGCGGCACGGAGAGCAGAGCTGCCCCTGCCGTGAGGCCATGGCCGGGGAACCGGGGATGTTTTGAACGGGACGTGTCCTGGGAAGGGTCACCCAAGTCACAGTCCAGGCCGTTGGTACCTGGGGAGTCGAGCTCATCTCCCTGGAAGGGGCTCCCTGTAACTCTGACTGCTGTGAACTCCCCCCGGGCACGGGGCACGGAAAAACTGCCCACGGCCGTCACCGGCACGCCGCGCCACCTGGGAAGGACCGTCCCACGGGCAGCCCGCTCCGCCGGCCGGGCGCAGGGGCACGGCGCAGGGGGCGGCCCGGCGCGGCCGCGCTCAGCGGGCCCGGGGCATGTGCGGCGGCGCGGGCGGCGGGGGAGCGGCGCCCCAGAGCCGCGCCGCGCCGCTTCCTGCCGCTATAAATAGCCGCCCGGCCCAACATGTCCCGGCCGCCGCAGCGGCTGCAGCGCCGGCGGGACCCGCCGTGCCCTCTCGCCGCCTCGCCCGCACGGAGCGCGGTAAGGGGGCTGCGGGAGCCGGGCGGGGCTCCGGGGCGGGCAGGGCTCCGGCGGCCGCCGCGCTGGGGCGGCTCGGCACCCCCGGCCCCGCGGGACGAGCGCCCTGCGGGTACAAGGGTCGGGAGCCGAGTCTCGCCTCGTGCCTGTCTGCTCTTTCTCTCTTTTCTTCCAGACTGCTCTGTCTTGGGCTGGACGCGTTCCTCCTGCCTCCCGAAGCCGTGCTGGCAGGCTGGGATCCCTCCCTGCTTCCCCTCGCATTCCCGCTTCCCCCGGGTTGGGCGCGTGCCCGCGGTGGCGGCTGGCGCTGCCTCTGGGCGCAGCCCCGGCCCCTGGGCCGCTCGGACCGTGCTTCTGCCCGGGCTGCCGGGGACGTGCCTGGTGGCCTCCTTGTCCATCTCTGCTGCTGCACAGCTACGGCTGTCAAATCCTGGCTGGCGTGTCAGGGTGGGGAGAGCCACGCTGGGCTGTGGCTCACGCTGGAGCCGTGGCACACACCGCTGCCTGCACGTGTGGCACCCTCGCAGGGCATCGTTGTTTGGCCACACACGCAGGTGTTCGTGTTGCAGCCTCCCTCAAGCGCTTTCATCTGCAGCGGATGTTGAGGTGGACCGTGTAAGTTGGGCTTTATGGTGGAGTCAACAAAGCAGGTCTCTGCCCTCTGAGCTGGCTCTTGGGGGCTTTTTGGAAGGAATCAACTTAGGTAACCTCAAGTGACCAGTCTTCAAGTTTGAGCTTGTCTTGCATATTGTTTGCCTCTGCTGCTCTAATGGCTGTGTTTCATCTTCTAATGATCACCTTCTGGAGTGCAGGGCTTCTCAGAGAGTAGGTGTTCCTCAGCTACCACGTAGCCTGTTTGAGCAGCCTCTCTAAAACAAACGTGATACCAGCACTTGTCTCTGGCACCAAGGTGTGCATGTTCAGGAACCCACCATGAGGTATTTCTGAATTACTCCTTTACTCCTGAAGTGCGTTGTCAAAGACAGGGCTGTAAAAGCAGCTGCTCTCAGTTTTGACCTCCAGGGGATGGGCAGTGTGTTTTGCTTTTCATTCACACCCTTTTTAACTCTGTCAACCTTTCCCTCTGTTTCTTCTTCCACTAGCTCTTCCAAGCCCAATTTGGGAGGATGGTTCAGAGACCCAGGAGGCCACGTAAAAAAAGAAAAGGTCCTGTCAGAGCCTCGGCTTGGGAGCCTTGCCTTCAGTGAAGGCGGGAGGCATGGCGGTGCTGCTTTGGCAGTGCACTTTTTCAAGTGCTGTAAAGCACGAGGCCAGCTGAGCTGGCATGTACTTTCCCCTCTGCTGTGAGGGGAAGGAGCAGATGAGGAGGAAATACAGCTGTTCCAGAGCACTTCTGCCCTCTGTCCAGCCCGAGCATGTGAGGGGGGAGGACCTCCGCAGAAAGAGAGACTCAGGAAGAGAGTATTGGAGGTTGGGGAGGGGCTAGGGGAGGAGAGGCGAGGAAAGCGACAAATGGGGAAGAAAAGCTCTTTATGTATGCACAAATGTTATCTAAAGATCTGTTTAGCTAGAGCAAGAGCAAATAGCCTGAAATTATGAGACTCTATCTCTTGAGTCCCTGTTATTGTTCCTCCAGAAAGTGCTGCTTTTCATTCCTCAAGTATTATGTGTGTTTCTGCCTCACTCTTCTAGGCTCTTCAGCATCCTCTGACCTCAAGCTGAGCAGGACGTTGCCCTTAGCTTCTGCCTGTCAAATGTGTAGTTCTCTGTGTTGTACATGAAATGATTATTCCCATAGTTGGTTAAGGCAAGTTTCTGAGGAATGTGAAGCAAGAGGCATGCCAGTTCCTGTGGCTAGCCTTGACTGGAGTGCAGGCATTTTGGGACAGGGGCTGTGCCTGGAGGCTGTGGTTGCTCTGTTATCCTTGGCAGCTTAGGGATCCCTGCCTCTGCTCCTGTCCCTCCCACCCTTCTCTTATGGCTTATTGCTGCTCACCTGTTCCTCTGCCTGTGCTGCAGCTGCTTCAGCCTTTCCCAGTTATTTCTGGGGTTGTGCTGAATAGCTCAGAAGTCTGAGTAAAGAGGAGAAGAGCGAGCTGCTACTCCCTTGTCTGTAGAGAAGTTCCCTCTCAGCCCTGTGCTGACTGCATCCTGCTTTGAGATCCCTCACCCTGACAACTGGGAATTAAAGTAGTTGAAGCTCTCCAGCTATATCCTAATTACTGCTGCTGCCTTGCTATTTCTTCTGAAATTGCACTTCCATCTTTCTCCAGGATTAGTTTACTCTCTGAATGGCATCAAGTAGTAAGGTACGGTCTTTGGGGGCTGCATGGCCACAAGACCACTAAACTTTTTTTTTTTTTTCTTAATGGAAAACCCAGTTACCTACCCCAGTAGGGTTTCACTGCTTCTACCTGTGTAGTACAGACAGAACTGAAAGTGTGCATCTAAGAAAAGGTATTGGCTATGGAAAGAGCAATTTCCCACCTGTGATAAGAGTATGATCTTTGCACCTGATGACATCCAGACCCTGAAAAGGCCACTGAGAAGCATGAGCAATGCTAATCCCTTTGAGAAGGGAGCATGCTGCAGTATTTCTCTGTATTGCCTACACTGCATAGAGTTCTAACAGCTATTTTGTTTTGTACCCTGCTTGTATAAACACCCATCTGCTTTGTGGGGAGAAAATAGTGTCTGTTGGTGTTGTCTGACAATTGTGACATGACAGGAAGGCATAGGCTTCCTTTGGAGCACATGTTGTTGATGGCATACATGTACAATTTAGTAAAATGTCTTTATGCAGCAGCTTTGAGAAATGTTCTGTGCTTTTAACTACCTTGAATCTTCATCTGGTTAATGGACTTATGTACAGAAACCATATGAAATAATGATGCAGCAGAAGGGTGAGTTTCTTTAAAGTTTGTGCTTTTGCCAAGGTAAACATATCTTAGTTGTGGCTTCTTCACAATAATGAAGTGTTATCAAAATTCAAATCTAATTAAATACTTCTGTGTTCTTTCTACTGATTTCTCTTATTCTTGACTCCAACACTTTCTCATTATCTTCATCTGGTGCACTCTAACATGTGGTCTGTGGGATCTGTTATCAAAAGGACTGTTTACTGTCTTGGTTCAGAACCTGTGGTGCTAGCTGTGTTTGAGTAGGGGTGTGGAGACCCAGTATATGGGGAGATAATTAAATTCTGGGATGGTAGAACAGATTTTGGTAGTACTGAAGACGTGGATACTATAAGTAGCCACAACTCTTCAAGGCAGCCATCTGTCCTGTGTGCAGTTAACACCTGCTTGTTTAGCTCCTTACTTCAAAGAGGTATGTGAAAACCTGTTATTGAACAATAACTGCTGAACTGTTAGTTGGCAAATAGCCCAGAGAAGGCATTATTAAAAAGTAAATTTAATAAAGATGTCTATAATCATGCTTTAGTAGGCAGCTTTGTTTAAAGTAATTTGTATGCTCATGGTGACCAGTATGATAGTGCAGTTCACCAGGTACACACATGCATTTGTCTGGGTATCTGAAGAGCAGGAAGGAGAAGTAACAAACTGTTTACTCCGTCAGTACTCCGTTGTGATCCTCTTGGGGACTGTGTTACTGCTGCTGAGCTGAGAGTGAAATCTGAATAGTAAAAAGGTAATTTTTTTTCAGCAGCAATAACCCTGAACATCAAGGCCCTGAAGGTGCTGGAGTTGCTCCTCATCCTTGCAGGCACACAAGTCTGCAAGTGCAGCTGTCCTTGGGCCTTGTCCAGCACAGTTCACAAAGATCAGTCAAGAGTGTCTCTGAGGCTGGAGGCGCAAGTGGCGGGGGAGCAGTTTTGTCTAAATCGGAGAGATCAAAGGAGTTCAGAATAGAAAGTTTTTCCTAATTCCTGGAAGGAGATAAACGGGAAGCACAAGGAGTAGTTTGAGAGTCTGTTTTGTAATACTTAACTCAGCCATAACTTCATTAGTGTTCTTCATTTGGATCCAATTGCACATCAGTATGCTTTGGAGTTAAAATGTATAGTTTTGTAATTCCTTAAACTACTAATGTTGTGGAAGCAGAAGTTCCTGAGTTTTAATGTGTTCATGTGCACCCCTCATTTTTGATCTGCTCCGTGTGTGTATGTATGTAGCTCCCACCATTTCCTTCTTGGGCTGAAGCCCATGAGAAGGGCCCTCCCGTGTGCCCGTGCATGCTTTCATGAGAGCCCTCTTTCTGTTTGCGCTAAGCTTGAGCTCATAACTCCTGCTGAAGGAGCTACAGGATATTCTTCAACGGGAAGTAGTACAGATGTTAAAAGAAATGCTCTTAGCAGCTTCAGTGAGCCCAAAATAGCTTCTGCGTGTTTCTCTTATGATAAGTTCGGGAAAGGGGGTGATTCCTTCTTCTTCCCTCTCTGTAATATTTTGAGTGCTGAAATCCTCTTGCCCTGAAGAGCAGGCAGTGTGGAGCAGGCTTCTCTGTATTCTTCTGGACCCTGACTTAACAGGACCAGAAGTGAGCCCTAAACAGAAATTGCATTCCTTGGCACAGTGTCCTCCTTCCTACAACAATTTCCACTGAGGTCCTTGGTGGTGAGGGGTGCTAACCACTGAAACTGGTTTTCCAGAGGGATTGTGGAGTCTGTTGTTGGAGATGGTCAAAAAACTGGATAAGGCCTGAGCAATCTGCTTGAAGCCAGGTTATCCCTGCTCTGAGCTAGATGAGATCCAGCAGTTCCAGCTGGCTGTTTGCCATGTTTCTGCATTACTGGGGAAGTATGGCTGCCTTTGTCTGTCCCCAAAACCAGTGGGAATAAATGTAGTCTTAAAATATCTGAAAACAGCCTTGAGAATTCTGAATAAAGACTTCACAAATTGAAGTATGTAGAGAAGCATAGCGTAAGGAGGTAATTTTGCTCAAAGTCTCATAACAGCAGGTCAGTAATAGTGCTGGGAGAGGATCATAAATCTCCTGGCTGGCAGACTAGTGCCTTGGTAGCTAAAGATTTTGTCTTCACACGTAAAACTACCTCCTTTCCCTACCCAACTATTTTCAGATCATTTGGCAACAGAGACTACACTTACCTGCTGAGAGATATTTTCTTTTTAAATTTTTTTGCCTTATCAGTTGTGCTCATAGGGAGTTTTAGTACTAAAGAAAAATGTAGTGCATTGACTTTTTCAGAAACCTAGAAAATTTGATCTGGAAAAGAATTTGGTGAAATAAAGACAAGAGCTGCGAAGGAAATTTTTAGAAAATGATGTTATTCCCAGTTAGTTGCACAACAATTAATCTCCTATTTTTTAAGAGCAGAAAATAACAGATGAAGCTGTACACTGAATCCAAGTTTGACTCTCTCTTTGTTTAAAAAACAAAAATCGCTTGAAAACTTCTAAAAATCTGGAAGCTAAGAAGAACACAGATCAGCATTTTAGAGAGTATCATGGAAGGAGTTAAGCTGTGAGTTAACTGCATCTGTGTTTCAAATCCAAATGCTACGAACAAGGCGCCATTCAGATCTTCAGTTATAAGTTATACTGAATTCGTTATGCTGCGTTTTTGAATTCTGTTCAGAGGAGAAAAAAGAAAATCATGTCCGATGAAAAAAAAATCATTACTCTTGTTTTGGTAGCTTGTTTTTTAAGTGATGAAGAAGGATTGGATTCTTTTTTTTTTTTTTTTGGTCTAGCACTTACACAGGTCATCTGCTAAGTATTAGCAGCTGTGGAGCTGTGGAGTTGCATAAGCATAACTAAAAGTCAGTGGAGCCTTGCACCATTCTGCAGATCTATCCATTGCTTATTCTCCACAACAACAGATCAATTTTGTAGCTCAGTTGACACAAATCCCTAAATGTTGAGAGGGCATCAGCAAGCATGGCAAGTTGGGAAATCCTTTAAGTCATGGAAATCAGATAGGATAATGCATTATTTTATTGTTGCCACAACCTGCTGTCCAATTAGACATGTGCCTTGGTGTTCTGTGAAGAGAGCTGTGTCAGAGTAATGCCCTGGAACAGCTGAGCCTGCCAGCGATATAAACCTGATTTGTCTGGGCAGCTTTGCTTGGAAGATGGGTATGGGTGCTATGCCTGGCTGCTGCGGGAGCAAGACAAGTGTGAGTGCTCACACATGTATCCCAGATTAGCCATGCTTAGTGATATGGCTGAATACAACGGTCTCTTTTAAGGGTTAGAAAAGTCATCTTTGCATGTATGGAGCTGAGAGCCTGGAATGTCTTGGCAAGGGAATACCTGCAGTGCACATGTGAGTGTGTTGGCAGCAGCAGCAGCCCGAGGCTGGCTGGTCCAGCCTCTGCCCCCAGGTTTTTGATACTGGCTCAGCACACTGCAGGATTTGGTTAGCAGGATGTGTTTCTTTTCACTGAACCTGAGGTTACAGAGAGCTTAATCTCCTGTGGTTCTGACTTTTAAGTCACAGAATATGTAATGAATTTTCTGATCTAGACTCTGGCTTTGTTTTCAGTTTTGTTGTTTTTTGGTTTTTTTTTTTTGTCTTTTCTTTTGCTGCTTTAAAGATCTCCACAAGCAAGAAAGACTCTGAAAGGATGAGTACAGTGTTACTAAAATATGATCCTTACAATACTTTTTCTTGGAAATTAAGGAGATAAAATAAGTTTCAGCAGATAGTGTCCCTCTAGACCAGTCCATGTTCCTGGTGGCTCAGAGCTAAGCCCTGTTCCCTCTTTCAGGACTTGAAGAGGAGTTTGGCTGAGCTCCCATTTTTTCCCCAACCCTTCTATTTTTTTTCCTCTTTTTTTTCCTTCCCCCCCACCCCCACCCCTTTTTCCCCTGCCATTTTTAAAGGAGTGATATGAACAATTAAGTGAGGATGCTTCCCCAGTTAAGTGGTGTCTGTGCTGTTTCTGCTGGGAGTGCTTCATTTGCTCACCTCACCAGCAGGCTCTGGTGGGACCTTTAGCTGCCCTTCAATTGCCTTGGTCCCTGAGGAAGGCTGTAGCACTCCAGAGTTGCAAGTGTGGCGTGGATCAGGAGCCTTCCTTTTTGAGTAGTCTGATCAGGATGGTAGCTGTTTGTAACTAGCACCAGCTAGGTAGCTGTTGAGCAGAAAGACGTGGAGGACAATAAGTATATGGTGGTGAGGAGAAGACAGGATTGCTTATTCCCCCACCTCAGCTAGTAATTAAAGGGTACTATTCTTTGATGCCCTTTTGGTTCAATTTGATTTGCAGTTTGGCAAACTTGGACAGCATCAGCCATGTAGTACTGAGCTCTGAGCTCTACTGTCCTGTCTTTGGTTTACTCCAACTGATCAGTCCTCCTGTGACCATCACATCAGTCATTGCTCTCCTCATGTCCTCATTACCCACCACGGACTGACCTACTTTGCCTAACATATTCCCAAAACTGTTTTTTGGCATAGGAATGCAAAATTGAGAATTTTCACTGTTACTTTCACATTTGAAGTTACCAGAGACAGTTTTCACAGGAAGTATTAAATGTAAACCAAAAAGGCTGCTGTGTTGTATATGTTGTAAGAAGCCACTTGCTCGCTGTAAGTGAGCTTGCGTGACTCAATGTAGTGGTCTCTTTATATGGATCTCTATTTGGTCAGGTGCTCCTTCATGTATTTTGTATGATCGAGTGCTTTGTCTTTTAATTTTAAGACCCCTGAGATAGGGAATGCATTTGAGCAGTGCCCTGTAGAATACATTTTCAGTTTCCAGTGGGGCGAAATGAAAAATCAAAGGATAGCAATGTGGTGGTGTCCATGTGTGATTATTCCAGTGTTAGAGAGAATGCCATTCAAATGAGGCACACAGGCAACACCTACCCGTATATCATTGTTTATGTCTGCAGGTTACATTTTAAATCATTCCAAACCATTAGTACTTTGAAACAGAAAAAGATATTCCTTAAAAGTACAGCTTTTCCATTCAATAGTCCTGATGGCATCTTGGGATCTGAAAGTCTCAAATGGGAGCAGGCAGCCCCAAACCTTTGTTTTAATACTCGGCAGAAACAAACCACAAATAATTATCACTTGGAACTTCCTACTGTATTTTCAAATAAAAGTTCCTCATTTGATCTTAATAGGTGACTTAGGGAGGGACAAAACAATTGCTTCATGGCACAGTTTACTTGAAATAGATAATTCTTAATTGAATTGACCAGTATCCCTTGGGTATAAATGAACAACCCATGTTCTTATTTGAAATTAAAACTAAACCAGATAATGCTTTTCAAAGTGAAACATCTTACTCTGAGGAGCTGCTGCATACTTACGCTTACTTGTACCCTTAGGTGGAACTAGAGCAATATTTATTTTTCCATTTAGTGGTTATCCTTTTCCAAGCAGCTCTCTGCAGGATCAGTGTCTCCAAGTTTTATGATAGCTTTTCCTTTTTTTTTTTCATTTGTGTATCCTTAAAAAAAATGTGCATGCTGTCTGGTGTCAAGAGCAAGACAAATTAACTTGAGCTGCTATAGGGAACTAGAAAATGAAGTATTCCATAACTGACAAACAGCTTGAGATGACTGGACAAGTTCCCTCTTTATTCATCTAAAATGTGCCAGTTGTTTAGCAGAACATCCCTGATAATGCGAGTGAATTGCAGGGTAAAACCCAGTTGGATGTCATCATGTGCAGTACTTAAATGAGAACACTGAGGGATTTTGTGTTTCCAAGGGAAAGAATTGTCATTGTTGTCTTCTGTTTTGTGTTACTTGAAGTTCCCCAAGAAAGTTTCCTCTTAGGAGGAATAATGAAGTTAATAGTAAGAATGGTTTATGACTGCTCTTTTTTATTTGAAAGCTTTTCTACTTCTCAAAAAATGTTTGTTCACCATCCGCTCACTAATTGGCCAGACTGAGGAGGCACTAAAAAAACCATAGGAATTATGGTTGTCTAATACCAGAGCATTTACAGCTTCCAAGGCCTTTGCTCCAGGCCATCTGCTGTGAGATACGGGCAGAAGCAAATGAGAATATAATGGGAAAAGTTGAAAGAAGGGAAAGTAAAAAAACCCAAAACCAGCCCAAAAATGTATTTTCACTTTTTTCCTTTAGATAGAAGTAAAGAAATGTCCCACTGCCATTTCTTAATGAGGCAAGGCTTTAGGCCCTAGGAAGTAAGAACAAAGATACACCAAAAAAATCCACTCTGAACTAGCAGAGGGGTTGATAGGTGTAACCTGGGCCCAGACCTGTAGGTACCCAGTTCGTGGTAGTTGGGAGTGGGGCTGCTGCTGAGCCTCGTCCCCAGTGGGCTGCAGCTGTGCAGGACAGGTAATAGTGGAGGCAGTGAGCCATGGAGTGCCCAGGGGCACTGACCGATCACCAAAGGGAACAGAGGGCACACAGGTGCAGTGCATGAACCATGAGGGTATAAAAGGTTGGGCTAAAGAACAAGATGGGCAGATGCCTGGAGCCTTCTGAAGTGGTGTGGTGTTAGTCTGTATGGGTTGAAGCCCTCTGCTATTGTATGGTGATGCTCTGTGTGTCGTGGCCATCTCAGCTGCGACATACGCAGCGGCACAGTGCTACCCCGGTGTGTGGTTGCTGTGGATCAGTGCTGGATGACACCAGGGGAACAGGATTGCTCCACACAAGGTTAGGACTGTGTCTTCCAGGACTTTCCTCCAAGCTATTTTCTCTTGGGCTTCTGGTAGACACTGCTGGTTATTTTTGGAAATCATCATTCTGAAGGTAGGATGACTCTTCCTGCTGCTCTAAAGCCCCAGTGTCCTTGGCATCATTGCTTTGAAGTTTTGCGGGGTCACTGCTATGTGATGATGCTGGGAAGGAAAAAAAGCCAGATTATCTGCAGGCTTGTTTAGTGCATAAACCTGAGTTCTGTCAAGTGACATTGTCAAAAGTTGCAGTTTAAGTTTCTGTATGAAGTCTGGCTTGTGCAGGTTCTGGTTTCTTCATGTCTCAATGGGGCATGTGACCCCTGGTATCACTGTCATTTCCTCTAACATGCATTGAATCAGGATTCCAGACCCTGCTGCTAGGGAATAATGTCTGATATAGGGCAAGTGTGAAAGAACTTTTAAATAGTTCTTTAGAGTATAATTATGGAAATAGCCTTTGGGACAGCCAAGGGTCTTCAAAATCCAAATTTCCCAAAGTGATGCAAAGTGCTGGCTTTGGCACTTGAGGCTGAGAACAGTCCTTGTCCCATTTACCAGCAAAAAGCCCAAAGTTAAATATGTCACAAAGTTCACTTAAATCTGAACTAGTAACATCATGAAACATCAAGTAGGTATATACAGCCAGTATCACAGCTTGTGCAGCCGAGCTCCTGCTGGCAGTATGTAGTGACAGGGAACAGGTGAAGAAACACCTTTAGACTCCCACAGCGCTTGGGGATGCTTTGAGGCATTGCTGAGAGAGAGCCAGGAGTAGGAGCTGACAGTTCATCCTCCATAAGGAACTGTGCTGGGCCTGCTGGGACTTGGCCCACAGACCAACTGGAACCATTGGGCTCTACCAAAATGCCCGTGACTAATCTTTCCTGCCCATGTTTTTAGGCCAAGCAGGAGGGGTTTTAGGAGGTCTTTGCTGCTTTTCTCTGTGTTATTCTCTTAGGTCACTGTCGTGGTACAGCCTCTCAGGAAAGCCAGCCAGCTTTGCTGAATGGTCTAGAAATTGGACTGTAAGGCATTTCTGCTCTTTTAGCAGCACTCTTTCAGACAGCCATGCTTCGAGTTACACAGTCTGGGGGTTCTGTTGAGCATATATAATGCCTTTGGAGCCATAAGCCATAAATTTAGCTGTGAATTTAATTTTTCAGTTCTCTACTATATACTTAGCCTTTTGCTAGTGGGAGAGGAAAGAAGAAACAAAACACGTGTAGAGGGGGATGCAGACAAGATGATTGCATGTTCAGTTATAGTTGTGTGTTGAACTTCTGCTAATGAGGGAGACCAGGTGCCAAGCTGTTTTGAGCCAGTATATCATACTACTGCCTCTGCTTTCAAGCTCAGCCTTCCCATTTGGGCTATCCTGACTGTGAGTCCCCAAGTGTGTTATGGGAATTTGTGTCGGAGATCCAGCTCCTTGTATTTTTCTGGCTGTGGGAACAACAGGATATTCCCATACCCTTTTGAGGTAGAGGTGCTTGAGATTTGTCTTGTGACTGCAGTCTCCTGATAAGTGACTCAGTTTCAGCAGTTGATGAAACCAGGTTTTAATGAATGCCAATATAGGGTGTTTTATTTTTAAATCAGCAGTCTACTATCTAAGCCAGGTGAGCTGTGCCTAAACATTGCTTTCTGTCAGATTAAGCATAGTCTACATGCAGTGAGTTGGTAACCCCAGGTCTGCAAGACAAAATTTTCTGCTAAAAGTGGCATTGCATGGCTTCCATGCTGAAAGCCATCATGAAGTAGTCAGATTGTCAACAAGGATTGAGGCTGTTCCCTGATGGCTTGTAAGTGATCCTTTTGGACCAGGGCCAGCGGTGGGCATAGTGGTGTGAGCGGTCTCACTTGGATGTGTCCCAGTATTTGAAAACTTTCTGACTCATGTGAATAGCTGAAGAGAAGCTGCTCAATAATAAATATATTTTAACTTTTCTCAATACATAAGCATTGCTATGACTGCAAAGGTACTTGAAGCATAGGCATGCCATTGGAAAAGTATAGCAGACATTGCTCTAGAAAAACAGCTAGGCAGATTTTACTGGATAAAGTGTTGGAAATACCCTTTGGAAAGATAGCATGGATTGTTTCTCTCTTGATTGACCTGCTGAGTAAGTCCATATTCTTTGATAGGGTCAAAGAGCTTGTGTCCCGAGCTTACTGTATAAAAAAGCTACAAACTAAGAAAGCAGGTTTTATGTGAAAATAAGTATTGGAAGCCACAACCAGCACTCTTATTAAAACTTCCTTTTTGGTTCCTGAGAACATACTAAGGCTATTAGAAATAATCTACAATTATATGAAGGGACTTCCACACAAATAGACTTCTCTTTTAGAAATATACCTAATTACACATATATGTACATGTATAAATAATACATATGCACTGCAGAGCCATTCTTCAGGAGTCTGTTAATGTCTATGTCAAAGGAGCCGGAAGGACAAGTAACTTGGAGAGCAAGATTTGTCAGTTCAGCAGTTTTTGCTCAAGATGTACATAGGCATTTCTAGGCAAAATAAGTTTTCTTAGGAATGGCTTTTATTTATGTGGCTGTTCTCTGAAAGGACAGCCTGTGGCTAAACCCAGGGGTGATAGCTGATAATGCAATTTCATATGCACGTAGCTGTGTAAAGGGCTTTAAGTTGAGTTTGGGAGGGGAGGTTCACTGTTTTCAGACAGGACTGGAGCAGTGTAAAAACTCTTCATTTTCCACATAGACATGGCTAGAGAGTGGCCATCTGCCAGAACATTTTTGATCATCAAATTTTGTTCACATTCCAGATGAGGGACAAAACATATTCCCTGTTTTATCTGGTATGGTTTTCCCCACCCCCAAGGAATGTGTTAATATTTCATCATTTTGAAGAAATGTAGTGGGCAGCATTAAATATTTACGTCTCTCTGAAGTCACACAGATGCCACCAGGACACCTAGCTCTACATCACACATGCTCTAATTCACCCTAAACACCCACTGTTTACTAATCTTCAGCCCCCGTCTGTGCCGATAATGAGAAAGAGGAAATGGGAACAGCAGGGATTATATGCTACTGAGAAGTCCCAGTTTCTGGTTGTAATTCTTTCAACAAACTCTTGCAGACTGTGCTCCTGCTTTGAAGTTTGAACACCTCTGTATTAGTGCCTGGCTCTGGTGATTTGGCTGACAGATCTGGGCTTGGTTGGTTTATTTGTGGTTGCACGTTCACAGTTCCACAGGATGGTTTACTCTTGCACTCGCCTGTGGTGTGCCTGCTCAAAACTGGGGCAGTGCAGATTGTTTTGCCTGAGCACTGAGATGTTTATTGCTCAAATTTGCTGGTGACAGGTTCCAGATAGAAGACAGTCCTCACCATATCCACTGTTGTGTCTGTGTGTATAGTCATAGCCATATTGGTGAATGGGGTGATTTTCTACATAGTGAATAAATAGGGCCTGTTTTTATAAGGCAGAAAGTATTTGTTGGTCTTGAATGCTGGGTTTCAGCATGCTCTGTTAGTCTGGATCATCATGTCCAGTATACTCAGATGTGTGGGTAGTGCAAGTTTCTAATCTAAACCAAAAACTTCAGAGCCCATGATTGCCTTCTTATCCCCATAGCACAGGACAAGCAAATAATTTGTGTAAATAGCTTTACATCGGTTTCTCTTAACATCTTTCTGTGGCTTATCTGTCAGGCAACTGCGCAAGTTGTTATTGCTGCTGGGGTGGTCCTTTTTCGTAAATCAAACACTGTTTGATGTCATGGCAAGTGAGAGGAAGTCAATTTATGGCTTTAAAAACAACTTGTGCCATCTGTAGGGTTACTAATACATGTCTCCATGAAGTACCCAGGTTTACATAAAGGAGAACTTCATGTATGCTTTCCACTCAGAAGCTAAAGAGATAGTTTTGTCTTGTGTATGTGTGTATATATATGTATTTGTAAGGTGAGGCATAGCATTAGTGCAAATGGTTGGCTTACACGTGATGACTGCCAAAAAGCCCTGTTAGAGCTTGACTCCTCTGAAAGGTGCTAGCCAACAGATTCCTCATCTGTGACAAGGATGGAGAAATAAATGGTTTGTTTACAAAGGGTGAAATTTATCAGGCTTCAGATGTTTCCCTTCTTGTTTTAGTGGTCCACAGTCAGAGTTGACAGATGCTCTGGTGTCAGCGGTGACTCAGCAAACCCCGCTGTGCCAGAGCTTTGCGGACACAGTGGGTCCCCCAGTGTCACACAGCTGCCTTTGCTGTCCCTGCAGTGCCTCTCCATGCCCCCATGCAGCACTCTGAGCTTGGCTGGAGCAGCACCCTGGGAGGCTGTTTTCTTTGGGCATGGATTAAAAGTGGCTGCAAGGCTGCTGCGAGTTACCTGCTGGGTGAGCAAATTCCTCCCATCTCGAACAATCCCAAGTGTCTGGGGGGATATGAAAGTATATTTGCCCCACCAGCAGCTCCAAGCACAGTTCTGGCACAGTCATTGTGTGTTACTAGATCCTCACAGAGAGGTTGAGACATTAAAAGTGACTTTGTAAACGTAGCCCCTTCTTAAAATGGAGAGAAATAACCCATCTCTTGTCAGGGATCTGGACTGTCTGAAAGCTCCTGGGGGAGCAGCTGGGTGAGGACAAAGAGGCAGTGTGCTAAGAGCAAGCATGGCCACTTCCTGAACTCTTCAACTTCCCCTCAGTGCCTCTGGAGCTCGCGGTCTGGCGTGTCATGTCTCTGCACGCTTACCGAGGGGAAGATGCTTAAGCTGCATGAGGCTCACAGTGCTCTCAAGTTTCTTCCAGTGTAAATAATACCTTGGCCATTTGGCCCAAAACCTTCACTGGGGGCAGAGCAGGTGCATCTGCAGACATGTGTTTGCACATGCTTCCCTACTACAGCTGCAGGAGCTCAGAAGTGCAGGCATGAGAAGGGTGTGTGTGTGTGAGTCTCATGCAAAAGCATCCATTTTATGGGCTAGTTTCTTGGGTTTTTTTCAGTCATGCACGTATCTCCTTATGCAAGGGTGTCCTGTGCATGTTTACACATAAAATAACTTGTATCTTTTATTAGCTGGGGTAATTTGTTTAAAATTTAGCTGCTGCTCTGTAAATCCTGTTGTTGCTGCCCCTTTGCCAGAGGTCACTACTCTCACATCTCTGTGGATAGGGGAGATTATTAAAACCATTGTTACTCCATTTCCAATTATTTTAACCCACTGATATAAATTACTAGAGCTAGTTTGGCTCATTTGGTAGTGATGAACTAGTGAGAGGTGGTAAGAAACCCTGAGGCAGCAGATGGGAATGTAATCCCTGGCTGGTGGTCACCAGGAGGCTGCTCACAACATTGATGTCTTCATCTGGCACAGTTTAATTATAAAGATGACATTTTAGTGGAAACCTCTTAATTTATGTAGAAATTGCATCGAATTCATCTACCCATGGGTGAAAAAGCGGCTCCGGTTGGCTTGCTCTGGGACTTTCGCTGTAGCCATGGTTTTGTGTGACAGCCTGGGTAGTGGCAGAGCCAGCTTCCTAGTAGCACTTGTCTGGTTTTGCCTGGAAGTGAGAAAAGGGAGGAAAAAAATCTGATGAGCTTTTGACCACTAGATCAGCTCCTCAGTGTGGTCCATGGCACAGGCTGTGGAACCACTGTGCCGACACACTTGAGGCAGCTGTAGGGTGCAGTGGGAGAACTGAATGGTGGAGGCAGGACAGCCACGAGTGAGTGTTGCTGCCAAAAGATTTGCATGCGAAATTTGCAGCATCGCCATCTCTTCACTCTCTTCCTTCCTTCAGTGTTTTCACATTCACACTTAGGTACAGCTAAAGCAAGTCTGTGCCCCAGCAAAGAACTTTGCAGTCAGTCTGTAAGGGAACCCCTCTGGGTTTGTAACCCACCACTTTCACACAGCCTTACCAGGCTGATCAGTCCCCCCGGCATTGTATGTTATTTCAGCTCGCACTAAATAAGGGAATGCGACATTAATCTTCACCCTTCCATTAGCTTGATTGACGAGTGTTTAGTGTTTTCCACAAGGAGCATCTTCCAGCAGAGCAGTATCTCCTTGCTGACTCTGGTGTGACCATTCTGCCTCTACTGTGACATGGTATCTTCAAACTTTACCTCCAGACTGTGTCAGTGCACCTGGTGGTGCACTCAGGGTTAGATTGCCTTTCCAAAATTTGTGCCTTAAAAAAAGTTCTGATAAAGCACCACCTCTTGACTAGTCCTGTAAACATAGTGCTCTAACACAGGACTTTACTGTCCTTCCTTTTGTGACATATGTTCAGACCCGTTTGCCCAGTGCTAGATAACAATATGTGGATGCACACTGATACAACCGAGAAAATTTCTACTCTTCTGAAGACATAAACTACTTTTCATAGGACTCAAACTTCTGTTTGCTGTATTCAAATGAAAGTATTTCTGAAAATTGCTGATGACTGCATCTGTTTGAATCCATCAATTCACTGCCACTCTGAACATTTGATAAACAAATACCCTTGAACTGAAATTTCCCATGCCTGCAGTGTAATTACATTCTCCACTACTGCATTTGTTTTCCCTTTAAAAGAAGGGGGGGAGGTATGCTGAGTATACTGTGGCAGAATCACATTCAGCATTTGGTATTAATATACAGTACAAAAAGGTCCATTGAATCATGGAGTGACTCAGAAGGCAGTCGAGGAGGGCTTTTTGGCTATGCAGAAATGTCAGTGGTTCAACATGAGATCAGAAATTTCTTTAATGTGTTTTGAGGGACAGTTAGTTGTTTCATCTGATGTTAAAACATAAGCAAGGCGAGTCTAGCAAGGTGCATTGAGGAAGCGGGTGTCACATGCTCCTCCACAGGAAACGAGGCTGGAGCTGCTGGGGAAGTTCAGAACTGGGTGACCTCCAACAGATTCAAATAGCACAGGTTAGTTCTCTTAAAACATCTTTTTAGCTGTCCTGCAGGGGTTCTGCGCATGTATTTTCCATGATTTTTGGCAGCAGTGGATGAGGAGCGCTCTGTGTGGTAGCGGGTAGTGAGCAGTGTGGGATTTCAGAGCAGAACTCTACGGCACAGAAATAGGAAGCTCATCTGTGGGTTAGCTTGGTTTGTGCGAAGCTTGGAGCCCGCCTTGCAGTACAACAGCAGTGTGGCCTGAGTCACATTAGAAGTGAGGATGAAATCTTCTCCATCTTGTTAAGACTTTGATAAAATGAGTTAAAGGTCTGGATTTTTAACAGACGTGTTCAGTGTTAAAAAATACTAGAAAGCACTTTTCCAAGTAGAGGTTAAAATCATTGGCTGTAGTGAAAACTTCTTTTTGTTTGTTTTGGCTGTGCCAAGTATGTAGCTCTTCTCTTTGATTTTACTGGCACAGTTTCTTGTTAAGGTGTTCTCTCGTTCCTGGTGATTTCTGTTGAGAAATTGCATCACAACTTTTCTGTGCTGGAGAGTTTCAGCGTGGAAGCACATTGCATCAGGAATGAAATGAAGCTAGGTTGGGGCTGGAGAATTTGGGAGCTCTCAGAGGGAGACTCTTTAATGGCATGTAGGTTTTGTACTCTAGTACAAATATAGCTTTGTTACTTTTAAATTACTCGGCAGTTGTGACTAATAACAAATCTTAAATGCGAAGTTGGAGTGAAAGTTACAAAGAAAGAACCTTCAGGATGATAAAATGTATCATAACAGTAGTAAGTGCACGGATTCTGAACTAAAACGAAATCCTAGTGTGGAGTCCATGAGGTGCTGGGAGAGCATGAGGAAGAGGCGATGGCCTCACAGCCAGCTCCAGCAATGGTGGCTGGAGGCCAAGGTGCTCACTCTGCACCTTGGGTCACAGCTTGCCCAGGGTCACAGTGAGGCAGAGGGGCTTGGGCAGGGATGGTGGCAGGAATCTCACACGAAATAGCAGCTGCTGGGGATGATAGTGCTGTAACAAGGCCATGCCAGGCATTAAAATCAGAGATCTGAGTGCTGGGCAAGAAGTCCTAAAGCTGCCCATACTTCTTCCCAAATATTAAAAAAAATGTTTTTCTGGTCGTGTAGAAAATCAGAGTGAGTTTCACAGCTCTCTCACCCTCCTTTTTGGAGCCGGCAGTGGCTCATGCCGGGCCAGGCTGCGGCTGCCTCCAGCACGCGGAGCTGGATGCTGCCTGCTGCAGGGCGTGGAGGGGCTTGGCAAGCTGGGAATAGCAGGGCCCTGTTCCTGGGCAGTTAAACAGCTCTGTGGCTCAGCCTTGCAGAGCTTTGCTCTCGTATTTTGGGCGTTGGGGCTTTATATGCAGAGAAGGTTTTGCCTTTGGCTGGGCTCCTCTGCTTCTGTAAAACCAGCAAGTTTTCGGAGAGCCAAAGTTCTGCCCCAAATCAGCCTTTCTGGTGTATTAGGGTTTATAGTCTTTACTGGAGCAGTATTTAACTAGGAATACGATTTAAAAGCAATTTAGTAAAATCCCACTGCAGACATTTTCATTTCAGCCTAATCCTGTCTTATAAAGACTCATCTCAAATAGATTAGGAGTTGTTTTAAGCTAAATGTAATGGCTCGTAAATAATATATTTGAGCCTCTATGCAGTGGCTTGTGCCAGGTTTTTGAAATGGAATTAGAAAATAAACTGATACACATTCCTAAATAAATAAACTCTAACACTTCTACTCTGCTACCAGGAGTGAATATAGGCAACCAGGATTGAAAGAGTAGGAGAGTTGTTGAAGAGGGGGGATTTCTGAGTGGGCCTTTTCCAGCAGCTTGTATTATGAAAACCAGGGAAAGAATGTTTCTTCCTCTAACAAATTAAAAAGGAAATCTGCAAAAAGAGGAAAGAGAATAAAAAGTACAGACTAAACAAAATGAATTTAAATTGTATTGGAATGAGAGAGAAGGAAACCAAAAAGAGAAAATAATAAAAAATGGAACCAGATGGGGACAAAATCTGTGCTTAGGAAACAAAGGCGACTCTTCTGCTGCACTTGAGAAGGAGGAGAGACTGTGTACATGTGTCTGTGCATTTATTATCTGTGGAAGAAAAATTCACTTTTCTGTGTGTTTTTTTAATTGTTTGCTTTTTTCTTTCCCTTCAGCACTGCTAATATAGAAGTTTATTGATTTGAGGGAGCTTCAAATTTAGATTAAAGCATCATTAAAGAATCTTTAATTCTGCAAATAACTAGAATAAACCACTCAATGTCATCACTGGCCAGTTTTACTCCCCAAAAACTACCTGGCTACATTGCACTATTGAACTTGTGTCCCCTGTGCACTTGGATCCATGGCACAGGGTTATTCTACTCTCTGCAAGGGGAAAAAGTAGGAGTTAAGATGTGCAACACCAGCTACTGCAAACCGGAACTGCTTTGGCAGCTTCAGAGAGTTTACAGCAGAATGCCCTTGTGGGTTTCATTTCACCACACAGCCTATGCATGGCTGTGAGGGACTGGGCTCTTGAGACTGATTTCTAAATAGAAGTAAATCTGTGAAATGCTGAATGGCTACCATTCTTACATTTTATTTTGAAATTACTGATTTTTAAATATTTTTATTTTGTTGGTTCTAATACTGAATTCATCAAATGGTCAAGAGTATTTTTTGCAGGGGTGTTATTTGCAGCACATCTGTCACATCTTCCAGGCTGTTGCCTCTCCTTTTCTTCCCCCCACACATTTGTTTCAGCTTTTGCATGTGTTTTTCTCTAGCCTAAACTACAGAAACCTCCTAATTACAAACCTAGTTGTTGAACCATGTCTCTTCCTAGGAGCAGCTGTTGTAGTGGATAACTCTATTAGTCTTACCATCACATCCATGGCTTTTTATGCCTTTCTGTTTTCCTTCCACCATTTGTAATGGCTTTTACTATGTATGCGATGCTGAAGTTGGAAGAATGATCTTAAATTTGTTTGGGAACTAATTGGGTCCTTTGGCCTCAGTGAGCAATATGGAGAACCCAGCCAGTGTGTTTTCCTGTTCTGATTCCTCTTTAGAAGGAGGGGGGCTCATCTTAACAGTACACTGCCACTTCTCTCATGCAGAATTTCTACTTATTCAAGGAAATACATAATGGACATATGCTCAGGCTCTGTGATCCCTAAAAGTTCACAATTAATAGTTCTTTTCCTTTCTTCTTTGCAGGATTGTGCAACCTGGGAAATGTTACTGCCATTTAACTAACTTCAGAAAGTGTACTCTGGACTGAATTGACCAGACCTCTTCTATGCAAGCATCTCTTGCTGGTGACCAGGTACAGAGCTGTGGGGTTTGCACTGAGGGGTGGGAGTCATGGTGTGAGCAGCAGCACAGGAAGCTCCTCTGCTGTGTGTCATTCCTGGCCTGTAAGAGTTGGAAGCCACAGAGCCATCTCATGTCTTAGATTGCAGTGTGACAGTACAGGAGTCATTCTTCTCCAGGGCAGGATTAATGGCAGTGCCAGTTTACAGGCGTGCTCTGATGTGCCACGCCTTTCCTAATGTCAGATTTAGGTGCCTTAGGTCACATCAGATTTTATGCCAAATCCATAATCTTTTAACATGTGCAGTGAGTTATTTTCTGTTTGTTTTTGTGGGGTTTTTTCCATTCCAGTAGTACAAGGCTAACAGTGGAGGGATTTAAGGCTTAGCAGTTAGGTCAGGAGACCTAAGGTATGATATTACCAGGCACAATGAATCTGTACTTGTCATGAATTAGAGCAGATGACATTACATTTGGAAACTGCACAGTGAAGCCTGCAATGTTTACAGTTTGGTGATAATGAACATGTATAGTATGAAAAGGTTTACTGAAACACATGGTTAGTAAGAAAGAAAGTGTGTTTACTTTTTTTAAATTGTAGTTTAATTAGTTTTTGATTTAGTTTTTGATTTAGTTTTCTTCTTTTTGCAGCAGAGGTTCCATCAGAAAGCATGGGCTGCAGTAGATAGGCTGCAGTGTACTGATTTAGAGCTGGTGCAGTCCAGCAGATCAAGTATTTCCTATCTCAAATGCTCTGTGTTGTAAACACCAACTGTGGCTTCCTTATGGTTAGTGGGCCATGTAGAAACTGATGGTGGGAGGGTCCCAGAGTGGTTTGGGATTTTGGTTCTCTGTGGACATGAGCACAAAACCATTCAGGGTTTCTTCAGGATTAAGTCTATAGCTGGTCCAAGTGGGTTGATGCTTTGGTGTAGTTTCAGCAGTGCACTTGCTTTGGAAACCACAGTCTGAAGAAATCTGGGTGCTAGGCTTGGGAGATGTGAGAGAGAAGAGCTAGCCAGGAACAGACAAATGTCTCACTTCATTTGTGGATCCACAGCTCTTACCAGGCTTGGACTGCTGCTGGATGAGGGTTGGTGCAAAGACTGTTATTTGGAGGATTATTCCACAGGACTGAAAAAGATGTGTGGTCAGTAGTCAGACCTGCCTGTTTGGGTAGGAGGGGGTGGCCTGTTCAAAGAAGGGGGACAAGCAGATAAGGAAGATAAGAGTATTTATAAACTGACATTTATAAACTTACAATGCAATACTGAGATAAGGATGATGCATTGTCACTCTCAGCCATTTCACACATGATATGGGATTATGGAAGGTCCCAGGAACAGCAGTAATGATGACAGCACAAATACCACCTGTGAGGAAAGACTGGAGGAAATGTGATTGCTTAGCCTAAAGAGAAGTTCAAAGACACATGTAACCAGTTTTCAAATAACCGTGAAGAGGAAAGGAATGAATTCTTTTATGCATCACTTGTAAATAGTGTGAAAAATAGTAAATGAAATCGCAGCAAATGGTGGTCTAAATAAAGTACTGGGAAAAGCTTCATTGGCTGGTAGGATAACAAGATAGATGACAGGGATATTGCAGACTTTCCATCAGTGGAGATTTTTAGAGAAAAAAAGAGTTGAATACTGCCAGGAATGATATAATCTGTGGTGACTCAGGGGAAGGAAGGTTAGATGCCCTCTTTCAGCCCTGCTGTCTGTTGTTGTGTATTTCAGTCTCCTTGTTGACAGTGACTTTGAATATTTTTTTTTTTTGTTGATGAAAGCTGAATAGTTATTTTAAAGGCCATAAACATTTCCATATGGATGGTACAGTGTATTTCATACTCCACCTTACAGGGAGGGAATGGAAAATGCTGTTTCTGAGTTTCCTGAGGAGAGCTTTCTCTTGGAAGCAAACAGATAAAATGAGTGCGTTATACTCTGCACTGTGGGAAGGTATTGAGTTATTGTTAGCAGATGGCAGGGTAAGGACCAGTCTACTCCTGGAGTGAGAGGGGGACCTGGAAAGGCAGGCCCTGCTGCTTTCTCAGGTGAACAGTTGTGGGGAGCCAGAAAACTGCTCATTCACATCACAGATCTCAGAAGTCTGGTACAAATGGCAAACTTGGAATTCATGCTGGCTGCATTGGGCTGTGTTGAGCAGCATTCCCTAATAGCAAGTTTTGGTGGATCAATGTTCATCTGAAGAAGTGTTTGGCTGCAGAGTTGAGGCTTTTTTCACGCAGCAGCCCTGGGGCTGCTGTACCCTCTCTGTGCAGAAGCAGAGCCTTTTGTCTGTGTGGTGGTGCCTGGACTGGCTCTCCCTGTGACCCAGCCTCCTGTGAGCCTGCCTGCTCACAAGGGCCTTGGCAGATGTGGAAGAAAACAATGATCCCTGCACCATCATTTTTTCAGGACCGCCAGTCATCAAGACTGCAGTTTAAAAGAGAAAGTAGACTTCATGAGCGTAATAATGTCTTATGACCTGATAAAACCAATCCAAAGCTTCCTTTCAGCTGTGAGTTTGATCCAGATACTACAGCTCTCTGAGTTTAGAAAAAAAATTTACCTTTTATTTGGAAGCTTGTGGCCTCAGATTTGAAGTAGCTCTTAACTCTCCATCTAATTACAAATTCTGGTTTTGAAAGAAAATATGTTAATAGTTAAAGGTCAGTCTGCCATATGCTAAATTTAGCCTTCAAATTTACTTAAAATAAAGTCTGGTTTTACCCCTGCAGCTAACAAAATCATTCAGCCAGTTTGATCAGGGTTTTGGCCATATTTACAGGATTCAGCAGATGTGATGATAACTTTAGCTGGGGTTCAATGACTGTGACAGCCATTCTCATTACAAATAAGGGGAAATGGGTTGCTGCCCTCCAATACTTGCTGTTTAAGGGCACCTGCACTGAGCACCACAGCCTGCAGGTACCAGTTTGTTTTCTCTTCTGAAGTGCTGGTAGACTGGCACTAGCAAGGACAAATTACAGCAGTTCTTTAGAGTAAGAGGATTTGTTGAATGTTCTGAAGAGGAAATGCAAGTGCTGAATGATGATATGTGGCTGCTTTTGGTTTTGTGGGCATGTTTTCATGGCAGTGGTATGTCATACATACTTTTTTTTTTAGTTTGAACTACACTAAATTGTTACTTTCGTGCAATAAACCTGCATTTGAAATAGCAGCAGGAGCTCAGCCAGACCTGCTATCTTGGGTGGAGGCCAATAACCTTCAAATCCAGCTGTTTCCTGGGTCCCAGTGAGTTCCTGTGCCACCTGTGTGGAGCCACTGGTGTGGCAGGCTGCCTCAGAGCTGCCAGCTGACACAGAGGTGCCATGCTGGCTGGGCACCACTTCCAAAACACTGGCAAGAGCCCGGAGGCACTGCTGACCCTGGAGCAAGGATGAGGCATCTTGTCTCTCCTCAGGCAATGGCTTGTGGCTCCTGCTGAGTTCAGGCAAGATGTGCATTTGTCCCTCATGCCATATTCACCTTCCTGGCATGTCTGCCTGGGCCTGAGCTATGCAGTCACTAGCTGTGGCCTCACATGGGCTGTCACTGCAGTGGCCTGAGCCCCCTGGTGAACCCATGCCCTCCAGGGCAGGCACCCACATGGCACACTGCCTTTGGCTACACTTGCTTCATGGAAACATTTCGTTGTTGAAGGTCATAGAAAACAGAGGTATAAATATTTAAAATAAAATGCAGATAACTGAGTGGAACCTCTTGATTTTTACTCTCCACGACTTGGGAAACACTCTCTTTTGACTGAGCCAGCTTCACAAGTATCAGGTGGAGGGATGCCGTATGTTTCCAGCCTGGGTAGCTGCAGTAGGCAAGGCAGCTGTGCTGTTTTTCCTCTCAGGAAGGCAGTCCAGGACATGCCTCTGTGTAGGGGGAGATCGACTAGTTTATGTCCTGAGCTGTGAAAGACTTTGCCCTGACTATTTTTTTGGCAGAATCCATTAATAATCATTCTTTCCAGCGTCTCCTCTTTACTTACTAGCTAAGTACTTGCCATATGCAGCTGTAAAAAGTTGTTTCCAAAGAGAAAAAAACTGGAGCAAAAACTTCTGTAATTGGAGATGGGGAGGGAAGCAGATGGGGGTTTTCAATTTGTTTTCCTTGGATGCTTTTTGTTTCATTTGTGGCATGCTTTAAACCAGAGCCCTTTACAGGACTGTGTGCCCTCTTGCTTCTGCAATCTGTGTCCTCCCAGTCGTAGCTGGAGCAGCACCAATTTGCCTGTGTCCCTTGTGGGACCAGGGGATAATCGGGGCAGTCAGCATCAGTCAGAGCCCTGTGCGTCATCAGCAGTGCCATGATGTCAGGACATCAAGATAGAAATCTCTTCAAGTCTCAGACTTTGACAGGACATAAAAATAGTTTCCCTCTCTCTTTTTTTTTTTAACCCATACCCCACATTATTAAACACACACAAATTTTAGTGCCTCTCCAGGTAGATCAGCGAATTTAAATTCCTGCATTGTCTTTCATGTAACATTAGAATTGCTTTGAGTTTCAAGGAACCACGGCCTGATAAAAAACAGAACTGGTACCTTGCCATCTATTAGATAATTGCCAAAACAAGTAGAGAAGCCTGTTTCATAAATGAAATCTTCAGAAGCTGCCTTTACTTATAGGGCTTCCAACTGAATTATGAAACCTTAGATTAGTCACAGACAACTTCACTGTGTGCCCTAACTGTAGGTGTTTAAATTGGCATCACCTGCTGCAGATGTGCTGTGTACTCGGATGCATACGTGCAAATTTCATGGTCCCAGTATCATTAAGTATTCAGCTAAAGGCCCAGGTGTATAATCTGAAACCTCCAATTCAATGTTATCTCACCTATATTTCATAAACGTATATATTGCATAAATATCAAGTCCTGCTGCAAAAGCAGATGGAAGGATTTGTGTAAAAATGGCTTTACAAAGGTATTGTGAGTAAAATTTTTATTGTAGCTCTGTTCTAGTAAATGAAACAAAGTGTAATTGTGGTTGGTCAATACTTTGATCTCAGCTTGGCTTATAATTATATAAATATGAGGAATATTAGTATTGCCTGGATTTTGTTCTTTGCATTTTGGCAGCTTATTTATGAAATAATTGAAACGTCTCTTAGCTGTACCTCTCTTTTCCAAGTGACTTTTGACATTTTTTTCTTGCCAAAAGGCAGCGTTGGAAATACTTAACAGAAAAATTCATCCTCGTATTACTCAGGATGTTTTCCAGATTGGACCAAATGGAAATTGCTGGTGATAGGAACAGCACATGAGTATTGCTGGTGGTTGCACACATGCAAACTCAGCTGCGGAAGGCTGAGGTCTCTCCTATAACCTGTGGAGAGGTGTTCAGTGTGCTGTGGGTTAGATTTTGTCTGCTTTGCAAAGAGACAAACTAAATCCAAACAGAGGAGGAAGAATTTCAGGTTTGTCCTTTCCACTGCTTCAGCTGCTGATGGGAATCTGAGTGAGCAGCCACCAGGGCATCAGACTCCTTGCCTGGGGATATCTCTTAACACCAGTCCACAGGTTCCAAAAGCCCCGGGGCTGGAGATGACCTTCTGCAGGGCACTCTGTGGGCCACCAATTTGCTTTGGAGCTGCTCTTCCCTAGGAGTGAGTCTAGAGCAGGAGATCCTCTACAGGGTTTCTATATATATTTCCATTAGGTAGCAGGTTTTTTGTCCAGTAACTGGTGTTGGAGGCAGGAAGTGCTGGTCAGCTCGGAATAAGGCATATGATGAATTCAGCAGATTCACTACTCAAGAGGAAAAGGTGAATCTTTATTGTCTCTTCTGCTAGTCTGCTTTAGCCCTAGAACTTCAACTGGCAGCCCTCATCATTTATCCTACAGATTATCGTTACTGCTTTTGGATTATATCTTCCTCTAAGAAGACTTCTTAGGTCTGGAATGAAACCAGAGCAGTTCCTATCAGCTAAGGACAGGTGGTACTTTTCTTTTTAATTAAAAAATTAGACTCTTAAAATTAAGCTTTTCTTGTAGTTCCAACACAACGTCAGTTTAAAATCTATGTTTTTTAGAAGAGAGAAAATGATGGTCAGATTTAGTAGATTTTTATATATGACGCAAAGAATCAGACAATGCAGAGAGAATGACAATCTTCAGCCTGCTCTATTTAATGGTTCCTTAATGGTTATCTGGTCTGTTAGTGTTGTACAATCCATCTAAAAGGAGTTTTCAAGTTGTGTTATTGAGCGTTTTTTAATAGCAGTAATGTATTGCTTCCTCTATCTAGATCTCTGAAGTTGCAGAAGTTTACTGCTGGATTCCAACCAGGCAGATACTTGGGTGGTGCAGGAGCATAACAATTTGATTTTGTTTTTAATATGCATTAGAACAAGGCATCATTTGCCAGTACTGCCAGGATATTAGGTGATGATGTAATTTCACATGTGCAATTACATGTTTTCAGTAATATTATTGCTTTTCTTTTTTTTGTTTTTAAGTTGATCCTTTTCAAACCAAAATGTGTATGGAAAGATATTTGAGATTAATTTTAATCTCTTATCCTTGACTTACCTTCTGGTTGAGTTTTTTTATTGCTTTGGATGCAATTTCTAAAGTTTTGTAGACCATTTAGAACCAATTATGAACTTTTGGCTACAGTATCTTGAGTAGTTTGGGATGAGCTTAGATAGGCTCCAATGTGAAGAAGGGGGCAGTTGAAGTCCCAGAGTTTGGGGAGGGGTTGTTTGCTCAAGAAAACCCTTTATTTGCTTTAGATTCCTTTTCGTCCCCTCTTTTCCCTCCCCTTTATTATTTCCATCCTGATTTTAAAGTCTCTTCCGCGGATTTGTTTTTATATTGCCCAGATCCTTTAAAAATAATTACTGAAACCATAGCAGCCCATGTGAAAGCTTTCCGAGACACAGTATGCAGTACAGAGCAGGCCAAACCTCAGAGGCAGAGCTCTTTTCCAGGCAAGGAAGAATGGATACTGAGAGTTTCTTTGGATGTTTGTGCAAACTGGTGCTTTGTTGTCCAGCTTCTGTGTGTGCAGATGCCCAGCATACACTGCCCAGCTTCACTTGTATCTGCATTTTGGAGCGTTGAAAGTGAGTCATTTATTACTATAAGCTATCACGTAAAATTTGTAAGGAGTTTCATTTTGTAGCTATTCTCAGAGGAGGATCTAAGATTAAAATACCCACTTTGGTAAATACTAAAAGTATGCAAAGCAGTGGTGTATTTTGGGTATGATCATTTTTAAGTTAGTAAACTGAAAAATTTCAGTTGCTTTATTGCAAACTTGTACTAATTCCTTAGGCAATGTGAATTGGAAAAGTAACTGTTTTGTAGCAGTCCAGGGTGTCTACAAAGAACTTGATTTTTCCTGGTCACGTTACTGAAATAAGCCTTTAAATAGCAGATCAAATGCTGTTTTACAGCTTTTTGAAGTGGAGGTCAGAGAAGGTTTGTGAACACAGTGGGTACAGGGGATATGCAGAATGAGTTCTCCTTTAGCACCTACTCAGTAAGATGTGGCATGAGTTTCTGTTCACTTGGTGGTTTGTGAGCAGAGCACAGAGGGTAAGTTTTGGGGAGTTTGTTGATAGGCTGTGGTCCTTGGAGACAGATGACAGCATATCTTGCTGGTTCCTCTCCCCAGGTTCATGGAGCAAGGTACCAGCGGTGCTGAACACAAGGCATGGCATCTCTGTGCAAGCTATGGCTGTGGTCCTTGCTCCACCAGCCTTCCTGATCCAAAGGATGGTGTTGTGGGAGTCAGTGCCAGCCTGGCTTGCTGACTGTGACACTTTTCAAATTCATTACTTATGTGCAAATATGATTTGGTGCTTCACAAGTGATCTGGTTTAATGACTAACCCCGAGCTACAGTGCAAATCCCTCTACAGGGGAAAACATCAAGGAACTTCATAGGATGCACTCTTCTTAATCTCTAAGTCTGACCTCAGAAAGTTCAAATGCTTCAGCAAACTCAGAAGGTACAATGAGTCTCATCCAGTTGCCTCTGAAAACTGGCCTGAGCCTTTCCATGAACTCTAATGAGAATGAATTCAGGCTCTCCATCTCTACCCAGTCCAGTGGAGGTTTCCCACCACTTTGCAGCTTTGAATCATTCAAAATCAACTTCAGGAATGGAAAAATAGATTTTTTTTTTTTTAATTAAAATGTCCACCAGGCCTGGTTGCCTGTTTCTCACAAAACTGGTTTATGGGTCCTGCTGTGTTGAACTGAGGCTTTTATTGACAGTAGCCTGGCTCTGAGGTGGTGGTTTTCTGCACTGCCTGTGGTGGAGCAGGCTCCCTTACATTATCTGGGGCTGGCTTTTGTTTTGTTTTTCCCACACTCCAGGCAGATCAGTCTTTGATTGCTCCTGTAATGGCAGGTATTCAAGTTACTCTAATTTACATCAACACCTGGGCTGTAAAAACTCTAATGTACTCTTGCTTGTGCAGTTGGTCTTTCCCTGATGACTGCCCAGGCCACTTAGCTTTTTGTTTGGGCTTTTGATGTGAAATCTGAGCTGATCTCTGTGCACTGTAGTTTTTCAACATTCTCATAGGAATATTGTAATATTTATAAGAGGGACTGGAAAACGATGCTTTAAATTCATTCCACATGTCTTGCCCTTATATGCCTCAGATTTCCCCTTTAGAGGCACTTACTATTTTAATATCATTTTATAGTTGCTGCCTTTAGTAGAACAGCCACAATTCACTGCATGTTTAGTAAGACTTAGTTGATTGTGATGAAGAAAATGCTTTATATTAAAAAAGTCTCTTTGAATGCTGAAGCCAATTGAATTCTAAACCTACATCTACTGAGAAATAAAATCTGATAGTGTAGGAGGTCCTTGATCCTTTTCTGTAAGTACCCATTGTTGTTAAATGTTTTCAACTGCCGGCTTTGTGTCATCCTGTTGATTAGAGAAAGGTGAATGAAGGCACCATCAGCAATGGTGTTGTGCAGGTCACCATTATTAATTTAGTGCCCTGAGCTTGGAGAAGATGTGGTGTGGGGTATCCCATAGCTCCCAAGTTGTAATCTGCAGCTCCAGACTGACTCTTTTCATCCCAGCCTCAGGACTTGCAGAGAGTTGCCCCTCTCCTTAGAACCACTCCTCTGAAGGGGACTGCAGCACACCTGTGGGCAGTTGTGGACAGCAGACGTCTACCAGCAAAATCCCAGAGCTTGCTCTCCATATTTGACTTCCTTGACTTTTTTCTGTGTGTACTAAAAGTTGCAACAGCTCTAATGTCCAAAAAAACCTCAATTTGGACTAACTGGGAGTGAGCACAGGGGCCTGGGATAACATGTATAGAGACATGAAAGCACCTGACAGCATCCTCTTTTTTTTTTTTTTTTTTTTTTTTTTTTTTTTTTTTTTTTTTTTTTTTTTTTTTTTTGTAACTAGTCGTGTCTTTTGTTTGTTCTTGTTATTATTTATCTTTATTGGTCCCCACTAGCTCCCTAACACCTGCACCTTTCATATACCTCTTACAATGGCACAACTGAGCTAAACTAACTCTGCAATTTCTTGAAAAGGTATGTCCAAAACAAAACAAAAATATATTCTCTCTCTGCAGTCTAAGTAGGGCAGGAAAAATGGTCACTGTGATACTGGCTTGACATGTTTCTTTCCCAAGAACTACCCCATACACTTCTGCTAGAGACCCTTCCGGCGGTCCACTTCTCCCCTTTTGGTCCCTGCCTGCAGCAGGATGGTGTTGCATCCCCCACGTCAATCACTGCTGAATTGGAAAAGGTGCACTTCCCTATGGGAGATCCTCCTGTATGTTGTTCAGCTTGGCCCAAATCCTATTTCAGGGCCACATATGCCTCATCCACTTCCACATGTGCCTGTCCATCACCCCTCCAATGGGTCTAGGCAGGAGCTCTCCATCACTGACTGGTATACCTCCTCTGCCCTGGCATTTTGTGTAAGGGGTGGCATTTTTCAGTGTGGTGGAAAGTCATACTCAAAGTCATACTCATTTCGGGTACTGCGGAGAGTTTCCTTGAAATGCCAAAAGTCCCCAGTAAAGTAGGCTTCCTCTCTCTGGCAGCAGCAGCTCCCCTGAATTTCCCTGGGTCTCAAACACCCAGAGTAACTTCTCCTCTGTTGGTCTCTCTTTTGGCTGTCCAGATCTCTGCAAGTGGTTTTAAGGGTGAAAAGTTAGTGCCTCCTTTTGGTACCACAGCTTCCTCCAGACAGGATAGGACAATTCACATTCTCACACCCTTGTAATGTCCTGTCTCAGGCCACAAAGTCTTGTAACCCCTGCACCAAAAGGATTGTCTTCTCAGCCAAAAACTATTCTTAGAAGACCATCACTGGTGTTAAAGGACTCAAAAATACTGACAGTAACATTTTAGATGTCACATTGCTCCCCTGGAGCTGGTGCACTTCAGAAGTTTTATCCCAGTTAGGAGAATGGAAATCCAGGCTCTCTTGCTGACTAGAAGGTTGTTAGACATCGTTCCCCAGTGTCTCAATTAAAACTTGTATCAGTTTACTTGAGTGCCAAATGGGCTTTTCACTCCTCCATGTGCAAGTGATTGAGGCCAGAGAGTCTCCTAAATATTTTTTCTTTGCCCTATAGGGGAATTCTTCAGTATCTTCCAGTAGCTTCAGGCCCAACTGAATTTGGTTTGGTACCCTTGCGGAACTCTTTAGTGACTTAAACTCCTCTATCTGTATATTTATTTATAGATTTCTATATATTTAGAAACTTTGATAAAAAGAGAAGAAGAAAAACACCTGGTTTTTTTCAGGAGGGGGTTTACTGGCATGGTGTCGCATGGGAGGAGCACCTTCAGCATCCTCTGAAGTTCTCATTCACACTGTGCCACACTCCTGGACTGACACTTGGTGCAGGCAGCCCCTCTGGCCTTGAGAGATTGTGGTGGTGAACATGGGACATGTAGGCTTACTAATGACTCAGGTCTGCCAAGGAAAGTGGGAGCAAGGAGGTTCAAATTTCATTACATCACTGTGACTATTTTTGGCAAAAAAGTTTAATAGCTCAGTACTCTGTTAAAAAAAATTGATTAATGAAAAAATACTGTGGTCTGTATAAAACTGATTGTAAGTGATTTTCCAGCTACGTGTTTAGAGTTAGCTGTCCTTTTTGTTTTGAGAGCTACCTTACTAAAGTACTTGGTAGTGTAGCCCAATTTCCTTAAATTCAGATTTTAAAAGAAAAAAAAATTCACTTCTTTCATTAGGAGAAAGTAATGGATTTTGAAAGAATCAAATCAGCACTGATTTGGAAGTTGGGTCCTTTTGCATAGAGGAGCAATCAGCATTTTAATTGGCAGCTTCAGGGGTTTTTCCCCTTAAATTTATACATTCTGTTTTATTTCTACAGTTGTTTGTTCCTTCCTCTTTTTTTGCTTGGAAATTAATCATGCAGGAAATGATTAACCACAGTGAGCTTGTCTGTCTGCCTCTGACTCAATGTTTAAGAGGGACGGCCTTCCAGCAGCTCGAAATGTCTGACCTGATACAAACCAAGCACTCGCAGTGTGGTTGTTCACACTGTCTATCCCACAATAAAGGTCATAATTCTTTTTGTTTCTTTTTAGCATTTGTAATGCTCCTGATATGATTTCTGAAATAGCGAATTCAGTCTGCAGTGCCCAGAATGTGTGTTCCACTGGATTCAGTGTAGTGCCATTTTTGCCCGTTGCTCTTTGTGGATGGCTCCGCAGAGCAAGGGGCTCTTTGCGGAACGCGATGCGCACTTCCTCTCTTCTCTCTTTTGATTTTTAAATGAAAGGAGTCTTTATCGTGATGCATGGCATAACATAGCATTTTAATATCTTTCCTGATGGCGGCTGCTGCATGTGCCTGGTAGTTGGGAGAATCAGAGCTTTCCTATGCAGGTGTTCTTTACTTGGGCGCTGCCTGAGCATCTCACTTGCTCGCGGCGCGGGCGCTTTCTCCAGAGGCAGCAGAGGCGGGCTGTGCTCCGCTCCCGGGAAGGCTGCAGGGAGGCTGCCCAGCCCAGGGCTGTGGCCAGGCAGGGCAGGCAGTGTGAGGATGGCGGTGCTGGGTGCCTGCTCCCGGCACCCAGCCCGGAGCCAGCGGGCTGGCGCTGCTGGAGAGCGGCTCTGCGGCCAGCTGTGGGAACCCTTCTCCCGCTGCCGGTCCTGACCCGGGCTCGGGCTCTCTGCCTGGAGCTGCGCGCCCTGCAATCCTTTCTGCCCCCCCACCAACACTCACCTAGACAGAACATTTCTATGTATCTTCATAAAAGACGTGATAATTTACACTGGTGCCTAGAAAATATGTTAGGATATGTGTCCTGGGTTTTCAAGTACCAATACACCTTCAGCCTTAGTCTTTTGGAACCAGCTGCTTTTCAACAACCCTGCAGCACCAAGCATTAGAAGATTTGGTGGGTAAAATTTATTACTAGGTGGGTTGGTTACTATTTCAGGTATTTTATAGTGTCAGTTGTTAGCAGTTTATCATAATAGCCTTTTCTCAAATTCAGTTCTTTCCCACTGACCAAGAGCAAATAATGTGAGTCCATTGCAGAAGTGTAGGACAGTAGCCAAAGCTTTCTTCTAATGGCAGTTACACTTAACATCTCAGGACATCTCTGTGCTCAGTGGTAAACAGTCATCCTGTGAATTGGTGATGAACCAAGCAGCTGCAGAGTTCGAGTTCAGCGTTGTGCTGACTCAGCTGTTTTGGTTCTGCAGCCCAAGAGGTACTCTCCTCCCAAGGGCTACTCCCAGCACTGCCCTGTGCTGTGAGAGCAAGTCACTGGGTCACTGCATCTCTTCAGACCATTGTCGTTCTTCATAGATGCTTATAGTGAGTCAGACAAGGAAATAGATTATATAAAATCTAACAACCGAGCAGCAAGGATGAGTTGGAGCTTCAAAGACTGAGGTGCTGTTTACTTCCTGCAGTGTTTCAGCTTGATTTTTAGAAAATCTTTTTCATCAGCAAAAGCAGAGTCAGTGACAAAAGTAAGAGTTGAAACAGTATTGCAACTTTGGTTTTAAACTAAAATTTGACAGTCTAGGGTGTTTTATGGGCTCTGTAAGTGTATGCATGATAGGTTTTTGTGTGGGCACACAGGTTTCTCAGTCACGCCATGTGATCTCTTTTCTTGATGGCCCCTAAAGGAAGTGTGTGCTCTAGAGCCCCATGAGTAAACAACCCTGCAGGATGCTCGTGTTAAACTTCAGGCCACTTTTGCCAGAATTTAGTTTATTACAGAAGCTTGTCCTGTGCTTCCAAAATGCTGTTTTCCAGCCTGTCTCTGAGGGCTACAGGGCTTGTTCCACAGCAAGCTCACCAGTGTGTCCCTAATTTCCATGGCAATTCAGTTGAGAGAGCCCTTCAGTTCCAGAAATACCAGCTAGTGTGCAGTGGTTGAGTACAGGAACACGTAAGATGGGATAGAGAAGGAGGGAACACCTAGTGCATTTCTCCCCACTGCCTCCTTGCAAGTCGTGTGCAGAGAGGGTTTTGGAGAAGCTGGATGGGTCTGTGGGTAGTGGCTTCCCCTTAGAGAACTCAGGCTTCAAGCATCACCTTACTTCCTCTTTATGCCACCAATTCCTTAAGAAGCTGATCTAAAACAATCCAGTTAAAAGGGAAAAACAGTAGAACAGAGAAGCCCAAGAGGGAAACAATCTTTAAATGACAGGGAGGTAGACAAGTTATGGTATTTTACAGGAAGTGCGTCACAGGCCACCTGGTTCACTTGCTGTATTCAGGTCTGAGCTGCCTTAAAGGATTCATTTAAAAGTCTGATATCGAACCAAACTGTATTCTACGTGCTCCAGAAACTTTCCTGTGACACATGGAGTGCCAAAGAGACTGATGGTACATTATCTAAACTGCTTTGACTTCTTAGCAAAGCAATGCAGAGAGAAGAATTTCTCTTTTTAATCCAACGAAGCGGTTAAAGGCTTGGTGAAAATACCCTCACGGCTCAGTTAAGCTAGAGACAACTGCAGCTGTGAAAAGACTGTGTTAAGAAACAGGATGGTTGTGGTCTACTGTAAGAAATAATTTTCCTGTTGACTATTTTTTTAAACAGGAAGCTGAAGAACAAAGCAGCATTAGTCTTGGTGCTTTTAATAGGTTTCAGATTTCAAATATTGTATTTAGAATATGATGATTGGGAAAGGATAGGGCTTTGGGCAGCGTTTTATGTAACAGCTGAAAGCTACAAATCTGGGAGAAGGGAATATATATAAATTCAAGTGGATCCTGTGACTATGAAGCTATTGTTTCTCTGGAGGAGTTTAAGGTGCTCAGTAATGCAGCAGAGGACTGATGAGAGCAGGCTGGTCTCTTTGCAGGACTCTGTGAACGCATGCATTTGCACAGCACTGTGTAGGCTCGGCTTCAGTTTCCTCTTTGTCAGTCCCTCTGTCTATCCACCAGCTTCCCCTCTGCCTTGCTCACTCTTTTGCAGTAACTGGAAACAGTTTCTGCAGTATGGGAGAAGAAAACCTGTAGCCACTAGTGCCTCACACCACTTTGAACTCCATGACTTTTCTAGATGGTCAGCCAGAGCTATTGGTGATGCATCTGACTCCTTCCTCCCTCAAGATTTTACACAAAACCCATTAAAGCCTTATTTCAGAAACTATTTCTTCTGAGGAAGGTAACTCAGCAGTTTGTGGGGGAGAGGCAGGAGGGAATGGGGGTTACAGATGTATTCTAATTCTTTTGAAGCATGAGCATCTTATGAGATAAATCTGTCCTTCTAAACAGTTTTTTCTGACACACATGGATCATGTCAGATGCCATTACGGACTTCATAGGGGGTGACTCACTGCAAATGCCATTTTGTTTCATTCAGTACATTTTCCTAATATTCATTTTAACTGTGAAGGGTACTGTACCTGGCATGATGGTAATTTGACAGATACTGTGCTATTACACTTCCCCTTGGTCTCATCTAATACATTTAAGTTACTTTAAAAAGTAAGAGCTGTGTATGCATGTAAGTAACTGCCCTGGGGACCTCAGCCATCAGCCTGGAGTTGTCTGGGGAATTACCATTGTTCCTGTTCCCACTGTGTTTACCTGTCTTATGCAAACATTATATAATCATTGTTACTAAAGGTGGCTCAGGTGAATGGCCAGCATGGGTGAAAGATAGCTCAGATAAAAAAGTAAAGCACATGCTGAAATGCCATAGCCCTATTAAAAATACTTCAAAGCCCCTGATAGGCACAGTTCCAGCAAGCTGAGTGCCAAAATGCCACAAAAAGCCCTTGTGACTTGAAAATATAGTTCTTGACACTTCAGGCTTTTTTTTTTTTTTTTTTTTTTGTTGTTGTTGTTCCATAATTTGGCTGCAATAAGTCTCTGTATCTCAGGTGTGACCCTCCTAGGATCACCCCAGGCTGAAAGTTCAGCTTGGTGTGGGGAAAAGTGGGAGCATGGTCCCTGGCAGGGAAGCTTGTGGAAGGCTGAGCTTTAGCAGCCAGGCTTTTCTGCCTGCAGCTGAGAGGCCAAGCTGCCCACTTGCCCTTCCTGCTCAGGGGGAGTGTCCGGAACATGTCTGTGTGCTGTTTCTGAGGAGGAGGAAGGTGCATTCAGACATGATGATGGAGCTTGGGATCTTCAGAGCAAGCAAGGAGAAAGGAAGGAGCATGAGTCCATGCCAGAGCTCTGCTGTTCCACTCTACCCATAACAGTGGAGGTGGAGGAATCTTTTAGCAACTAAAGGGATTTAACAAGTCGGCATCTCTTTCTGAGTATGATCCTAAAGTATGATGCCTTCTTGAAGTAAGGGATGATGGTATAGCTATGAGGCAATCCTGAAGCACTTCCATGGGAACAAGATTGTTTGATTTAACAGAGTTCAATTTGGTTACTGCATTTTGTGCATTGCTATAGCAATGCATGGATTGTGTAAGTGTTCAAAACTGGATGTATATCTATGAGTTTGTATGGCAGTGGGGATTGTGTTGGGAGCCCCTGTTTAAAGATGCGACTGGTTTCCATACAATTAAATATGAAGTGCTTTTTGCTGATTATTTAGACTTCAAAAATGTAGAAGATAAACCTGTTATCTGCAATGATGTTTTCTAGCTGAGTAGAAATTTATTTATTAAATGTATTAATTTCTGGACTTTGTGCATTTGTGTTTTGCTGTGCAGGTTTCTTAGCAAGAGCAGACAGAGCTCAGCCTTCCACCATGCCTGTGCCTCCCCCTCCAGCTCCCCCTCCACCCCCAACACTGGCCTTGGTAAGTTTTACAGGAGGTAAACATATGCACTGTTCTCTGCTGCTGCTTGTCACTTTGAATAGGATGTCCAGAGATACTGAGATGTGGATGGGTGTATCCATATTTGGGGAAAGCTGTCCAACATATTGTTTATGGTTGATCATTGATCCTGCAAGAACAGCCATCACTTCCACTGCCTTCCAGTTCTCATGTGGATGTCATGATCCACTCTAACTCTCCATCCTTTTATTCCTCCCACACTGGTGGCTGATCTGGTGGAGAAGCAACAGCTTTTCTAAGGGGAGTTAAAGTCTTGCCTTTCTCCAAACCTGTACTCCCACCTTCTCCCTTGTTCTACTCCAGTACTTCTGTGACTTGAGCAGGAAAAAAAAAATTCTATTGTTTAAATTTGGTAAGGATAGCTCTTAGCTAGCATAGCTCCCTCAGCCAGCCTGTGGTATCAGAGCACAGGATCCACTGCTGGCACAACATGGTGGGTGAAACTACATCAGACCTGACTTGAACCGGGATAGAGCTTGTGCTGTGCTTGCCCTCCCAACAGTCAGTCACCTCACTGACAAGAAGAAAGGCTTCTTGAAATGCCATTTTGAAGTACCTAGTTATTTTCAGAGCAAAACCCTACCTGATTACACAAAATGGGCTGTCTCTCAAGAGTCTTTCCTTTATTTTCCACCTCAAGCAAGATACAGACTCTACTTGGTCCCTCCATGACCCTTTCAGGAAATCTTTGTAACACTGATCTGATAAATTAGAAAATGTTTCAGGAACTGTTAACTAGAAAAAAGAGCCATATATATGTGTGTATAAGTGTATTGTTTGGAGTTTTTTTGTTCTTTCTTGAAAAACTGTGTCATGAGAACATAAAGTGAAAAAGAAGACTGTTGAGACAAATCTCATATGTCCAAAGGCTTTATTTGGTCTATATGAAGAGGTCAATATTATTGAAGTGGCAATTGCCATTTTTAAGTACTTCTATCTAAGCTAAAATAGTAGACAAAGGTCCATCTTTGCTCTGATTTATCTAGAAATTGTATTTCAACACAGCTTTTAAGAATGTCCACCTTCTTGTATAATCAAGTTATATGTGTAGTCTGTTCTTGTTCCATCTCCAAAATGGCACAGATAAGCCTTGGCTTGAAAAAATGAGATATTCTAAATCATGAGTTCAAAAAAGGTGAATTCACATAGAAGTGTTCTGTTTTTAATGATTAATGTGCATTAGAATAGCAGTTGTGTTGGGGACTTTGAGTCAGTAACAAGGCCAGCTACCTTTAATATCATTCACAAAACGAGACAGGGCATGCCACCTACCCACTCCAATGCTGTTAAAACAGCCACTGAAGTCTCAAGTAACTATCATATTTAAGCAGAAATTTTTATCTGGAAGCTGTGGTTTATTTTGCCTCCTCATTTTTAATTTTTGTTTTGCAGGCAAATACTGAAAAGCCATCCCTAAGCAGGTCAGAACAGGCAGGGCGAAATGCTCTATTATCTGATATTACCAAAGGAAAAAAGCTCAAGAAGACTGTTACTAATGACAGAAGTGCTCCAATTCTAGACAGTAAGTATGACTCTACATGTTGGAATTTCTGTGGGCATGAATGGTTCTACAGATCTGAAAGCAGAAAATTATTTTATATATCATCAGATGAATTGCCATGAGAGTAGATAAAAGAAAGTGCCAGAAATTGGCATGCATAAAAATAAATTCTATTCATCATGAATGAACAGTCAGCTGAGAAATCAAGTACTGCTTATGAAATGTGAATGCTAATTTGTTAGCTAATTCTCAAAAAGTGGTTTATTTTCCTGTTTGCTTATATCAGAAAAATGTGCAAGTCCTACCAGGAGTTCTGCTGAGGACGTGCAGCAGATCAGGCAAACAAAACCCCATAAGGACTGAGGAAAGAACAGAGAATGAAGTGGAATTTCAGACTCTACTTTTGCATAAACAATATAAGAATAAATGCATGCCTGGCATGACACCATTGGCTCCAGTATCACTTAGAGCAAAACCAGAGCCAGCAGCCACAGCTCTACCTGTGTGTCACTGCTGCACGCAGTTTTGTCGCTCCTAGAGTGACTCAGGGCTGTTATCTTTTTAGATAGCCCAGCAGTACTGCACAAGGCAGTGACTCTGCTTACCTGAATGGAAACAAGGTCTCTATCCAGCTGTGCTGCTGCAGTGTCTCACAGCACATCTTGGCAGGTGCCAAGAGGAGGCTGGAGAAGCCCGTGTAGCAAAAGTATTGGGAAGGCAGAACAGAAACAAGAGAAGAGTGAGGAACACAGGCCTGTGCTGACAGAGGAACAGTATTCATTTCCAAAGGAGAAAAGACACTTCTACAGACTGATTAGCAAATGTGATATACCTCAGTCTAGGTGTGGCCATGCAATTAAAGGCTGGACTGTGATAGGAACATGATGACAAAAAAGGAAATGCCCAGAGGAGTGTGACCAAATTAAAACAGTTTTTAGAAAATTAGATACAGTTCTGCAATCAGACAGCTACAGTTTTAAAAGATTATCTCTGAATGTGAAGTTAAATGTTCTAGCTATATTAATGAGCTGGAGGGGATTAAAGGAGGGGGTAAACAGTAAGATAAAAATGATGCAGCCTATTATCTTATTTACATGAATTAACAAATCATGATGAAAGACTAAACCATGGTAGCAGCATTTCTCCAGAGGTTCACACCCTATCTGAGTCAGAGCTGAACTGAGCTGACATGTTTAAGAAAAAGAAGGATAATGTGAAACATTCCCCCATGGATACACTTTTTTTTTTTCTTGGGGAAATTTTTAGAAGTGCTTTTCATCCACAGATTTTAATTACTCTGAAGTCACTGAAAATTTTACCCACCCAAACTTATGGAAATCAGTATTCCAAGAAATTAAGCAAGTGATCTTAGCCTATGTGGCCCAGCATCTGAGAGTTGATCTCCACAGATATTCCAACCTGTGCACCTGCTGATTTTGTAGTGATGCTCTGAATAAGGCTCTTCTGTGTATCATAGTTGTGGAAACACTTTCATTTTACTTTTGGCAACTCAGTTGTCACAGCAGAAACACTGACATTAGAGAGAAAGGGGAGAGAAAAGGGGGAGGGCTGATAAAATAATTCCTGCCTATTGGAAACATTAACTGCTAATGATCCTGTCACTGCACTTCTGAACCTACGAAATTGCATCTTCTTTGCTACTAGGCTTTAAATAAGTAGATATGTTGCAATATTATCAATAATGAGAGAATTCTGTGCATTCCCATCAGTGATTCCCAGAGACACCTTCAAGAGGAGGGACTTTGTGCCTTCTTCCTTCCTTCCCTTTTTCCCATGTGATTGCTCAGTCTCTGCTTATGGAGAAGTGGAGGGGAAGGATAAGAGAGCAAAAGTACAAAGAAACAGGAAGAAGCAACTAAGGTGCTAACAAAGACATTGTGTTCTCAGAGGTCCCATCCAAGCTCAGTTCCAAATTCTCTGCAGCAATTTGCTCTGCTCTCCAGTCTAGAGCAGACTAAAGTAGTGATGGCATAATAAAACACAGAGGCTATGGTTATTGTGGTTATTGCGCCAGCTCCTCCACGGTGCAGTGGTGGTGGTGATGATGATCCAAACCTTGTGTGTTTTGAAAGTTCATCCATTTTTTTCCCCAGCTACAAGCATTACTCTAATGAAAGAGGTGACTTTGCAGGATCAGTCCTGCTTCACTAATGTGGGGGATCTTTTTTCCCAACAGAACCCAAAGGATCTGGTGGAGGTGGTGGCGGTGGCTTTGGAGGAGGTGGCAGCGGCGGGGGTTTTGGTGGTGGCAGTGGTGGCGGCTTTGGAGGCGGTGGACCACCTGGCCTTGGAGGCCTTTTTCAAGCAGGAATGCCAAAGCTCAGATGTACTGCAAGTCGAGATGCTGGTAAGAAAGACGTTGAATTTCCAGTGTGAAAAAATGGCATTGCTTAAAACCTTCACAGCACTGCAGTAAAATACCTGCTGGGATTGAGAAAGCCATCAAATATTGTAGGCTCTTAGGAAATGTAATTTTCAGCTTGAATCTTGTTTTATTCCTACCATTAGGTTTTATGAGGGAGAAGCCAGACTCCCTTTCCACCCATCCTGCTTGTTATTGATGAAAGCTAAAGGTCTTGGTAGTGTTGAATGGCTACCTACAAAGTACAGTCAGGCAAATTACATCCTGCTTTAGCTGTTGGGTGTGCTGGACAAGAGGGGAACAGAGGAGGATCCAGGCTAATTCTTTCTTGTGCATCAGGAAAAAGGATCTACTTTCAGAACGGAAAGTACTTGTGTCAGTTCCACAACAGCATGATTTGCTGCTTAGGGAGTACGTGAGGCATCCCAGCTGGCTGGTACAAACACTGCAGATGGAGGCTTGTCTAGAGTATGCTTCTGGCTGACAAAACAGCTGCCCCAAGCCTCATGCCCCTTTAAACAAGGACATCTGGGGCCACTGAGTTTTTTTAAGTTCAAGGACGTAGGATTTCATACTTCTTGAAGAAGGTCTATGCTATGGGGATTGTAGAGTGTTATAAATATTACATATTTTATAGCCTAACATAATTTTTAAGCACATGTGTACAAATCAGTCTCTCAGAGCTGGTATTTTCTATTGTGTCACAGTCTATTTTTGGGAACTTGTATTAATACAAAAGTTCCTGGCATCGCAGAATAGTACTTGTAAGCCTCAGGGCCAGCTGCCTTCTTCCTGACATGCACAACTACATCCTTAGATCACAGCGACTAGAAAGGGCTGAAAAGAGCTTTTTGCTGACCTTTTGTTGTTAAACGTAATTTAGAAGCTAAGATTTCTTTGCTCTCAGGTTGATGGCGTTCAATACTTGTTCTTCACCATTTCTTCCCTCCCTGTTTTATTGCTTGCTGTATGATGGCTGCATCTCTTGTGTTACTTTGTGGCCTCTAAAGCAATATCGGGATGTCACTTGGTACTCTGGAGTGCTTTCCCGATGGTACCGGTACTTGGGGCTGAGCCTCAAGGCAGGGGTGCCCCGTGCCGGGCTGCGCCCTGGCCGCTCGCAGCCCCTCGGGAACCGCCGAGGCGCTGACGCTCCCTGTCCTGTGTCCGCAGACGCCGGGGGAGGCCGGCCGCCCGTCCTGCCGCCCGGAGGCCGCTCCGCCGCCGCCAAGCCCTTCTCCGCGCCGAGCGGCCCGCCGCGCTTCCCGGGGCCGCCCTCGGGGCCGCGCACCGCCGCCCCGGACCCGCAGAGGAGCCGCGTGCCGCCGCCGAGGCCCGACGCCGGCTCGAAGCCCGAGGCGGCGCCGCCGCCGGTGCCCAGCACGCCCCGGCCCATCGCCTCCAGCCTGCACAACCGGGGCTCGCCGCCGGTGCCGGGGCTGAGCCGGCAGCCCAGCTTGGGGCCCACGCCCCCGCCCTTCCCGGGCAGCCGGGGCGCGGGGTCGGGCTCGCCCCTCCGGCAGCCGGGCCCCGGCGCGGCGTCCCCCTTCTCGGGCCGGCCGCCGCTGCCGCCCACCCCGGGCCGGCCGGCGGAGGACAAGCCGCCGCCCCCGCCGCCGCCCCCCGCCGGGCACCGGCCGCCCGCCGCCCGGGAGGCGTCTCTGCCGCCGCCGCCGCCGCAGAACAGCAAACCGCCCGTGCCCGCCGCCCCCCGGCCCGCCCTCGGCGCCCCGGCGCCCCCGCTGCCCCCCAGCAGGCCGGGGCCGCCCCCCGTCCCGCCCGCCCCCGCCGGCGGCGACGAGATGCCGCGGCTGCCGCAGAGGAACATCTCGCTGGGGTCGTGCCCGGCGCCCGGCGGGGGCCGCTCCGGACCGCTGCCCCCGCCGCCCGGAGAGAGGCCGCCGCCGCCCGTCAGAGACCCGCCCGGCCGCTCAGGTGGGGAGCGGGGACAGGGAGAGGGGGGAGGGTGCTTTGGCCGGGACAGGTGGCCCGGGGAGAGGGTGCTTTGGCCATGCCCGCGCCAGTTTCACATGCGGAACTAGCACATCCCAGGATGACATCCCTGTTCGGCGCTAGGAATTCTGCAGTTGGAAGTGAGGGTTTGTGGGCGTCAAGGTGGCTTAAGGAAAGTCAAAGTGCATCACCAGTGTGCTCACGTGTACTTTTACAGATCTTGGTAACTTTCATTATAATCGCTGTAATTGAAGAGGGTTGCAAAGGGATTTCCCCATTACGTTCTTTGATGCAAAGCAGCTTCTGGTAAAGTGACAGCATCTGACTTCCTGAGTCAACCAGCTTGAGTTAATGGTTGCGTTCTCGCAAGTGGAGGTTTGTGGAACCTGACTTTCTACGTGTTCAGAGACACAAACACAGTCAAATACAATGGCTTTAATAAAAGACGTAGCCAACAGTTGTTAAATGTAATAGCACTTGTTACAGTGTGACTAAGTGTTGTTACTTACCATCTGTAGCTATCAAATTAGACTAAAAGTAGAATAATCTCCTCTGACCAATTTCATAATTGCACTTTGTCCTCCGTGACAACTGTTCAAAACTTTTAAGAATTGCACATCATAACTCAGCTCTCTGATACCTGATAGTTGTCCCTTCAGAGATGGGAGAATTTAGGCACAATCGAGCCCTGTAACATTAGGTGGAGAAAAGCACTGCACAGAAGATACTGCTGGGAAATTCCACAGAGTTGCCTTTCATTTCATCCTTTGGAATTAACTCAGAAATCATCTCTAGCCTGCCCAGTCCTAGACAATAGAAATGAATGTCATGGGAGCTCCCACAGACAGCTGTGTTGCTTTCCAGCTCCTTGAACCAGTCTGGAGCTCCAACACCTACAGCGGCTGTGCAGAAAATAGCGGCCCTGTAACTGTGCTTTGTGGAGCTGGTTGCCAGCCTAGAGGATGGCACAATGCTAGGGCAGCCTGCAGTAAATAAATCAAAGAAATCCCATTACAATTGACCAAATTGATGTATCAAAGTTGCAGAGAGTGTCTGCAATTATTCAGTCACTTCCAAGAGTTTGTTCTGTGGTGGCCTTGGCTTCCACCATTGCTTTCCTACTTGACCCTTTTCTTTGGCAGATGTTTTTAGCAACCCTGCACTAACTTTCTTCTGGCTCAATTCCAACTCAGTAAGTAGAAGGAAGTTGTAGCAGTACATTCTAAACATAAATACATCTATTCGGCATCAGTTCAGTATAGACAATGGAGTTTAGCTAGGTTTAGAGAGAGCAACTGAAACTATTCTGAAAGTTGCTGAATGCTTCTCATTCTTTGAAACCATTCCCTGAAGGCTAACTTCAGTAATTTGTAAAATAAGAAGGGGAGCAAAAATACATGAAGTACAGCATATTTCTTGAAATGTTTCAATGCTTTTTGCTGGAGACACAATATCTACTGCTCTCTTTTTCAAAGTTCATGTCTGTAGATAGATTTAAACAAGACAGGGAAGCATTTATTGAAAATTAACATAATTGTCAATTGCCCAACTGCACCAAACAGAGGTAGTGAGACTTCTGAACATGCGTAACTCTCCACACCCTCTGCTTCACCTTCTTGTGTCCTAACCATGGGCGCTTCTCTCTCTGCCAGAAGCAGCTTTCCTGTCTTTATTTACTTTTCTTCTGGAAGCACCCTTCCCCTGCCCTCAGGACTGCCCTGAGTCTGTGTTATGTTGGCTGTGCCTTAGTATTTGACCTGTCACGTCCATGTCAGTTACAGATACGCAAACACTGGAAATGCCAGTCTATGTGTGAGGTCTGTTTCCAGTTTACAGGGAGATGGATGTGCTCCAGCTACTGAAAAACCTGTCATGCAGCTCATTTGTTTATAAATGAGTGAGCTGATGAGCTGCTGCCTAACGCGGCCACTCCTGGGCAGAGCTCCCCTGTGTGCCACCACACACCCAGAGGAATCACCCCTATGGGCAAAGAGCCTCGGAAGGTAGCAGGTCTCTTCTGCTACACGTCCTCTTGCTTTGCAGAGGAAAAACTTGCTTTGCAGTGTATAGAAAGGAAATGTGTTACAGTTTGGGTCTCCACAGCACCCTGAATTCCAGGTGTGACTTCTGCTTATTGTGGCCACTGTTAATTTAGAGTGGTTTAAAAGCAGCTTCCAGGATCAGGACCTTTACAGAGGCTTCTGTAGCTGAGGAGAATAGGAGCATGGACACTGCAGTGTGTTTATGTTTAGATATACCTGCTCCTCTGAGCTGTACTCTGCAAATCAGCACTAAATCCCTAGAGAGCCCCGGAAAGCAGGGAAGTGGGTGCTGAGGGCCGTTACCCCTTGGGGCCAAGGGTCCTGAAACAGCCCTTTTGGTTTGCGGGAGGCTTGGGATGCCAGCGGCGGCTTCCCACTGGCAGAGGAACGCCTGGTGTTAACGGTGTTTGCTTCTCGCCTTGCTCTAGGCCCGCTCCCACCGCCTCCTCCCATAAGCAGGAATGGAAGCACTTCGAGGGCTTTGCCCAGCACTCCCCAGCTGCCCTCCCGGGCCGGGCTGGACAGCCAGAGAGGCGGGCCACGACCTCCGCTGCCCCCCGACCGGCCGGGCTCGGCCGCGCCGCCGCCGCCACCGCCGCCTTCGGCAGCTGTCAGGAACGGCTTCCAGGATCCCGGCGATGGTGAGCCATCCTCCCAGCTCTTTGCCTTCTGTAGAGAAGGTGTAGTGGCTTTTGGCCCTAATATCTCAAAAGAGGTTTGGGATCGAGACTTTGTTTCTAGTGGCAGCCTTTGATTTCTGACCAACAGAGGCGTCACTTGGGTCTCAATTAACCCTGGCAAGCAAGAACAGAATAAATATGCCATACATAGAGCAGAATTGCAAAGTCATCAATACAGTCTCCAAAATAACCCTTTGAAAAAGACCCTGTAAAAAGGAAGGGAATTGTTTCAGCTCTCATATGCATTCAAACCACAGCTACACTGACACTTCGGAAGTCGGAACAAGTTAGATGACTCAAAAGCTGAAAGCTGAAAAACAGATGAGGGAAGAGATTGTCAGAACATTGCTGAAAATGTCAAGTATCTATTTCTGCTAGTGTTTATTAAAAAGATGAGGTCCAAGATTGCTGTGTTTTAAAGATTCGTCATGCTTTTCTTTTTAATTGTTTTCTATTTGCATAGAACAGATAAATCCTTCAGTTAATTATGTGAGGACAAAATTGGTATTCCTGACATTTATAAAGTTAGAAAAAAGCAAACAGAAAATGAAACTATAACTCACGCTTTTGAAACATCTTCACACACCAGGTAAGGCAGAAGGATCTCAGGCATATTTCTTCCTACACAAATCATTTGCAGGGTTCAGAACATGCAGCTTCTTTACACACTGGTTTCTGATTGCAGCCATTGGAAGTAAACATAGAAAAACTGGATCCAGCAGATAACCACATGTACAAATGCCAGGTGGAACTTACTCAGCTGTTCATTACATTATGCAGTAAAATACAGCAATATCTCAATAAAGTTATGGTTGCAAAGTCCTGAAACAAGCAAGTGAAGAAATTACAAAGTTTAAAGTAGCCCACACTTTATTCTTTAGGCTTTCAAAATCAGGTGCAGAACAGAGCTCTTGGAACATTTCCTATTATTTCAATGAAGAAACTGGTATGCTTGCTTTATTTAGAATTCTGTAGACTCAGTAAGTACAGCAAAAGGGCCCCTGTAGTCTAAAGAGATATAGCTTCAAGTGATATATTTTTCCATTTTTGACACTAGTTATATACAGGATTGTCTGTCATAATATTTTTCTTCTTCCAGTATAAATATTAAGAGAGAAAGAACAGTGCTTATAAGAGTGTGCTTTTAATCATGCTTTTGAGCTTGGTGTATCAATGACACTTGAATATTGGTAAATTCTATACCAGGAACAAAATACTGTTCTGAAGCAGGAGAACTGAGGCAGTTCTGGTAGCACATATATATATGTGTGTGTTAAAAAAGCAGATCTGTTATACATGGAAGGGAGAGTAAGACTTATTTTAGGGGAATTATGGCTGTTTTCCTGATCTGTAATTTTGCATTAAATTGGCAAAATGATCGGTTTGATAGAAATTTTCATTCCCAAATTAATCTAAAGCATCATCTTCCTTGACTTCCTAAGAGAATGCTGGTTCAGTACGCAGCTGTGTAAGCATTTTGCAATTTAAAACATGCATTAAACATGATGTCAATGTCAATTGACTTTCCTATGCTATGTCAGAAAACTAATGAGTAAATTGCATGGGATTTTTTTCAGATGAATGGGAAAGCAGATTCTCTTTTCATCCGATATCTGATTTGCCACCTCCAGAGCCATATGTACCCACGAACAGAAGTTATCCCAGTAAACTAGCAAGAAATGACAGTAGAGGTAAGTTGGAATTTCAGTGTATTGTTCTAAAACCAAGTGCATGGGGAAGAGTCTGGATGCTGAGGTTTCCAGAGTTCTTAGGCTGACAGTCTGGTCATTGTTCCTCACCACACAGGAAAAGCTAAATGCAAGTTCATATGTACAAACCCTCTAAAACTTTTTGAGTGGGGAATTGTTTGTTTTTTTAAGTTGAAACATGTACTGTAAGTGACCAAGTCTGCCATAATAGTCAGCCCTTCTGCTCTAGGCAGCCAGAACCACAAAATCCCTCAGAACTTTCTCGTCATTTCTCATCTAAATGCATGCACAACTCATTTATTTTTGTGCCAGCATCATCCTTGAGTTTAGTTTTCCTCTCTTCTTGTGTGTTAAACTCTTCATGTTTATTAAGACAACGGTCGTATCCTCCTCTCAGTTTTTGTTTTGGTGGGCTCAATAAATCTGGATGTACTACACTCAGCTTCCAAGCTATGTTCTCTGATTATCAGAGCTGCTTAAGTATACACTTCTGTTTGCTTTTGTCTTTTCCAATCTGTGTTACATGCTGTTCCAGCTCAGGTTTCAAGCATGTCTTCTACAGCAGCATGAATGTTTCCTATCTTTAGTAGTGGTATTTTGCCTGATACACCCAAGGATCAGTTACTTCTTTCACAACCAGTGACATTGGTGGCTCCGTTATCCTCTCATCATCTGTATATGCAGATGCTTCTCTCCTGTTTCCAGGTGATGAAGTTTTGGTTTGAAGCAGAGATTCCTGTTAGTCTCTGACTGTTCACTTTGCCTTGTTAGTTTTCATCCCATTTGTATCAGTCCACAAAGGAAGGCGACGTAACATACGCATTTTTTGTGTGTTTCCCTTTGTGTGCTTGCTATGAAAATTTTCATATTGGCAAAAACATTAAGAGCTTTGAAATTTTACTATGTTTACAGCTTGCCACTTTGTTGAGATTTGCACATAGTGCAAGTAGCACTGAGAAGTTGTGTGTTCACATAAATTAGTAAGGCTAACAAGAACTATCATTCTGTTCTGGGAAGGGGAAAATGGACCAAAATACATATACTTTCCAGGCATTAGGGATAGCATTAGTTAAAAATGTTATTTTACAGTGTTTGAAGTTCTGATGTTGTTTAATAAACTAATCAGAAACTCTACAAAGATTTGTTGGTTTTTGTTTTTTTTTAATGGCCAGGCATGAAAATTAATAGATCTTCACCAGTTAGTGAATTATTTTCTTGGATGTAAACTCCCCCTTCAAAAGAGGGAGTATTCCAGGAGGAGTAACACAAAAAACCTTCTTTCTCTTTTAGGTGGTTCTGTCCGAAAAGAAAGAGGTGCCCCTCCGCTCCCGCCTATACCAAGGTGAAATGGGTTCCGGCCCATCTTTGGGTGACATCTGTTCTCAAGTTTCCTTCGAGTCAGCTCTCCTGTCCACATGACTGGAAAGTTGTCTGTCGTGATTGATTTCCACTTTTGGCTTGTCAGCTGGAACAAACTTCAGTCTCTATTACAGAAGTAACAGATGTGGCTTATGGACTATAGTTGCTCAAAGCTCTGAATTTTATTCGCTTAAACTGCAGGCATTTTGTGGACCCTACAGAACATACATGCATCATGCTTACCATGTCCAACCCCGTCCCCTGGAGAGCTCCGTGGGAGATCTGGCTTTGAATTTGATAGAGCTTGAACAAAGCTGTTTCCTTCACTTTGGGTACAGTAGCTGTTTTATTTTAATGATAAAGTATTAGATGTTTAAAAAAACAGTTGCTGGGTAAAAAGTGTAGCCAAGAGTCCCCTGGATCCTTCTTTGCATGCCTAACTCAGCCTATCTGCTTCTGCAAGCCATAGACCTACTACATGGTGACAAAGAGTTCATCTTTAACTTTTTTACTTCAGCTTAGTCAAGCAAATCTTAAACAATGCACAACATATCCTGCCTCAAGGATGGAGTGTCCCTGGCCTTGTTTTTATCTGCAGAGAATCTTCCAAAGAAAAGCACAAGTGAAGAATTCATCAGCATAAAAAAAAAATATTTTTTAACCCTCTTTCCTATTTTTTAATAGTGCTATGTGCTCTGTGCCCTAATTCTCTCTTACTCCTATGTGGACCAATCTGCATCACGTCATCTGTGCCTTGGATTGCTGTAATGCCCTCTGCCTGATAGTGCATGTGAAGAGTCCTCAGAAGGCAGTCTGAGTGCAAACGCAGCAATTAGTGTAGTTGCAGGCTCCTCCTGTAAAGCATCACTAAAGCCAGTGCTCCACAGACTGCTTTCCAGTTGTTTCTTTGGTACAACTAAATGATGGGGTTTGACTTGGCACTTAGGTCACAAGTCTCAGAGAGCTTGTCTTTGACTTCGATTATGGTAGAGCAGACGAGGTAAAAAACATTCCTCAGTGAAAGCCTTTTGATGTTGAGAGGGGGGTCCAGGATTTGTACACTGAAGTGGGACCATCCAAAATTTGCTGTCTGCCCTGGTTCAAGAGAAATGGAAAGATTTGATCTTCTGAGTTGGCCATGAAGCTTGTCCTTTCAAACTTTGCTGAAAGGAGTCTCTACAGAGAGCTGCAAGGCTTATGGATAGAAGAAAGAGTAAAGTATTCTAACATTGTGGCAAGTGGTTAACATGTTTAATGGCTTTTGAATTTTGTGTGTGAGAAAAGAGCTCATTGTATGAGTGAACTTTACAAGTGGATCTAAGTGCATATAAAATGCCTTTGGAAATTAGAGGAAGATTATAATTCTGGATTTGAAATATCAGTGAATGATAGCTCCTTGTTAATTGGACCTCTGAAAAAATAATCCTCTCAGTCTCATCAGCAGTATGTTTCTTCAGCGTTTTCCTTGGGATCCCTACCAAGCCTGTGTCAGCAGCTATGCTTCACAGGGTGTTGCTCAAAAAAACCCAAAATAAAACATAGAAAGTAGTCATGTAGGTTAAGAAAATGTTTCTCTAGCATGGGAGATATCATCCTAAGTACACTCTGCAAGTAGAATGAGGTCAGTCCTTGAAAGTCTAGGGAATTTAGCCAAAGAGAGTCTAGACCGTGCTGAAATGCCTGTGAATAGGGCTTTTTGCTCTGTCTGTGAGCAGGGAGGGGCAGATCCGCTTTCTGCCTGGCAGCCCGGACATCACATTGAAGGGGATGAGACTAGAGTTGGATTTGCCAGATCAAATTTAATTTGGTCTTTTCAGTGTTTGTTTACAAAATCTTGTTAGCTGTGACAGCATTTGACTATGTACCTGTTTTTTACATTTTTGTATCTAATGACCTATTTTTAGTTACTGTTTATGGTCTTGAACCTGCAATTACATGCGCAGGCGCAGGGATGTATCCACATCCAGTTGCAGGATCGTGGCTGTAAGAGTTCTTTAAACAGATACTGGTGGGACCTCCATGTGACAGGTGCACCTTGGGATCAAACCTGGCACAATGCTGAATTTGTATATGTATTTTATAGATGTCACTTAAAGTGCTTGTCTCTTTAGGATATTATTTTGTGAATAGAAGTCCAAATAAGATTTTTTAGGCTAATAACTTAAAGGATAAATTATTGTATTCATATTTTGAAACTGAAGCACTTAATACCTTTCTAAGGAACAATAGTTTGAATTTAAGAATACAATATTTTCAGTACCTTGACTTGCCAAATCCTTGTTAATATCCAAATAGCCGTGTAGCCAAAAAAAAAAAACAAACCACCCAACCCTCCAGAAATGATATTTTTTTATAACTTACCTGCTTCCAACATAACTGTTTTACTTTGGTAAATCAATGAAAATGCTGCCCAATGTTCTTCCAATACTCTGTATCATTTAAAAAATCCTGTATTTGATCATTTCAGCAAGGTTTTCTGACCAGAAATCTGGACCACTACCAAAGACTTGGAAAACCAGCTTCAGTTTCACTTTAAAATGTGCTGTGTAAAAGGCCCCCAGTTAAAAAGCCAAGAATCCTGAGCTGCTTAGGTTTTAGCAGTTATTTTTTACTCTAGAAACCTCTTCAGAATAGCTGTTTGACATATATGTAAAATAGCTTAATACTGCAGAAAGGGGCATTTTTGTTCATGTAACAACAGCATTTCCATTTATACATTTTGCTGTAAAAGTCCCTTGATATATTCCAGAACAGTGCAGCATTTTATCATTCAATATATTGCTTCATGTAGCAGTAGCTATTTACAATATGATCAGTATTAAAGTATTTATTTCACTATGAAGTGTTAAAAAAGAATAATACAAAACAGGTTGAATCAATGGTGCCTTATGAATTTTTTAGTCAATTTTTCTGTGTCGAAGTAGAAGAATTAATAGACATTGCTCTTCCAGGTCCTAACTAAATAGTGCCAAAGTAGCATTTTACAGTGTTTGAGCCAAGCCCTGCTGTTGTTGTGTGCTCAATCTGCTAACTGCAGGTGGAGCTCAGTGCATGGAGAGACCACTGGATCAGTGTGTAGGTGAGGTGTACGTGGGCACTGGTTGGCTTCACAATCAATTGCTGGTATTGCTCTCAAAGTTCAGACCTGTCCCAAAACCAGTGTCTGACGCTGCTGTCCACACAGCCCAGCTGACTTCAGTCAGTGTGGTTGCATAGGTTACAGAAGTAAATTTGATTCACTGCTTGCATATAAGATTTGCTGGGTTTGTTTCAATGGCATTGTATTATAAACCCTCACATCTCAACCTCTCTTCTTACATTACCACTGAGGCTCGCACTGTGTGACAATGGCCACGGATGTCTGGTTTTGTTTCATTCAACTCTGTAAATAAAATGAGAATAACTTTTGTACCATGTAAAAATAATTTCTGCTCTATATTTTTGGAAGAAAAGCACATGTTATCTTTGTTATGACTTCCTGCACCAGCCATTGGGAGAAGAGGTCCCAGTGATGAATGTTCAGAGTTGCTAAAGGAAACTCAGCTTGTGATTCAGGAAGTGTATATTTCTATAAATGAAATAAATAACATGGCAAAGTTCTTGTTTAAAAGCCAGCATTTCCCAACACTAAAAGAATCATAAGGTTTGTTTTTTCTTTTCTGCAAGACAGCACTGTGAAAGAAGTTCCTTATATTGTCGGTTAAAAAACTGGGCAGTAGTTTCTCCTTGCAGCATGTTTGCATGACACTTGTAGAAGTAGATCTACCTTGGAGCAGGGGATAAAGGAGGTAAACTGCTATCATGCATCACATGTATTGTAACACAACAATCTTCTGTACAGAAGTATGGAAATAGGAAGGGTACTTTTTGCCTTGGAGATAAAGAATAGAGTTGAGTGATCAAACAGATTCTTTTTAAGCAGAATGTCAAATGCTGAGAGACCTAGAGAGGGCCCCTTGGTCACCGGACACTGGAAAAGAGAAGATTGTTCAAGGAAATAAAAGTCAACTGGCTGAATGTTGTTACCAGTACTAGAGTAAAAAATACGGTATCAAATGTGCACTTTGGAGTTCCACGTGGCAGTGGTGTGAACACCTTCACCTCATACAGCGGTACATTGACTCCATGTAACACAGATTGGGTGAGCCTTCGTCTTTCAAATGGTGTTCATCAGAAAATAAGGAGAATCTCTCACCTAAGATATCCAGGAGCACTTTATGTGCAAATTCATGGAATGGTTCTTCATGTACACTGGAAGAAAACAGGAATCTTGTAGCCTGTAAGATGGATGTGTTTGGACCATTCAGTTAAAATCTAAACTGGAGCGTCGGCAAAGAGGGGAGTGTTGGAATAACTCAGGCAGAAGCAGGGCATGTGTGTATGGTCTCAGTGAGTATGCAGCAGGTAGGTATGCAGATGTAAAAAGCAAAAATGGAAACCGCATGTCTTAAGGGAGTAACCTTTTATGTATGTTGTCATTTTGAAATACAGTTTGTCTGTGGTAAATATTCCTTAGTGTAAACTAATGCGTGCAGAGGAAGACATCTAAATTTGGACTTCCAAAGCTACACAAGAGGGAGGGAAGCATAAAACAGGCTGAGCAAAAAGTAACATTTCTATCAGATGCTTAAAGTTTGAGCTTTTTATAAAATATTAATCTAGTTCTGTGAATTTTTTGCTTAACATTTATTTTGTAAGTGATTTTGTTCTTATTTTTCTGTCCTATACCAAATAAATTTTACTTTTATTTAATCGGTGGTGCAGACTGTTACATTGAAGACATACACAGTTACTTCTTTGACAAAAACACTTGTTGGCTTTAGCAGGAGCATAGCAGTGAACCTGGAAGGAGCTGGGGTGAGCTGTTCCCCTCCTCTCCTGTTTGCCATTGGACAGCAGCACAGCAGTAATTCTCAGAGGACTTTGGTCCTACATACAATGAAGGACACCTGCAGATAAGGAGAAATAATGAGTTTACTTTAGGATAAAGAATGATTGAAAACCAGTGGTTTGTGATGCTGTACTTGTAGGTGGCTGCTGGGTGAGCTGTGGCCATTGGCTCTTGCAGGGCAAGCTAGGCACTTGCCAGGGGAAGATGACATGGAAAATCACTGTAGGTAAGTGTAGATTTTTATTTGTTGTGTCTCCACTCACAAGGCAGAAAGGTGCCAGAGTAAGAAACAAATTAAACTCTCCTTTTGACTTTGGAGCCCTGTTCTTTATCGTAGGTGTTAAGCTTTTCAGGTAATTTGGACCAGGTTCATCAAAGAAAGACCCTTTGATAAAAGTCCACAGGAGGTTCAAATTCAGGCTGCACTTCCAGCTTCTCCTCAGAAGTTAGATAGGTCATTTATAAAGCTAAAAAGCTCTGTACTATAATTCATCTGTCTTGCAAAGAGTTAAGCATCAGGTTTACTCTCATGCAGATTGCAGATCCTTTGACATCTCTGGGGACTGCTTGTTGATACATTCGTTTTACAGACTGACTGAGACAAAGACCACTTTCTTAGAAGACCACCAACCCTTGTGTAGCCTGCAGACCCAGCAATCCTGATGCCTGAGCTATAGAAACAGAGAAACCATGATGGAGAGTGGGGGGAGCTGGTGAGCTGTAAAGGAGCTGGCTCAGCAGGCTGAGACCTTTGCAGATCTCAGTGGCAATAGCCTTGAATGAGAACACAGAGGTACGAATCTGATCATCAGCTAGTAGGACTGTCTGTCGCATGTTTTACCAAAGAAATCATGGCTTTTTCTAGTTTTCAAGAAATCAAATTGCTTGGTTGGCTTCAGAAAGAGGGAACTGAGCTGAGCACTCTGTGACCTTGTCATAACCACAACATAGTCCTTCCTTCATTTAACTCAAAAAATGCTGTTATTTAAAAGAAACCCATGGGCTACCCTGTAAAACAGTTCTGACTGCTCCCTACAGTTGCAGGAAGGCTCCTGTGTTGCACACAGCACACACATAAACATGCAACTCCTTTGATCATGGTTCAGCAGTTTCCAATGACCTTCCTGCCTCCTGTGCACAGGCTGCTCCCCTCTGCCCTCTCACCCAGTCTGACTCCATTTTACACTGATGATAGTAACTTAGTCCAGCTTTAGTTTTCAGAACTAAATAGTGGTAAAACACTTAATATATTATTTAGGTTAACTAATGAAATAGATCATTGGCAATCAAGCTCTTAACCTGTCTAAAGATTTCAACAGCAGTCCAGGTACAGAAACAATCCCGAGGAAAGGATGACTGGCACAAAAATATTTTCATTAAACATAGAGAATAAATTGGGTGGTTGTCGGTAACATTACCTTGTGTCCAATATCTGTCTGTCTACTGAACAACAACATCAGATAATCTCTTCTTTAATCCTAAAATGTATTTGTGGCTTATGATATATGATTTCAGCAAAAGCTACATTCAAAATGTAAAATAGCAATCTATCATGAAAGTTGTCTATATGATACTGCAATAAGGCTTTTATCATTCCTATCATGTTTCTTCTTTGTTATTACCACACTTCTTTTTCCTGCAGTTAAAAATCTTTTTCTTCAAGAATGCTGAGATTTAGCCTATATAAATACATTTCTCATTTTCAAAATGGATTCTTCTTGTTATTTATTTTCTCTTTTTTTCTTCCTTTTTTTCTAGAATACAGGAGATGCCTCTGCCTAAGCATCTCTAAGTTAAAGGTGGACAGAGAGGGCTGTTGGTTGCTGTCCATCCTTTCTGCAAAACAGGAACTAATGATCTCCCCCTGCAGTTGGGGCAGGGCTTTATCACTGTGCAATGCCTTCTCAAAGGGGACCACTTTGGCTACCTTTTGCATGTGCCTATGTGCGCAAAAAAAAATTTGGCTCCAACCTGGTGTGAACACTGTACATGATAAGGCCTGTAACCAGTTCCCTTCTGAAAATGTTTTTGTATTGATGCAAAGACGGCTGTTTAAGCAGTGGGTGTTGGGTGTGACCCAACTTGAAGGAAGCATTCATGTATACAGGGATGTGAAAATGAGTCATTCCTGTTCTTCTCCTTTCTAGCAAAAATTTTAGTAAATTCAGAGTTACTGGTGAGCCCCCGTGTGCCCTGTGGAGCAGCAGAGCCCCTGCATCTGAAGGCTGAACACCACAAAGCCATAAGAGCCAAAGGCAGCTGAAGCAATCAGAGTACTTTGAAGAGAGCAAGGTAAAGGCTGTGGGTGAAAGTCCAGGCTGAAACCCCAGCCCATTGCAGGTATTTTGATACTGGAGCTAGTGTACCTGTAGATAATGTCATTGTGCTGCTTGTCAGGGACTGCAGAGCCCATCAGTACTTTCTGTGCTGTCTCAAAACAAGCCCTCTCTGCAAACTGCTGAAATCCTTCTGTTGAAGTTTTTTCCCCTCCTTACTTAAAACAGAAACTTTCACTTCTGCTATTTGACAGGAGCTTGGGTGCCTTATGAAACCTGAGAGCCTTTGTTTGAAATCATACAGATACATGATCCTTTCCTCTAAATAGATACTTTCATCTCCTGAGCTGTGCCTGCAGGACTGCTGCTGTGCTTTCATCCAAGCGCCGGTCAACTGGGGGGCTGGCGTGTTGGCTCCAGTTTATTGCTGATTTAGAAACAATGCCCTGCTGTGTCCTTTAAGAGAACCACCCACCCCATGTGCCACAACCTTCATTCCTCCCTCTCTTGTACATATGGCCACTTGTGAACAAGGGGAGGAATTGAAAATATACTTTTGAACTGGGAACGTGTCTAGTCCATGTCCAAGCATGCATCAGAAAATGAGACGCCTTGTGTGTTTGTTTGTTTTTAGGGAAGCAGGTGGGAGCAGGGGTGCTGCAGCCGCAGCCCGGCTGTTCCCTCTGTGCTCCCGTGGCCGCGCGGTGTCGCCGTGGCCGCGCGGTGCCTCCCGGCGGGACCTGGCCCCGGGCGGCGGGAGCGTTCCGCGCCGCTCCACGGCGAGCACCGTCCGCGGCTCTCTGCCCTGCTCCTCGAGCCTAGCTACCCACAGCTGGCCCTGCCCGTGGCGGGGAGGCTGGAGCTGCGTGATCTTTCGGGTCCCTTCAGCCCAAAGCGTTCCGTCAGGCTACGCGCGCTTCAGCATTTTAGGAATACTACGCGCTGTTTCACCACAGCGATTTCACTCCGGATGCATCCGGCCTGACTCTGCACGCAGTTACACAGCTCTTAGGCAAGGCAAATTCCAGCATTGGCATTGAAATGATGCAACAGAATAATACACCTGACTACTCTATTGCAGTTCAACAGAAAGCAGCACGCTAGACCTAAATAAATCTAAATAAATATTAGACCTAAATAAATCCAGTCTTTAGCTAATAATGTTTAACTGCGGCTGGAGAAGGAGCTAAGAATTAAAACAAAATGCCTTTTTAAATTGAAAATGCCAAGTGGAAGTAACAGAGCTGTAAGGAAGCTACTCTGTCGATATTGCAGTCTTAAGATCAGTACTAACTCAAATAGTTAAGAAAGGAAGTTTTTTGTGTTGTTGTTGGCCATTAATTTAAATGTAGTGACAAACTGCTGAACATAAGGAGGAGAAGGTACTGTAGCTTCTGCTGGAGAATTCAGGAAGAAGAGGGCTTGGTGATACAGTTCTGTGACACAAGTAGCAGGAAGGATTTAGCGGGGTAGTAGTGGTGAAATGAATATGAAATAATAAACAAAAAACTATTGGATTTCTATCACAAGAGGCAATGCACTTCAATCTGTACATTTGATGGACAACATTTAAGCTGTATTTGTGTCAGTAATAAATAGTGGCTTGCAAAATGGTGGGATATGGTGTGACCACAAATGGAAACTTAGTATACAGAGAGACTTTATGGACATGTGGGTCGCATTCTGAAAATATTTCCAAAGCTTTTAATTTGTGATACCAGAGTAGGTTTTGTCGGTGGTTTGGGTTGGTTTGCTGGGTTTTTTTAGGATGGGGGGGAGGGGAGTGGGGGGGTGGTATATTTGGTGGAATTTCTTTACTAATCAGTTTCTTGCTGAATTAGCGACAGCTGCAGCAGGTCACACACCAGAAGCAGCTTATTTAAGCACTGCAGCTTGTTTTTAAATGGTTTTCCTGAGCAAAGTGGTTTAAAGGTTTTCCTTATCAGCATCTGCTGACTTGTGTGCAGCACTAATAGCTCTCCTAGTTTTGTTCATTTGCTTTGGTTGGGGTTTGGGGGGTTTTTGAGGGTTCAGGCCAAATTTGAGTAGTCTTCCAGTGACTGAGCACGCAGAGTACTGAGATCATGTAAGTAATAGGCTGCCTATGCCAAAATGGGTGAATAGGTTTTCTTAGGTCGGGGAAGAGCTGTAACTCTTATGCCCTGTTCTTAATAATTTCACCACATACTGTTAGTCTGTTAGTGTGTGAAAATACTATAATATAAATATTATAAAAGTACTTAATATTTTAACTGTCTACATACAGTAGATACAGCTCTAACCATAATAAGAGGCAAATGGACAAAACTTGATAATGATTTTCCAGCTGAAGCATTTGTAATCTATAAGTTAAAATAGCAATTTTTTTCTTTGACTTTTGCATATTTTTCCCTAGTTGGTCTGGTTAACTATGTAACTAATTTTTGAGTACTTGCATTTGAGTTTAGCACACTTACCTTCTTGCTGAGCCAAGTAAAATGTTGATGCCCTAGCATTAAGGATGGAATTTGTATGTTTAGGAGGTCTCTTCAACTTCGTTCTGTCTCCTCTAAAAGCAGTTTCAGAAAAAAAAACTTCTAGTGTTAAAATCACATGGAGTTATTCTGAACTTTATTTAATTCCATGTAATTTAATTTGAACTTTTCTTTATTTTTTTTTTTTTGCTTTAGAGAGGTGAATTTCACCATCCACAATGTTTACTGGCCTTAATTTTTAGAGCAGTCTATTTCAACACACCTGAACATACATAATTATTGCTAAAGTCTTAGTTTGACATTCTGCAATTTGTCTGTACTAGCTTCATGTATTTTCTTTTGGCAGATACAGTATTTTGAAGGCTATAATTGTACCTTCAGTTCTGTGGAATTGTCTCAGCCACAGAACAAAGTGGAAGTGAATGAGTGGAGTACAGTAAACATGGTTTCAAAACCAGCTTGGACATACACACTGTCTTACAAAAGATGCTGTGTGAAAAATACCAATTAAGTTCCCGTAACCAACGCAGATAATGAGGTGGACAACTGCGAAATTATAGATGAGCTGATAAATTGCTTTCTTAAGAAGGAAGATCTTTTACAAAAGTGTTCCAAGGTAACTGAGGCGAATGTAAACATCCAATGTATCCCTCATCATTTCTGTGTTAACAAGCTTCAAGCTTATGAGTAACAGTATGTGGCATTCTCCTGATCTCTGTGTTATATTGCTTCAAGGACACGCAGAATTTCTCTCAGGTGTTGGATTTTTCTGTCTAAGCCTCAGAAGTTTTAGAAATTCTTTCATGGGACAAATGCTTTTTGTGTGCCACCACCCTCCAGAGACACAATCCAGGGGCCTATTTTCTGTTTACAGATTATTTTCCTCAGGTTTCCCTTGTTGCTTAACTGCCTTATCAACCATCCGTGTATTGTACACTACAGTTTATTTGCCAGTAACCATGTGAGTCAGTGTAAGTGACCAGACACATCTAGGTATTGATAAGCACTTCATGTCCTTCCTGCACGCCCTACCCACAACTGTAGGAGAGCAGACATCACAAACCAACAAACTTTGTGAACCCTGAACTACAGTTTTAGATAACCAAAGTGAGACAGGCATTTTTGGATGGAGTCAGCTAAGAAAATTTAAGAGGTGGAGCATGGGTCACTGCCTTGTGCATTATATAATCCATTTACTTGTTGAGCAATGAAACAGGTATTTTTTTTTCCAGTACTGGAGTTACAAAGCCACATTGTCTGTAGGTGTAAATCCAATATTCATATAATGTGTGGCTCATTGTCAATAACCAAGGAGCATTGAGGAAGTACTTTTCCTGTGATTGATAAGGAGATTACCTAAGAAGTGCTAATGTCTCTATCCATTGCTGCAATTACTGTGTTGGTAAGATATTTGGATTTTTCCATGCTGTTGAAAACAAGGTGCGCAGCTGTCTGTAAATTTTCAGACAGATTTCATCCTGATGCATTTACTGACATTCTTCTTGTCTTCTCATATTTTGTATTTATTTTTTTTCTCGGAAAAGGTATGTTTTTCTAATACCCTACTGAGAGGTTATTTAGAGAAATTTTCCACATTTTTAATCAATAATGCTGTTTTGAAGCTCACCTGACACTTGCTACTGTCAGGCAAGGTTGTCTTTCAGTTATCACCACACCCTAACAATTTCACTACAACTTCCATGCTAGTTCTCTAGAAAAAAAAATTAGAATCCAATTTTAGTATTTTCAGAAACACACTGGAGAAATGTACTTGCTTACAGTAAATTCTTTAGTGCTTTTCTTCAGAATACCCCATCATTTCAGGTTTTGCAGCAAATGCTTGAGTTTACCAGTGAAGTAGCCTTCGCACCTTGCTATGTTTGCCAGTGAAGTAGCCTTCACACCGAGCACCAAGATGTATTTGTGACTTCCCAGAAAACCTTTCCAAACTGGCTCAGTTGTATGCCTTTGTAAAATGTTTTTATGTGGTCACTGCCAGTTCTTGAAAGGGACATTGTCTGAAACCTGCTCTCACTGAGTGAACCTCTTGCAGTTGCTGTGTGGGCCCAGCCGGTGTATGTGTAATTGTTGCAGGGAAATGAGGGTGATGAAAGCCACAGGATGACTCATGTAATGGTTGCTCCAGCTGCTTTTCATTGTTTAAGCTGCTGCCCAGATCAAAAACCAGAAATTGTCTCCTATATCATCTGTTGACCACTTTGGTGGCACATAAGTGGATGGAAACATTCCATTTGAGTGAAAAACAACAAAAATCAAGGGGGAGAGTAGTTAATGATTATACAATGTTATGTCGTGATAAGGGAATGCTGAAGAGGATTGAATTAAAATCTTGGGGACAACTTTCAGTTTTGGGTTTGTTTAGTGGCTTTTGGAAAGCTTGGCTTTGCAACCGTACTAGCTTGGCAGTGACTGCGTTTTCTGTGATCCACGGATCAACTGCCAGAGCCGAGTTGCCAGTGGTAGAAAGTGATGGACTTTATAAACCTGTCCTCCCTGGAGGTTGTATACAAAAAACATGCCTTTCCAATGCATTAGTCACTGTTATAGCTAGGTATAGTTATGTTTGGAGGTTTAATTAATGCATGGGGGCTTTTTGATACTTCTGTGGGTTGGGTGAAACGCCATGAGAATTGATGTCCATGGCTGTCACCCTTTGTTTACAGAGATCTTACAAGGAAAAAGAAATTTAACTCTGCAATAAAGGCAGGATGTTGCAACAGAAAGATGCTCCGTGGAACACAAGGGGATGTCCAAGGCCAGAGAAAATGTGGCTCAAAGAAAGCACCTATGGAGGTTTGGTTATGTGTTGAGGGAGCAGAGAGGAGGTGTCAAACAGTGAGAAAATACTGTCCTTTGCTGTTCTGGGAAGCAGGACTTTGTATGGTCTTTGGATATGGTCAGGAGTATCCTGTATATTGAATACTGCATTAGAAAGATTTCTTGACTTCAACATTAAGTTATCATGGCTAATTATCCAGACTGAAAAAAGCCAGAAAACCATGCTCCTAACATTTCCCAGCCAAGTGGAGAACTGGCCCTGTAATCTGGTGCTTGAGTTATTCACAGTGCTGTTCTGTGGTACAGTCTGGTTAATAATGATTTCATGTTTCTTAACAGGGCAAGGGATAAGACCCTCGTGTTCTTCTCTGTTCATCTCAGAAGAGGCTGCATGTCAATGAGAGATAGTTGCTAGGCTGATTATAATATACTTGAAAAGATTAAAATCTGCAAGAGGAAATAAGCTATATTAAGTCCTATTTCTATACTTTTGCTTCATTTATTTAGACAGCAGCTATAATAATTTTATTGTATTTTTTCACATGCCTTTGATACTACATTTTCATACTTTCAAGTATTTTACTTTTGCAGGGTTTGGAGGTTGTTTACTATTTACTTTTTTGAGTATTACACTTTTAGTTTGTTTGTGTTCCCCAAAAGAAGACACAAGACTCAGGTCAAGTGTGCTTATCTGATTTAGCATGCTGCCTATGCCAGAGCTGAGGTGGAAACAGAGCTCTGTCCTGCTGATCCCTTGGAAAATCAGGCCGGTGGTGGGTGGATATCAACAGCCGTCAATGAGCAGCCTATCCAGCCAAATGCATGCTCTTTTCAAACAGCTGAAGGATTCCTGTATTTTAAATACTTTATTAAATGCTAAATTGCTAATGATCTTTTCAAAGGAGAAAATGCATTCAAGAGAAGGGAAGACATATATTTTTTACCAGGAGTTCTTAGTATGGTCTGGTATTCCTCCCTTGCTACTCCCCAAAGCAAGTCCCTCCAAGGTGTCATTTCTATAGGAAAGAATGAATGACAGAAAGCCAAAAAATCAGAAAGGCCTTAATATACTGTATTTCCAAAACCAAATCCCAATCAGTCTGAAAGTGCTCTTTGTCAGGTGCCAAACAGAGAAACTTTGACAGTGAAAAAATTAACAAAAGAGTCTTCTTTATTAGTGTTTGCATCAAAACAAAGTCTCGCCCTAACGTTACTAGTGGGTGAGTGTTACCCAACAAGCTGCACCACCTTCCAGCTGTAAACATACATAATAAACTTTGGCACAGCTTTGGAATAATCCCTTGCTGATCTTTTGCTTGGGCTGTGCTGGCCCAGAGTTGGGACAGGATGTAGACAGCAATGAGAGGCAGTGAGAAGTCAAGCACTGGCACTGCTGCTTCATGTCAGTTGAGGTTCTATTAAGTGTATACACTTCTTGTGCAGAAACATAACATTTAACCATCAGTATTTTTAAATTAAATTTAAAGCAGACATATGATATCATCAATGTAGTACTTTCTAAAAGTTTCTAACAGGTGTGTTTATTGAGTTTCTATCCCTGTCTGCATTCTTTGCAGGATTTTCTTAACTGATCTTCCAATTAATTCCCTTAACTGTTTTTTTTCTGTTAGATTGCTGCTGTTGCTATATAAGTTTCTGGTAAGCATTTCAACAGTAGACCTTGTGAACAGAACTGACTATGGAAAAAATTCATATCTGACACAATGCTTCATAAATTGTCAATCACATACATCTTTTTTGGTTGAGATAATTCTCCATTCTGTTTTGGTCTTTTTTGGGTGTTACCTGAAAGGGAAAGAGGTTTTGGGTTTTATTTGTTTGGTTGGTTTTTGTTTTTTTTTTTTCCTGGAAGTTCCTTGCAAGTTTCTTTAGTATTTTTGAGGTTTTTTGTCAGAAGTTTGGAAGGGGAAGCTACTGAGCACACAGACTGGTCGACATTCCACCAGTTGGGAATACTGCCTTACTCCCAGTGGGCCACCTATTGCCACTACTTATCAAGCAAGGCAGGCTGGTTAGTCTGATCAGGAGGGGAGAATAAGGTACGCTGAATTCACACTTGCTGTCTCTGCAGCAGCAGTATCTGGCTTGGTTCTTACAAAAAGGGGAGCTGGAACTGCTGTGCCCTCAATTGCAGTACAAAGAGAAGGCCTTGAGAAAGCTGTGTCCTCGTTTTCTGCACGAGAATCTTTGGTCATTACCAGTTTTTAGTTTTTACCGGGGAAATTACTGACTGGTCAGATCTGTGGAACCGATGGCACGTGGAAAACACGGGGGTTTGTTTCTAAGCGCTCTGACTGCCGGGGAAAGTTGGAATGGGAGTGGGAGGTTCAGGGCCAGGCTGCCGCCGGGAGCCAGCGCCGCTATCGGGCCCGCCGCGCTGCAGGTGACCGAGCTGCTGGCTCGGGCCGATAACGGGGGGTGACCCTGCCCGGCCTCCGGCCCGCGGGGCGCAGCGCCGGCGGCGGGCAGCTGGCGGCAGCCACGAGGGCCGCCCCGGGTGCGGCCGGAGCTCGTTCCGCTCTCGTACTCCAGGGGAGGCGGCTGCCGAGCGCGGGGGAATCCCCGGGGCCAAGGCGGCGGCCGAGACCCGCCGTGCCCGGGCCGCCCCCCGCGCGGCGGCCGCCGAGCCGCCATCTTGCGGCTGCTCCGTCCCCCGCCCGCGCCGCCGCGCAGCCCCGGCCTGCCCGGGGTCCGCCCGCAGCCCGCCCGCCCGGGGCGCTCCGCCGGCTGCGGCAGCGGGGCTGTCGCTGGCGGGGCGGGCCGGGGCGGGCCAGACCTCCCCTCCCTGGCCTCCGTACCGGCGGCCTCGGCCTTAGAGGGGTTCTCAGTTGGGCAGAGCGCAAACCCTCTCCACGCACCCCGGTGCGGAGGCGCCTACCGAAAGCTAAGTAGGTAAGCTGCCCGCTCCTTTGCCCGGCTTCTGGCGCTGTTTTCTACTGAGGCAGCTGTCACGCAGGGCAGTGCTGCTGCTTTTTTATCTTTGACTGAAATGCTGTGTGCCCCTAGCTGGGGTGACCGTGGGGAGGAGAGCAGCGATGGGCCGGGAAGGGGCAGGCGAGAGGCGTTGGTTTTGTTGTCGCTCTCTGGCTGCAAGTCAAAGGATTTTCCATCCCAATTTGACAAGTGGTGCAAGTGAGGTGCTTTTTGAGGGGTGCTGGCAAGAAAATGTTATCTACCTTTTGAAAAGTGTTTTGCTGTTTACTTCAGAAGTATTTATCTATTTGTTGTCAAGCCCAAATGTCAGCTGAAGTGAAAATTAAGGGGAGGTATGTTTCTCATTCATTTTTTGGGTTGACATTCGGTGCCGCTGGCAGCTTTTGCTTCATTTGGTCTTGTCTGAGCTCCTGCACTGCCGGAGTTTGGTGGCGCTTGAAGTGTTGCTGTGAGCTGTGGCAGTCGTGCGCTCAGGGCAGGCCTCAGCATCCCCAGGTGTGCAGGGCTTGCGGCTCCCCCGGCTGCTGCACAGCCAGGGGCTTTCTTGGAGTGGCATCGTGGGAGAAGGATGGCAAAGGAAATGTGATCTTGAAAAACAACTGACATTGTCTAGGTTTCCAGATACAGGTGGCACATTTCTCGTGCTAATTGCTGTTGCTATATTGTTCTCTCTCTCTCTCTCTCTCTGTTTTCTTAGCCCAATAAAGAGAAAAGTAAAAATTATGGGTAACTTGCAAAAATAGGAACTGCAGTAATCACTTCTTCCCACTTTTATCATTTTATCTCCCTGAAGTTGCTTCCTCTTTGATTTCACAAATTTTTACATGAAAATGCATGTAGTACGTGCTTGTCTTAGCTGAGAACAGGGTAGTAGAGCTGCTACGAGCGGTAACTCTTCCTACCGCAATTCCATTTTAATTTTCCTGAGTAAAATAATGTGTCATCCTTACGTTAAAGTAGGAGAGTTTCTGCATTGTATTAAAGTAGGTCATGTTGTGGGATATAATTTATGAGCAATGTGCACGGTCTTGCCAGTGTCACCATATTATCCTGAGAGTGATTATCAGTGGAAAGCTTAGGAGTGAGAGACCAGAGGGGAGATATACATTGAAGTTATCTCTTCTATTGACTCATGCTGTCTTTGACTTTCATTAGAAAAAGAAGATGAAAGGGATTTTCCCCTTCCTTTGGTGAAGGAGACAATTTCTCTATTTCTGTACTCGGAGAGGAACCTGATGTTGCTTCACTCACAGCTGCTGGAGAATTGAGTTTCTGGTCTGGTGAATTTTAAGACTTTACGAATATTGACAACCTACAAGAGAAATGTTTTATGGGAAGTTTAAACTGCACTTGTTTCTTGCTCTGTGTCTGTTGTTGGTCTTCATACAAGGCTTCCTCTCGTGCAAGCCGACAGTCTGGCTGCAAGCAGCTATGCTTGGCACAGTTGACAGCAGATAAGGCAGCATTATTCCTAAAAGCTATGTCTGTATTGGCCTCCAGTTCCCAAAAATGCAGCTGTGGCTGAGTTCTCAAGGATTCAAATCTCAATCCTCAATCCCTGAAGGGATAACTACAAATTGTATCTTCTATGGAGTCAAAGCTAAGTGCTTTTCTTTGCATCTGCATTATATTTCCTTATTTTAGTGTCATTTGGTTAGGTTGCTGCATCTACTGTAAGAACAAACTAATTTCTGTGTAGAATATATCAGGTTTTGGGTTTGCATGAGATCATTACCTCTGATTTCATTAAGAACTGTGAATTGAAAATAATTTCACTCTTGTGAGATGCTGGTTTGGGATAAGCCTGAGGTGTAACAAGGCTGTATATTAAATCTGCGATTAGTCATTACATAATCTCACAACAGTTATATAAATGTCTGTATCCTATAGAGCAAAAAGTGCTGAGATGTACTCACTGTGTTAAGCAGAATGCAAAAGCTTGCATTTCTGGAAAACACTGCGTGGCAATAGATACTCTCCGTTAAATATGAAGGGTTTGGGATGTGCATGTCTCTCGAGCTGAAGAGGTGATTCACTTTCAAAGCCCTCTGAGGAGTGCCAGCTCCCCAGAGTAGCAGCTTTTACTGTAATGGAGTTCTTCTCTTTGAAACTCTTGTGGTTTACCAGAAATTTGTCCTGTATGACTTGACATTTTTGCAACGAAGTTGAAGGAAGGCTGAGGGAAGGCTGAAGGAATCTATCTGTCTGTCTGTCTATCTATCTATCTATCTATCTATCTATCTCTCTTACAAAAGATGGTTAGGGATGTGTGGGTGTGTATCCATGTCAGTTTTGATCTAGTGAGGAAGATGCGGGATGTAGTATGTGCTATTGATCGATACAACATAAGAGTCACTCATTCATATCTAAGTTCTGAATTATGAAATGGGGACAAGAGCACATCTGTATTTTGTAGCAATTTTGTGAAGAAAAATAATTATTTTAATATACAAGGAAGAGAGGCTTGTCATTAGCCTTGAATAGGAAGGCATAGGAGAAGGAATGCTAGAATTTATGGATAGATACGGCTGGAGTACACTCCCACTACAGATCAAATGTTGCATTTGGTTAAAAAACTTTCTATCTGTTGCATTTTCTAAAAAATTTTCAGCTGTATCTTATTGCTGAAGAAAAATACCTTGAGAGAGCAGTGAGTAGGTTGAACCCATTGCACTGCTGGGAGCCTTACCTCTATGCAGTGCTGTAAGCTTGGAGAATGTGACATGGGGCTGTGCTGAAAACCTGTTTTTTACCTTGCAGCTACTGTAGAATGTTGCTGATTTTTTTCAAGAATTCAGTGTTGGAAATCTGTCTCTGGTCCTCTTTTGGACATTTTGCGAATTCCAACAACATCCTTAAGTTTTTTAGTAGAAGAAATGGTTTGTTATTTGCTTCATTTCTTGCAAGTTTTCCCATTGTTCTGTAGTAAATAATACATTGAGCTCCTGGTCCAAATAAATCTAAGCTAGTTTGTCATCTATAATATAAGAAAGTACAGCCTTTAACATAAGCCCTACTTGGAGTGAGACTCATTTTCCTTGGGAGAAGGGGTAGCCAAGGCTGCTGGACAGATTTGGATGATGCAGCAGCTCAGTCCAGATGAATTACCAGAGCATCATAGAAGTGCTTACCAAAAGCCTCAGGCATAAATAAAAGTCATGAGTCAAAGAGTTGAAGCTTGTGAATATGTATATGCTGGATGCCAGGGTGTGAAATAGACCTTACAAGACCTCACCTTTGCACTGACTTGATTTACTTGCTTATTTACCTGGCTGCTGTGTTCTGTGTTCCTTGTGGATAGGATACAAAGAGGCTGGGAAGATTCTTTAACCAATTGCTAATTTGCACAGATTGTGCCATACAAAGCATTGTTTGCGACTTGGTAATTTTGACTTTACCATTGATACCTTAAACAACTTAGGGGAAATCAGTTCACCTTTGCCTTAGTTTCTATCCCTACAAAGTGAGGTAGGTAATTTTGACTTCCTAAACAAAGTACTTCAGGATTTAGTCATGTCAGAACTTTATGTGCAGAGTTACCTGATGGACTGCACAGGTTTCAGAGCTATATTGCCAAAGCCATAGCTGTGTCTGGCAGGACCTCGCTATTGACCAATGAATATTTGTGTTTGCTGTCCACTCTCTTCATCTGATTTGCAGACTTTACATGTCTGCTTGCATATAGAACCTGTGGTGTAGTAATCAGCTTTTTCAAAGGCAATTGCTGCTAACAAGTGACGAATGGGGGTCTGCAGATATTTCTGTTGTACATAAATGCTTCATGCATGCTTAAATTTCCCTGCTCCAGACCTAAAGAATTGTATGTAGAAATATGGGTCAGCTCTAGTGCAGTGAATTAGATCACCGTCTGCTGTGTCATCTGTGGATTCTTTGCTAACTGAAAAGTGTATCATTAGCACATGATATTGAAATGTTGGGAGAGGTCAAAGTTGCACAAAGCAAGGTACAAACTTCAAGGGTGATATGATAATTTAAACACTAAATTTTTCTGGAAGGTAAAGAGGACCTTGCCAAATGTTTTTGTACCAGAGTGGAGAAGCTTTGATTCTTCATCAAATTTATCTTTCTTTCCTGGTGCTCAATTCTTGTAAGGGCTATTCCTGTTGTCCATTCTGTAATAATTTAAGAGGGCATAAGCTTGTACTTAAAGAAATAAAGTTAATAAATGTACTTTTGTTCCTTTTACAGATGAGATCATTTCACACCCTTCTTTTGGAAGAGGTGGTCAGAGGAAATGGATAGCTATTCAGACTTCGCTGCAAAGAACCTCTCGTCTTCAGCTAATATGTCTCTTTCTTTGCCTGGACAAGCTGGACTCAATACCACCGGCGGTCCCCCTTCTATGTCAATAAGCAGGCTTTTCCCAGCCCTGTTGGAATGCTTTGGAATAATTCTTTGTGGCTACATAGCTGGAAGAGCCAACATTATCACATCAACTCAGGCCAAAGGACTGGGAAATTTTGTGTCCCGTTTTGCACTCCCGGCTTTACTGTTCAAAAACATGGTGGTACTTAATTTTTCTAATGTGAATTGGTCCTTCTTGTACAGTGTTTTAGTTGCCAAAGCTGCTGTGTTTTTTTTAGTCTGTGTTTTAACATTGTTAGTAGCCAGTCCTGAGAACCGATTCAGCAAAGCAGGTTTGTTCCCTATTTTTGCTACACAAAGCAATGACTTTGCGCTGGGATATCCAATAGGTGAGTATGTTTTCATCTTTGAAATTAATTGTCACTGTTCTAGACATGTTTGCTTTTATATTTCCATAATTTGAAATTGACTTCTGAATTGAAGTTCCATGCAATTGAAATAATTTCTGAAGTGTCTCTCAAATTCTCTTTGAGACTACTCACCAGACAGGAAAGGTTAAAATCGAAGAAAGAGAGCAAGTTGGTTCTAGCAAAACAAAAAGCAAGATGTTTGATTACATGATTGAAAATAAAATTAAAAAGGCAACATCAAATGTGCAATTCCAGATTATATGTAACAAATAGATCCGTATTTTAGATTACTTTAGGAGTTAACAGTATCTTTCTCCTGATTCCAAGGCAGCATGTTCAGGAGAATCCTCAATCTTTCTTATTCTCTTAAAATTTGCTTGATATGTATAAAAATTAGACAAATGCAATTGCATACTTTTTTTAGATGAAAATACTGTGTTTCTCTCAGTTGCATCTCCTGACATTTATTCCTCTTGAAAGAAAGCAGAAGTATGCCACAAATGGGGCTGTGAGAGTTATATCTTTGTTTGTTGGTATGCATTTTAGATGCCAATTAGAGTTTCTCTTTTTTTATATATGCATTTTGGGAGTCTCTGAATGTATTTCCATTGTATCCTGGTTAAACATCCTTTCAACTTTTACTTTCTAGTAAGACTGCATATTTCTTCAGGTACTTCATGATTTATAAGATATGATTTATATATTTTCTATGTGTGATATTGCCAAAATCTACACCATTTAGAGCTTCACTGGAATAGTTACTGCAACAGAAACATTGTAGGCTCTTGAGGCTTATTTCCTCTTGTCCTTTCCCTTCTCCCATCCCCAGACTTTCACTGATGTTGGGTTCATGCTAACACCTGTGCAAACTTTTTGCAATTAGTAAAATATTACCCAAGCTTCTCTGAAATGTTTGCAGGACTGCTCAACAAAGAATGCCTTGCTGGTTTTTATGTGGTGGAGGTAGTGTTTTGAACAAAGCCTAATCTTTTAATGAAAAAATATTTTTAAGTGCTGTAGCAGTGGAAATTTGTAAAGGGAAAAAATCAATATTGACAAATTGTGCACTAAACCAACACTATTTAAAAAGGCATTTTGAACTCTTAACATTCCTGAGTCTTCATCCCATGTAATTTCTTTAATACATTACTATTATTATTTATTATTTCTTTACTATGCTCTTTTTTGCTGTTCAAAAAGATTTGCACATAGCAAGATCAAAATGCGGGTCAGATTTTTGAAGCTTATCACTGTTTTTCTATTATCATGGTTGTGATAGTTCTAGATTAAAAAGTGATGTTGGGGTGGAAAAGAACCAACTGGCAGTGAGGTTTGTTAGCACACCCGTGATGTAGTCAGAATTACTATGATAGAAAGCTTTGGGGTTTTTAATTACGGGGTAATAATGACACAAGTCTGACAAACAGATTCAGGTATTCTCTGGAGCTGTGTGTTAAAGCACAGGTGTAGCAGAGGTGTTGTGTCGGTGACAGTCACTGTGACTTTAATCATACTCATTGTATTAAGCATGGGCAACTAGTGTGTGATTTAGATGTACTTTTGAGCAGCTGGGACATGGAAAATTGATTTCTTAAGAAATTAAAGTGTCTTTGATTTCAGTTTTTTGTTATGATTGGCAAGCAGGCACCATGATTTAAATAAAAAGAAAACTTTTCATCAGTGATAGAAGTTGTGGATTATTTTTACTGTCTTAATGATTCTGTAAGACTGATTTCTTATTTTTTTTCCACCCACTGACTCAGTAATCTAACTCCACTTTTTGTACCCAGTTAAATGCATTCTGACATCATGCATGATTGAAAGTACTTATAGACCTTAAATTAAGGTCTTAAGTATGCAGCTTCACTTTACCAGAGTGTAAAGGTTTTTAAAATTTTTCACTCAGACATTGATTACACGTGACTTGGGTAGAGTTGTGTTGGAGTGACGTGGGCGTTCTGTATAAAGCAATACAAAACAGCAGTCTCAAGTTTGAGGTTTTAGGAAAAAACCTATTAGCATAAAAAGTGTCCAGCATGTTTAAAGGGGTTTTGATTGCCAGGTTGTATTTAGTGCTTAAAACTGGCTTGTTAAATGCAGTAACTAACCCCAAACTTGGTACTTCTGTTCAGCAGTCTATTTAGGATTTTATACAGGTAGTTCTTCTACATGTACTTTAATAATGGCCTGTAAAAGTAAAAATGCCTTTAGTGCCTTTTTTTAATATATGTAAGAAATCAGCTAGTTGAGAATGTTAGTTTATTTGCTCTAAAGAGGAGACTGTTCAAAGTGTGTGCTGATTTAGCACTTGGAAGTTCCTGTCATTCCAGAGGCTTAAATAATACAAAGGTAAAACTCTTTTGGATTTTGAAAAATGTAGTCATGAGGAAAAACTTTTTCAGAAAAGGTTAATAATGTTGTTATTAGTAATTATGACTTGCATAGTATATATCTAATACATAGTGTATGTAATAATTATGGTAGCATTAACTATATATACATCTATTATAATTGGCATACTATTAATAACTACAGCATATTATTGATAATTGCTAATAACAAAAATTATTAAATATAACAATTATAAGTCAGGTAAAAGGGAACATTCTGCTTTTAAAGCATTGGGGGCTTTTTTAACTCACATTAGGATTGAATCTTTTATATGTTTCCAAAGTGTTTCAAAGTGCCTTTAGTACAAACTTGAAATAAGAAGCAATTCTACTTTGACTCAGAAGCATGTAGTAGTAATGAAAGCAAAAGCTCATGATTTAGAGTTCCTTGAGGGACCATAGCTACAGCAGTAACTCTTGTCCCAAGTAGTCCCAGAGAATGAACCAATAATTATGTCATAAACTTTTTTTTCCCAGTTGTTGCTTTGTTGTGTTGTATTGAATCAAGGTAGAAAGATCGCACCTGACTTACCCATTGAAAACTGATTAAATTCCAAAGAAGTGAGACTCCCTTAAGACGGGAAGCAACTTGTATCGTGCAAAGGTGCATTTAATTCTCCACAACTGTCATGTTTCTGGGGAGGAAAAACAAATCAGAAATAAAGCCAGAATTTTTCCAGCATTTGGGATTACTCAAGGGAAACATAGAATTGTTACATTGTTTTCTTTCTTTTTTTCTGTAAATGGTGGCTAATTGTAGGATGATTAAATAGTATTGGATGGTTAAACTTTGGACTTGAATGTGTTCTTTAGATAACTGTTGCCTAATACGATTGGATATACCTCTCTTCCTGCATTATCTTATATTGATTGTTAATTAAATGGATTCCTTCAGTTCCTTCTGGAGGAAACTTAAATAATTTTCTTTAGTTTTCAGAGAGCAAAATTTAGTTTCAGTATTTCAGTGTATTTTTCTGCTGAAGTGTTATCACTCGTAACTCTTCATTTCCTGTCTTCTAGTTGAAGCTTTATATCAAACCACTTATCCAGAGTATCTCCAGTACATTTACCTAGTGGCTCCAATATCTCTTATGATGCTAAACCCCTTGGGGTTTATCTTCTGTGAAATCCAGAAGTGGAGGAATAATCGCACTGTGTCACAGAGCAAAATCAAAATAGTGGGCCTAGCACTCCTTCGAGTTTTGCAGAACCCAATTGTATTCATGGTCTTCATTGGAATTGCTTCAAATTTTATTCTTGGCCAGAAAATTCCTGAATACCTTGAAAACTTCCTTGATGGACTGGGCAGTTCATTTTCTGGCTCTGCACTTTTTTACCTTGGACTGACTATGGTGGGACAAACAAAAAAACTGACAAAGGGTATGTTTGTTGCACTGATCCTTCTCATCACTGCAAAACTGTAAGTTCAATTTATGTATTTTTATGCTTTGTTTTTCTAGATGTTTTAAGCTCTGAATACCCTGGTCAGATGGCTTTTCTCTCAAAAACATTATATTGATAGTACATTTCACTCCCAGTATTTTCAGTGAGTGCTTCCCAAACTCTTTGATAGAATACAGCTATTACCTTTTAAAGGAAATTTAATAAACTAAAAACCTGTTGTCAGGCTCTGCAGAGAAAGAAAATCGGGTGCTGTGCCTTCATGGACTGCCCGCAGGCCATCTGGTGTGAATTGGGTATTTGGGGAATCAGTAGCTTAAATCAAAATTTACTGAATAAATAGTTAGTAGTGAGTTTAAGCATATTTGATTAGTATTTGTATTTTATTTGGCTTAAACAATGCATCTCCAAATTAGTTGTTTTTCCTTACTTTATCTGTAAGTCTTTGAAACAACTATACCAGAAGAGTGTAAAAATGGTCACTTCATGCTCTAAAACTGCTTGACTTTTAAGCATGAATAAATGCCAAGTTCTATTTAGAACACATACTATCATAATCTTCCCTTGAATATATTTCAGGGAATATTTATTTATTTATTTAATAGCAAATATTTTATTTCCTACGGAACTACAATTAACATAACAGAATGCTTGGTTTTTAAGTTTATGTTGTAAAATTTGAAGGTGCATTTCAGTATCAAGTACAACTAACCAGCAAAGCTAAAGACCTGGTCTATAAACCAGTTTAATGACAAATTTTGTAATGAAAAAAGCATGAAAAACACTGGATTTTAATGCTACCACTTTGCTTTACTTAAAGCTCGTGTAAGACTTACATTGAGTCTATGTGAGATCAGGGCTATTGCTGAAATAGCCTTGATGCCAGTGGTTTGCTGGCCAAAACTTTTGGCATGGGATACTTAAGCTTAAGCCCTTATTATATTTCAGACAGCTTGCAGAAGGGTGGACTGAATTTCAGAGCTGCTGACTGCTTATAGCTACTATTACTTTAACAGTTGTAAAATGAGTGGGTTTTTAATGTTTTGCCATTCTAAATTTGAAGTTTGTACAAAGAATGTGTCTGCACAATCAGAGAAGCTGCTTCTATACCCGAGTTTGTTGCCGTGTTTGTCCTTTTTTATTTTAATGTAATTTGTGATGGAAGATTTTTAAGCAGCTGGGAAATATTTTGCTAACAATAAAAGCAATCATTCAAAGTGATGTCACTATTTTGCTTTTCATAAGTAGTATTCAAACAAGCCTTAAATTTCCTTTTTATTCATTTTCTGGGTAAAGAAGAGTCTATTGTTGTAGGTTGAGTAATATTTTTTTCAATTACTTTTTCCCCTTTTCTTTCAGGCTCATGATGCCATTTCTCTGTAGAGAGATGGTGGAGCTCTTGGACAAGACTGACAACGTGGTCAATCACACCAGTTTATCAAACTATGCATTTCTTTATGGAGTTTTTCCAGCAGCGCCTGGTGTCGCAATATTTGCAAGTCAATTTAACATGGAAGTAGGAATTGTATGTAGTTAAACTTTTCCAAATATGTCCTACCTTTGAGCTTAACTTCTTTGATTAAATAAATAAATAAGTAGGCTTGAAGAATTTGCTTTTCTGAAGTATAGATATCTTAGAATTACTTGTACTCCCAGGATCTTTCTTGATTTCTTAAGTGCCTTGATAGTCCTCACCCTTTTTATTTTTTTTCATTTGTGACTTTAGTAGAAAGAGATAGAATAACTTCAGATATAAAGAACTTGTATCTTTGTTGTTTTTTGGGGTTGTGTTTTTTGTCTGGTTTTCAACTATCTTTAAGATGTTTTTGTAGGGGGAAACATGAAATTACATTACTGACTTCAGTAAGAATGGTATCACAGCTGAAAATTTATGGAAGATCTTAAGCTTTAACTGATTCATTGTGCTGCCCCTCAAATCTTCTGATAGAAAGCATTTTACTTTTTTTTTAATATGTGCACAGTAGAGGGTACCTTTTCAACTTTAAATAGAAATTTTAGAATTGTTTCTTCCACTTGAAGTGACATTAACACACTTTTGTTGATTTTCATTGTTTTCAATGGTTTCTGTTTTGGAGTTGTTTAGATGTATTTGTTTTTTAAGAAAAAAATATAATAAAAGTAAATCTTGCAAGATACAATTTTATACTCTACAAATGTAGGAAATTTCTTTAAAGCAGAGTCTCTAGTATGAGTAACGACTCACACTTCCATCACTGTGCAAATTGTAGAAAGTAGAAAGACTTTTCTACTTCTCTAGCCAAACTAGAAATCACTTGTAAATATATATGGTTTCTTCTTGTGAATTGGTGTGTAGCTACATGGTTTTTTTAGTTATTTATGGTATGTATGTTTATATCCAAAAGCAAATTGTGACAGTGTAAATTTCCCCCTAGACAACAGTCATTAGTATATTTGACACCCATGAAAAAGTTCTGTTGAAATCTGCAGTAGGGATTCTATTTCAGAAGCTTGTTAAAATTTTCAGTTTAGCTCTGTGTATAAACCAGATACTTTCTGGCTCAAATTCTAAATGATTTGTTATAGAAACAACTCATTAGTTGTTAAAGGTCTAGGTGTGTTTAATTCAAAGTTCCAATTTTGCCAGTTGTTGTATTCCTGAAAGCAGATTATTTAGCTTGAGATGCGATTGACTCCGTTATTGTTTCCGTTTGACTCCTGGCAGATTACCTCAGGCATGGTGATAAGCACGTTTGTGTCTGCCCCCATAATGTATGTTTCTGCATGGCTGCTGACCATCCCATCCATGGACCCCAACCCTCTGGCAGCTGCACTCCAGAACGTCAGCTTTGACATCAGCATCGTCAGCCTCATCTCTCTGGTAGGTGCTGCCGGGTGAGGCACAAAGGCTCTCTGGGTCAAGGCAGCCCGGCTGCGTAAGCAGCAAACTGAGTCATTGGAAGAGCTCTGTTTCCTCATCGCATCCTGATGCACTGCCATGAGGAAGGAGTTAAAAATCCTGATTAAGCAGTGGGTCTGCTGGAAAGCTGCACTGAGAGAAAGATGAGTGACCGAATTAGAGCATTTACTGCAGAGCTTGAGAGGTTTTTTCGTTAGGTTTGTTTTCTTGTTTTAATAACAGGGTGTGAGGGAGTTAAAGTGCTAGCTTACACCACAGAGACTAGTTACATCAAGCCGAGTGAGGTGCTTGGATAGCACAGTAATGAAGGCTGTGTACAGACTTCAGCTCCAGAAATGTCATATTTGCATATTTGTTTAATGAAGTCTTAATGAGCATTAATGAAATAGTTTAACCTGAAAAAATTATGTTTATCAAATTCCTTTACTAGAATTATTTTCTTAAGAACTGAGTTGATAATCCAGAAGTCCAGTGTAAATTTTGTTTTGGTTTTATAGAAAGTACAGGTAGTATGATTATTTTATTTGCTTTTTAAAAATAAAAACATCCATATTGGAAGGAGTTGGAATTTTATGAAGTTGTCTCACTGAAGTCCTCTTGTCTTGAAACTGTGCCTGAAGAGAAGCCAGAAGTGAATGCTACCTCTTGCTGGTCAGATAATTTTGGGAGATTCAGGGGAGGTGGATGTGGATTTTAAATTCTAAATTGCCAGGCTGCACTGTGTTCATTTATGTCCTGAGGATTTTACAGGTTTCTGCATGCTTCAGGCAAGTGCTTGGTCCTTACTGGAAATACTTCACCAACATGAGAACACCAAGATGCTTTTTCTGACCACAACTGCTGAGGCAAAGGGGCTGGCAGCATACTGTAGGAGTCATGTTGCTAAGATCTGTTGTGTATTTAATTTCACCATCATCTGCCAGAATACTCATCTTGTTCTTTTGGGTTTTGTTTTATTCTTAAATTAATTTTTCTTCTTGTATGTTACAGACCTGGTCTCTTACTGTTGTTGTTCTGAGTAAGAAATACAAACAGATTCCTCATATGATTACAACAAATCTACTTGTTGCTCAGGTCAGTAGTAAAGAGAATGCTGTTGTGTGAGGTTTAGGGTTTAAGTATTTTTTAACAATTTTGGAAGTTTGATTTTTACAGTAAGATCTTTATGGCCAACTGTGAAGGGCAGGTGAATCTAATGTGTGACTTGTCTAAACAATTTCAGTGCTGTGAAATACATACACCCTTGAAGAAAATGATAGTTAATGTGGGCACTGTGATTCCTAAACAGAACTATAAACAATCAATCAGAACAGAGACTGGCTTCTGAGATGTTTTCTTAGTTATTGCCCAATACTGTTGAGAGCACTTCTGTTTCAATTATGCCTATCTGAAGCTGGCAATACCAGGAGCAGCAGCCTGTGTTTGACTCTATAGTGACCTATTCAAGGAGCTAAATAGAAAAATAATCCCTGTACTGGTTTATGTCCCTGAAGCTCTTGCAGAGACATCAGCAGGTGCAAGTGCTGGTGCAAGGGTGTGTGGGAATGTATGGCTGGTGGCTAGGGAAGGCCAAAGCCAAGTGGCTCTGGATTAATTTTAATAGTTATTTAATCTGAGAGAGAACTACAGAGTACATGCTCCTTATTCCCTTGAAGTCAACTGCACAACAGAACAGCCTGTGCTTCAATAACATCTATGTGGTAATGCTTCCTGAAGTGTTCTGTTGTTTGTTTTTTTAATCTGATCATGGAGTCACATTTAAAACTATCATGTATGAGAACTGCAGGTGCTTCTGTTCTGTACCAACAGAGCTAGCTTTCATCTTAAAAAATAGAGCTATTTTGTTACTGTTTCCACCATACTTCAGCCTATCTCTTCAGATTCCTTCAGTGTTAAAACGATCATATATTCAGTATCACTGTGTGACAACTGGTGTAACTCTTGGCTGAACAAATACCTGTTTACCTCAGTTTCATGTGCAGATGATTTCAGGTAAATGGTTTGTACTTGCCAAAAACATCACCATTTACTTACTATAAGGTATATGAAATTGGGAAGTTTACCCGATTTGCCTGACTCCTAGTTTATATGAGTTATATACTTATATAAGCTGGCAAAAACCCCCTCCTGGAAATAAGGTAGCCTAGTCAAGTGACACAACTGTAATACTGAATTTACTGTGGCAGTACTTTACTGCTAAATTAAGTATCCAGTTCATAAAATCACCCTCCAGGGCATCTGGGGGTGGAGTTTTAAAGCTTACTACAGGTATATAGCTCTCTGTTCAGGTTTGTTTTGTTTTTTTTTTTTTTTTTTGGTCATTCTGCTTTCCCAGTTTGAATGATGGTATTTTACTTTTCTTTCCAGTTTATTGCTTGCATTGGAATGGTGGCGTGGAATTTCACTGTTAAAGAGAAAGACATCACCATCCAGATCCTCGTGTTTATATTCCTCTACAGCTCCCTTTATAGCACCTACCTATGGACAGGTATGATTTTTCTAGGCAGAGCCCAGGTACTGTAATGAAAGATTAATGTCCTGAAATAACATTAATTATATTCTTTGGAGTACTTGTTCCTTTCACTTGTTTGTAGTTCTGCAGATGGGGATACCTGGAAGTTGTGCTGAGGTTTAGTGCTGGGCACTGCTGCTGCTGTTGGAAGCTTCTGCCTGAGCAGCTGTGGCTTGCCTTTGCTGGGTACAGTAGCCTGGCTGGTGTGTGACAAGAGACAAGGGCCTAATCTCAAGGCAGAAGCAACTACAAATAGAGTGAATATGGAGGATTGCCCTTCAGCTAGTCAAAGTCTTAATGATGCTTTTTAATTAATGCAGAGTTTAAGATTTTAATTATTCAGCATTAAGTAGATTTAAAAACTGGTGCAACGAAGAAATAGAAAATACAGAATGAAGAGAAATACCCAAGTAGCTTTAACACTTCTTTCCCCTGGAAATTGTAGTTTCTAAAAACAATATGTGTGTATAAGATTAGTGCAGGAATTGAAATAGAAAGAATTGAAAGATGCTTCAAGAAGCTTGGAGAACCTTACATAAATGATTAAAAGAAAAGAGGCTTTGGGTATTCAAGATATTTTTGTCCAGAATCTACGGGTTTAATTCCTGTGGTGTTTTTCTGGAGTGAATTGTATTTGTTTAGCTGAAGTACATAGCTCATGATTAGTGGGGCCCAATATAAATACTACCTTTGCTTCCACATGAGAATGTTGCTGTGCTGCTGAGGTGTGAGTAGGCTAGGCAGTTCCAGAAGGTACTCCCAAAAGAGTTAGATATGTAAAAACTTGCAAAACTTTTTAGTTAAATTTATCCTTGACTTTACAAAGGACTAGTCAGTTTTTACAGAAATGTTATAACTGAATACAACACTATTTGTTGGTTTCTAAAGAGTGTTGGGATAGAAAACTGCTGTTAATACCTAAAGAAATTAGTTACTTGTATCTTAAATGTTCTTATGACATCTTTTACTCTTGTGAACCTTTCTTAGCAGTTAGAAGTAAATATTTAATATAAAATGTTCTGAAGTTTTTTCAGTGTTTCACTATTGAAATAGACAATGGGTATTTCTAATTTACTTTCTCAGAATACATTCAGACAAATTTTTTTGTAATACTCAAAGGTCTGAGAAGAATATCTTAAATTATTGAGTAGGTTATATCATAGAGTTTCTAGGCTCTGTAGTTACCAGTTCCTTTTTTAATAATAAACAAGGCATTTATTTTGGTTTTCTTTTGGTTTTGTTTGTTTTTTTAGGTTTTCTATCTTTTTCTTTGTTCCTGTTGAAGAAGAGAGAAACAGTAAAGATTCCCATTGGTTTTATCATCATAGCTGGATGGGGGTAAGTTAATTCAAGTGCTTCCCTACTGAATTAGTAGGAGCATGATAGATATGTTATGTACTTCCTATTTTGTTCTTTCAGAGTCCCAACAGTTCTGGTAGGAATCTTACTAATTGTTGGTGAACGTAACAACACTAGTATTGACTCTGCCTTTTTCTATGGGAAACATCAGGTATGAACATGTTTTGTCCTCATCACTTCAGACTTCTGCCATGCTACCTGTGCAAGTAGCTTTCAGTCAAAGTGCTGGCTACTATAATAAAAGTATCATTGTAGAATGCTTATAGATTGATACAAAAATGTATTTCTGTAATGAGCCACTAGGAACATTTTTTTTGGTGAAGGACCTTCACGTTTAGGCAGCTATGACTAAGGAAAAAAGGGAGTAGGCTTTGTAAAGAAAAAACTTAGGAGTGGTAATGAATTACAGAGCTCTTTTCCTGGTGACTAATTTGTATTGTAGCATGATAGTTATCTAAAATTGTTATTATCCAGTATCTAATTAATGGCTTTTGGTCTGTAATAGATAGGATGTGCATCACCTCTGTAGCAGTAACTGCTTGCACTATGGTAGGCTTCTCAGCACAATCATAGGTTGAAAGTCCCTGAACTACAATTTTTACCAGTAAATAGTTCCTCTTATCAGAGGATATAAAGTCTGGTAGCATAGGTATTTGTCATGTTTTCTTCCTTTCTTTCTTATGGACAGAGAGTCGATGAGTCACTCAGGATTGTTCATGTGGCACTTTCACAAGTACTAAATAGCCTCAGAGTGGATTCTGGCTATCAGTGCAGGTGATTAGGAGAAAAGGCTAATTAATAGGGTGCTCCCGGGTGGCTAAAGAATGTAAATCAGAGCACATTCCTCTTTGGAATTAAAAGGTACCTGAGCAGAACTTAACCCAGAACACCGGTGATCCTGAGAGGAATGGGGAAGACAACGAGGGGATGTTTTTGGATTGCTTGGGAAACAGGAGTCCACACTTTAAAAAACAAACAAAAAAGCTAAGGAAGGCAAGGCAAGGAAAATGTCTCTTTCAGTGCCATGAGGTGCAAGAGCAGTAAATATAGGAAACATAGTCTTGTTCAGTCTCATTTGTAAATGTATTTAGAAAAGAACAGGAGTTAGGAAGATAGACATATGCAACTATTTCCCTATATTTAAGTGCATTTTCTTTGCTTTCTTAACAGATAATTACCACAGCAGTGGTACTGTTCATCAGTATATTGATGTCAGGTATCTCACTGATGTGCATGAACAGAAGTAGGCAAGGGTCCAGCTATGGGGTGTTGAACCCATACTCACCACGTAGCTCAATGGAGGAAGTTGAAGTGGAAGGGAGTGCACAGAATCATATTTCAGCCACTATGACTCAGTCTTCTCCAGAATCTTCTGCACAATCTTCTCCAGAATCTTCTGCACAGTCTTCTCCAAGATCTTCTGCACAGACATCTGCAGAAAGAGGTAGACAAAGTATATTTGTATTAAGAATAATTGGCTTAGGGTGCTATGAACTAATATTTCAAATTTAATTCTGACCTGAGAAGGACAGTTTACAGCTTCAGGTGTTAGATTAGGACAGAAGAAAATCTAGATATAACTGCCTGAGTATTCTAAAGTTTGATTGTTACTATTGTGAGAGTTGTGTAAGTGGACAAGAAGACAAGCCTGTGAATGATTTCTATGTAAGTAGTGATACCTTGGTAAGGATGTGATAAATGCAGCCCACTAGGCATCTTCGATTGTTTACCCACTAAATTGTCTCTCTGAGAATGAATTAAATGCCAACAGAAACACTCAATGTGTTTCTAATCCTTTTTTGTATGTAGTCTTTTTGATCACTTCCTGGTTTTTACCTATAACTAGAAGTTCTTCTGTTGCTTCAGTGGTTGGTAGTGTTATGTTAAACTATTAGTATTAGTGACCCATTTTCCCTCTCAACAAACTGGAAAAATTAAGTCTTCTCCTTTTGGGTTATTTTTGAGCATAATAGTTCAAGCTGCATAGAATATATTGTTACACTTGGAAAATAAATTATGGTAGTGAAGGAAGCTAACTGTCCTATTACTGTGTGTATTTAATAGGTTGCTGTTCTTGTCAAAAAACAAATGGTGAATTATCCTGTGCCAAAGACAGCAAAGCAGTATCAGATGCTGTTGAAAGCAAGATTCCTCCAATTGAGACAGGTAAAGCAGTAGTATCTCCTTGTTTTAATACTACAGGCTCTTCCCCAGCATCTGTGTGTTATTCTCACAAAGAAACTGCTGGAGCTATTGTTCTCTTGACTCTACCTGGATAACTGATATTTTGTATTAAATTCAGTTATTAGTCAGTATTATAGCTGTTTGTTCTCTTCTGCTGATAGTTGTTTGTAGTCTTTCAGTGCTCAAGATGGACAGTTGTTTTGGATGTCACTTTTTTACCACAAAGCTACTTCAGTGTGTTCTGAGCATTCAGACTTTACCTCTCCATTGTTTGGATGCTGGAGAGTTGAATGCATAACCCTACTTTGCATCAAGCTTTTAACATAAACCACTTTTTTACATCCTCATACTCACATCTTGCATCTTTTAAAAAAGCCTTTGTTGTAATCACGCATGGGTTTTGAACACTAAATAAGATCTAAAGGAGCAAGTGCTTACTGCAAATTAGATTAAATGTCCATGCTGCTGTGTACTATTTATGTCTGGAGAGGAGAGATGGAGAAAATTGATTAAGAGGGCCTTAGGAGTGACTAAAATAGAAAAAACCGGATTGAACTGACTGTTCAACACCTGTCTGAAAACTGCATGCCCAGTGCATTCTCACTGCACATCAGTGTCAGTAATCAAAGCTAGCTGCCAGAACAACTTGGCTGTTTTTCCTATTTTTTTCTTGGTTTTGTGCATTCTTAACAGGAAGATCATATCCTTATGCTTTGTTTGCATGCAATGTAAATTTCAATAAATCTCAATATTTCACACTGAAGCATACTTCAGTAATGTCTCGTTTCACAAAATGCTGCCTTTCTGCCTATTGCCAACTATTTTATCTATTAAGTTATTTAGGCAAGCACCTTAAGAATGTCTTCAAGAATAGAGGAAGGCCAATTTAATTTTCTTATCCTAAAAGATAAGGTAGAAAATTCCTTATGGTTGAGTGGAAATTATTTTGACCTCCTGAGTGAACACTTCAAAACTATAAATCAGTAAAAGCAAGTTGTAATGCATACACTTGTGTAACTCTGGCTGCAATAATTACTAATTCTTCTACTATCTCACTGAACTGCTTTGAGTTGTCTGGTACCAATTCCTACGTACAGCCTTGCCAGGAAGTTTTTCACTGCCATCTAGAGGAAAATACTCAGAATTGCTTTGAACTCTGTAGCTGGAAGACAAGCCTCCATTCTCTTTGTATTTGACTCCTTTCATTGGCAGAATTATGATCGTGTTCTGATATATTGTGTTAAAAACACAGTCACAGACCTGAAATAAATATGGTTGTCTGTCTGATATAGAGATAAACAACACTGAGATGCAGAGTAAAAACATTAGAGCTGACAGTATATTTGATTTTTTTCAGAAATAAATTTAAATTTTAAAAACTGTTTAGAGAATTTTTTTTCATTATTTTCATTAATTCTAATAGTGTTTTCTCAATGTTAATCACACATTCAGTTTGAATTAAATCTTTGAAAGAAAAATTCTGTTGGAAAAGCTTTTTTTGTTTTAGGAGCACATGTAAACGTCTGCTGTTTCATTTGAGAGTAGATGTCTGAGCAGGTTATTGTCAAAGCCAATATTAAATTTTGTGTGTGTCACTTCAGTAGAGATACTTAACAAGGTAGTTTGACTCAGCAAGTTATGTTAGCAAGTTTGTTCATGGAGTCTGAAGACAGAAGCCTAATGAGGAATTTCCGATTTGTTTTTCAGTGGATCAGTGTGTGAGTCACTGCAGTGCTCAAACGTGTGTGTTGGCTCAGGAAGAACAGCTTCTACAGACTGGAGACAAACAGCTGGCCAGACATGTGCTGCTGTGCTTACTTCTTATTGTTGGCCTATTTGCTGTAAATATTCTTTCTCCCCATGTTAACTCTTTGAGGTAGAATGATTTTTAGGAAAGCTATGTAGACAATCGAGTAAAAATCTTCCAGTTGTTTAAGTAACAATCCATTAAATAAAACAGAGGCTATATTTTGGTTCCGTACTGGAAGAGGGATGTCATAAAATTAATTTTTCTCTGCCACATCATAAATTAAATGCAAGTTAAAATTGATGATGGTGAGCAAGATACTGGAGAACTCTAAAGGGGAAAAAAATGTGAAGTTATATCATTATATCATTCGTCACTACCACCCCTCTTCTCAGTTTTCTCAAGAATTGATCTTCTTCCCTAAACAATTATCAATTAAAAATATAAAGTGAATTCTGCTTTTGAAGGAGACTACAAAAATTGTTCCAGCTGATCAGGCTTATATTGGAACTTGGATTTCTCTGAGGTGTTAAAAATAATCTTATTTTAAATGGGAAAATGCAATTTTTTTGTTTTTAGTGGTGTTTGGAGCAACATTGCTAAGTGAGTGTTGCCACTCATCATTACTGACTCCAAGATGTGTTGGTGGTTGCTCCTGGGTACAAGTGTGAAATACCAGAATGTAATGCGTTGGGGATATAATTTTAATTTTTAACTGTGACAAAGGCAAGAAACTGCTCTCTGAATGTAATGCTCAGTTGAGTTTCTTGTGGATGTCAGTTAGGAGGAGCAATTTTATTTGAAATGGAAAATACTGTGGCATAAATGTATAATACTACAAAGCAGAACAGTGCAGCACAGCAATGTGGGTTATTGGCTACTGCTGTAGCTTTTCAAGTGCTGTTAAAATACAAAATTAAATGTTTCCCTCTCAAACTTCCTGTATCAAGTATTCCATGCTAGTATTTTTTTTCATCTTTTATATTTAAGGGGTGCCCTAACTGTTAGCCTGTATTTTAGCTGTATCTGAATGATTACATAGATACTATGAAATAAGATCAGTTACATTAAAGAATTAGCCTTTACACCCAAATGGGTGTAAACTTAACTTTAGAGGTTTCCTCCTTCTGCCAGGCATCTCAAATAGCTGAAGTGCTATGTGCTTCACCTTAACATAATCCTAACTGTGCAAGAAATATGTAGAAAGCACTGGCCTCAGCTAAGCAGCCTTAAGGCAAACACTGCAAATCTGTCTGGGCTTATATTGTCTGTGTTGTGTTGAAAACCTAAGTATGCTTGAGGCAAGTTCCTTACAAAAACATGTAAAGAACTCTTGCACTGCTATGTTTTGCATTGTTATGTTTAAAACAGCCAAGGTTCCCCCTCCTACCAAGCCATTAAGCCTAACTGAGATGATGTTTTAAGGTGTTTATTCCCTCTTACTTGTCTTTATCTGAATAATTTGTTAAATAGAGACCATGAACATTGTGCAAGAATTACTAGCGTGTGAAGAGAAGAAAGCTTTTGATTTTTAACAGTCAAGTTACGTTTGTGGGTTTTGTTGTTTTTCTATTTTCTTTACAGAATCTCTCCAGTTGCTTGTGGTGGCTGTTCAACCAAGAGCCTGGAAGGCTGTATGTGGAACTGCAGTTCTTCTGTGCTGTGTTCAATTTTGGTCAGGTACTTACCAATGTTTGTTCTGAAAATGGCCATGTGGTGGGTGTTGCAGCAGATAATGCACGTCTTCTATGACCAGGAACACTTTCAAAAGTGCAGGTGACAACTGAATGCCAAATGCTCATGGAAACTGATTAGGAATTTAGCCTTACTTGTACCAAAGCTTCACTGGTGTCTCTTCTGTGGGGTTAGATCAGTCGCAAGGCAGCTCCATGGATGCTTTCTCTGTAAGGTTTAAATGACTATCTCTGGTTTCAGTGACAGCACCATAGCAAAGATCTGAAGATGGACGCTGGTTCTGGCTGCACCTGGCCTGTTTCAGTGCATCTGACGCAAGGCGGCTTTGTCACCCATGAAGGTGAAAGCCAGGCAGTGTTAATACACACACTAGAGGAACGTTTTACACAGCCATGGCACGTGTGCCTACAGGATGCACTGCAGTATCAAGTAATGATAGTTCTATATAAAAGCTGCACAGAAAAATGAATTAAGTAGAGCCCATTCTAGCACTTGAATTACAGTAAGTCTGTTCTTTCCTTGGCATTAACAAAAACAGATTCAATACCTGGCTACATAAGGTTGCCAGTTATCCCGAAGTGTCAAGTGGCGTGTCACAGCATTAGTTTTACTGAACTATTTCTTGAAGGTTTTATGTGATGGACTGTTAGGTATTGATATGTCTTTTTAAGGTCCAAATGAAAAATCAAAGCAGAAACAAAGTGCATTTTGAATGGTATTTAGAGAAGAGGGGTACTTTCCATGTATACATGAAATATATTTGGCAATGAGTTTATAATTTCTGTTCCATAGAAACCAAAGCTTTTGCTTCATGTTGCTTTTTCTTATATTTTTTTTTCTCCAGGGCTTCATTTGCTTTGGTATTTTTGGCTTAGATAAGCATTTAATCATTCTGCCATTCAAGCGAAGGTAAATAGAATCTTTACACTTACACCTATAAACCTAATTATTACTAATAATTGTTTTTGAAGGGTGTTGAGTTTTCAGTGCTATAGTATTTGGTTTCCTATTTCATTAATCTTCCAAATTTCTTTTCTCTCCTGCCTGTAGAGAGGTTGTTCTGCCATCCTAATGACACTTTGAGAGTGCTGCAGGCTCCTTAGAGGTGAAATTTTTGCCAAATGAAGCATCTTCAGAAATAATTTCAGCTGATAAACTAAAACTTACATTCTGATTCAGCATCCAGATCTATCACCCCTGTTTTAAAGCGCTGTGTTCATAACCCCATGCCAGCACTTTGTGTGGACAGGCCCTTCCGCAGAGGAGGAGTGAGTTGTACAAAGCTGCCTTTACCTTAGAGCTGACTGGCTGCCCTGTGAATCCAGCAGCTAGAGCTGCCTCCCAGCTACTCTGTGACTTTCCTTCTGCCCAAGCCTAGAATAACACCTCTGTGTTCAAAAGCCATACAAGTATATTAGGAAGATTATATGTGAAGTATTGGGCACAAAAAGAGGTTATGATGGACCTCAGCTTCCTGAGAGGTCCATTCTATTGTTTGCAGTTTCTGAAAAAACTGCCCCTGCTTGATTTGCTGTCTTGAATTTTTCTTTTTTTGTGTGTGTGTTTTCTAGACTTGAGTTTTTCTGGGGTGGAAGAGAAGCAGCAGGGCATACAGATGCCTCTGTACCTGAGGAAATCAGGATGACCTGTCAACAATTTGTTCGTTATCATAGAGATCACTGTGTCAAAAGTATTGTCAAAGGCAGAAGGTAAGGTTCTTCCCTGCACGTATAACCTGTTACAAAGCACATAGCTCATTTTTTGAAAACAGTGAAATGCAGTTAATTTTGTGGGTGATTCCTGTTGTGTATATTTATTCAAACCTCAAGATAAGGATTAGAAATTTAACTGTAACAGAAATGTTTCTAGCCTCACACTAAAACATTGGGGTGCAAGTTATTGTATTATCCCACCTAGGTTTTAAATAAATTATAAAAAGTTTTATATCACTAAGGGGTTTGTCCAGGTTTTGCATTTAACTGGAGTTCAGAGGATAAAGTCTTTCTAAAAAAAAGTATACGGTAACACCTGTAGAAATGCATTGAGAGCCTTTGTTTTGTTTGTTTTGGTTTTGTTTGTTTTGTAGAGTAAGACACTGTCCATATTTGTAACGAAATGTTTACTAATATGTAGCTTTTATAGGAGGCAAAACTGTTGCAACTGATTTTGGTGTGTACTGGGAGGCCACTCAACATGTGAGATAATAGTGGGTTTAGGACTTCAACAGCTTCTGAATTTATAGAATTTATTTTACTCATACCTCTAATGAGGCCTAAACTTTAATTTATGAGACCAGTAAAGATTTCAGAGGCAAATTACGTTACCTAAATCAAGGATTATGCTTTCAGATACGTGTAGGTAGATGAGAAGAAAAAAGCAGAGAGAAGAAGCAGGAACAAGAGAAAGATTCTGCCCTTATTTAAATACATGAAATGGAGACATAAATTGTTCTAACAGGACACTTTGACTGCTCTTGTAATGTAAGCTTTTAAGTAGGACTAGCTTGGCAGGGTGGGGTGGTCTTTTAATGGTCAGATAGTCCAAAACCATATTGCAAAACTGTTCCAGACAGCATCATGATTTTGTTCAGTCTCTTCAGAAGTCAGTAATGTCCCATAAGAAAGATGTATCAGAAAATGTCTTGTGAAATAGAACAGGTTTTACATCTGTTTTTCCCGTGCTTCTGCCGCTGTTGTGGTTTCTTGGGCTTAGGGCTGTTCATTCAGTTGTACTTTGTGGTTTTTATTAATCATATCCACCTGAGAATACATGAAATTATGACATTTGTTGCCTTACTGTTGTAATACTATGTTTGTGCAGAACTTGGTTCACGTCTTATTTTTCCTTATGAATTAAAACAATGCATTTATCTTGTCATTTTAAATATTCATCTAACTTGATCCTATCCTTTTTGATTTAAATGTGATGTAACTGAGACGTTGTAACCATGGATTTTAATTTCTTTTCATTTTTGCATCAGCTAATAGATGTTAACACTTGTTCTGTGTTACTGCTGCTTTTAACTTTAAAAAATAGGGAAAAATGCTGTCTTTTAGCTCTTAATCACCTCTAGAAACTCTGTGTTTGGGTCCCACATAATAGATTTTAGATAACCAGAAACATTCATTGCTGCAGGTAAATTTTTGCATGGTATGTCTGCTGAAACTAGGCAGATGATAGCATCATTGCCTCATAAATACATTTAAAAAATAGTCTTGTTGTAAAGGTTTTGTTTATTCTTAGTACTGCATGTGTGGTCAATATTTAACAGGATATGCAAGTTATAAATGGGCTTTATTTACAATATGTGTAAGCAGTTAGTGTCTGTTTAAAAGTGTTCAGAAATTATGAAGAGAATTAAAATTCAAACAGAATCCCTGTTGCTGGAGGCAGGTTGCTTTCAGGTCAGATATTTTGTTTCATAAAGGGTCACGGTAAGAAGTACATGGGAAGTAAGTATCCAAGAAATAGAATTATATTGTGTGAGTTTTCAGGAAAAATGCTACTGATGTCCGCTGCATTTTATTTGCGGTTTGAATTTTATTTAGAAGCCTAAAGCAACTTTGTATGTCCGTATTGCTTCTCATTGAAATGTCTGTAGGAAAAGGTAGTGAACACTGGCATGTCCCGAATATACAAAACTTGCAAATTCTTTTCTAACATGCTCTTAACTATCATGATGTCTCTCCTTGTTTCCTGCTATTTTTCCTTGCCTTTCCCCATCGTGCAGTGGTGATACCAGATTTACAGAACATGTGGGTGAATCATTCCTTTGACATACAGGTGTGGTGCAAAGATCTCCACTGGCATCTTCTTTGGCTGCGACCTGGTGAACTGGCTCATGCAAGTCGGCCTTGCCTCTGACCGTGGAGAAGCTGTGGTGTATGGGGACAGGCTGCTGAAAGGAGGCGTCGTCCAGCACATAACCAACGAATTTGAGTTTCGGGATGAGTACTTGTATTACCGCTTCCTTCCCAAGAAATCAGTTGCAGTTGAGAGCCATTGACCTGAGCATGCAGGCAAAGGACAGGTAGTTGGGGTGAGTGTGACCACCTCTTCTGCCTTCACTACTGAAATTGGAAGTATTTCTTTCTCAGAGAACTCTGTTACTCTCCCTTATAAAATTAAGAGATGTGGTTCTACTCGTGTCTATTTTGAAGAAAATGGTAGACAGTTATATTTAGCAGCATTCCAGCCAGAATGCTACTAAACAAAACCAGATGCTCTGGATTTAGAACATTTTTTCCATTTTGAGCAAAACAAATTTTTCTAAATGGTATGTGTCGCTGTTGTATTTTAGAGGCATTATAACTGCAGCTTTAATACTGAGGCCACAATGAGGAAAAAAACCCCATGAAAGGTATTTTTCATGTTGCTGGATGTTCTCCATATTTTAGTGTGATGAAGTATTAATGCCTGTTTACAGTCAGGCTTCCCCCTGACTTCACAGAAGTAGGATTTCTTCTGTCATACCTCAGTTTTTACTACTCTGCTTTTGTCTAACACCAGGAACATTTTTGAGCTGCTTACACCTGACATCAGGTGGGGTTTTTTCTCCCTTAAAGATAAAATACTCCAATTAAAAAGATAGAATTGCTGTGACAATGTTTCCAATGTCAGGGGATTAAAGCTGGGCAAATACCGAGTGGAAGAAGTAATAAATAATGGTTTTGTACAAATCTACCAAATCTTGAACAAATCTACCAAATCTTTAAAACCATAGAAATATTCATCACTCCCCTAAGAGAGGAAATAATATAACGGAATAAACAATTTGTTCTGAAACTTTGCCTTATGGTGGTAGTGACAGCTTTATCAAGAGCAGGTTTTTACGTTCTGAAATTAGCCTTTACAGTTTAAAGTGCCACCCTCAAGTAAAGATTTTATGGAAGCCTTGGTTACATGTTCAAGTCAAGACAAAATTCTTTTTCAAATCATAAAACTTTTAAAATTAAATGAATTACTTTTAAAACTAATATATAAAGAATCCTAAATTAACATCTGGATTAGGGCTTAGAGTAGCTAAACATCCTAGATTTTAGTTGATTGCCTAACACAGGTTTCTGTTAATCTTCCTGCAAGTTACTTTACTGTCACTCAGATTCTTCCTATGCACGAAAGGCAGAATCTGAGGACCTGTGTGTCTTCTGCAATATTTTGAAAAGGCTAAAGACAAAGTATTGTATCTGATAGCCATTATGCTGCCCTTTTAAAACTGCAACAGCATTTATATGTCTATATAAAAATTTTATGTAGTGAGGGAAAGGAATCCAGGTATTAAAAATTATTTGCTCAAGCATATAAATAAGTCTTCTCACCCTATTTAAAAAAAGTCTTTCCCTTCTTTTTTCCCTTTTTTTTTTAAGTATACAGATTTTTATTACAGCTACTTTTGCATCTATTTTGTATTAAGAATTAAAAGTGATTTTAGCAGCATAAGCTACTATTCAACAAGCAGTTGTTTTATAGTTGCTATAATTTCCTGCAAGACTTAAATTGAAAAAATAATTCCTTTTACTGTCAGTCTGGTTGCAGTGTGCACAGAAACATAACATCCTGCTGCTTATGTATGCTGTACAACCTGGTATATTTTAATGTTTTCCATCAACAAGATAATTGATGTTTGTATCAGGCTGTGGCCACAAAGGAAAATGTTTGTGTATTTCCATTATGAATGTTGAAGACAGCTGTATCAAATATTTTGGAATAATTAGATATACGGGACTTAAGAGCAGAAACTGCAAGTATGTCTGGCTTCTAAATACTGCAACTTGTCAATAAATCTGTTACTTGATTTCAGAGTTCTGAGCTGTGATGTGGTGTGTGAGGGTTATGTGTGTGTGTCAAGGTTTATGGCAAATGTGTTTTTCTGAGAGATCTGTTAACGTGGCTCTTGGGTTTCAGTCCTGGTATTTCTTAAATCCATCCTTGATCCTTTACAAGTAGGCAGAGCACTTCTTAATGGGTGTCCACCATTGAGATACCTCCATACTGGAAGTGTGCCACATTCTCATCTACTTACCAAATACAGGGTTTTTTATTAATTCTTCAAACATTCAAGAATTTGATCTTGGGGAAGTTTTACGGTTCTATTTATATACATTGTTCTTGCACTCTTGTCTTTCTTATTTTCACCATAAAAGTCCTGCTTCCCTTTTTATAATGGTTCTGCTTTCCCCTAAGTTTGAACACAACATATCTGTTTTAAATAAGAAATTGCTCAAAATTTCTGCATAGAAAAGGCTCTCTGCTGCAAATCTAATACAGAGAACACCTTTGATTACCAACCAACACCACATTCTCTTAGATTTACTGCTACAGTATTGTGACTGCTGATATCATACCCATTAGTCTGATGATTCTGTGATGGTTAATAAATAAAAGAGCTAGGAATGAAATACAAATATTTTGTTTCTAAATCACCGGGTACTTCTGGAAGCCAGTAACAGACTTTGAATTGTTTTAGAAAGTTAAGTAACCCTTTTATCTGGTAAATATTTGCTTCCACCAAGGAGCACTGGCAAGTTCTGAATGGTTGACAGGCTGATGTTCTGTCAATAGTTGATATACTGTTATGGGGATTTCTGGTAGTTAGAAACAGCTTTGCTTTAAAAAAGTGGTCACTGGTGCAATGACTTTCTTTATTTTGAAGGTGGGTTAGTTTGGAATGAATCCCTTGGAAGCTAAGTTCCATGAAAACATCTATTGAACAAGTCTAGAGGAATGTCCAGTGAAAAACTGGATCTTTTTTCTAGGACTAATCTCAAAATAATTGTCAAAATGAACAGGGATGGATGTAACACTTAGTTTTCTAGTATGAATTTTTAGTACCTTTTGATTTCAATAATGATCCTTCATAAAGCTCTGGACCTTTTAAAGATACATTCCTAGGTGAAAACCCATGAGAAGATTGCCCTCTAGGGGACATTCTGATTCCTAATTTATTATTTTTTTTAATATAAGGTTGTGGGAGGGAGGATTATTTGTTTCTCCTGATCCCATCTTTATTTTCTGTTTTTACATGCAGTGTAAAAACAGATTTCATTCTAGGAGAATGAAACCTCAAGGAAAAAGGTACTGAAATATCCTGTGCTCTGCTGGCCATCACTTTAACTGTCTCCACACATTGCATTGTTTTTACTTTGTATGCTGTAGACCAGTAAGGAAAAGGCAGCACATCAATAAGAAGCACAGTTGGACTGTATCTGCCTGCGTCAGGACTGGGGCCATGTGCTTCACCTCGTTCATTGCCACCCCATGATTAAGTTGCCAAGAAGTTTGCTTAAAGGCCTGCTCCAACTTCACTACTGTTCTTCCTGTATAACTTCAAGCTTTGCACAGTAGCATAAAACTATTTCACTTGGTTTGCTATGCTGCCTGAAAACTTGATTCATACCTTGGTTTCCAGCCCAGTTTCACCTGGCATTTACTGATGCTTTGAAGCTATCAGTGTAGAACAGCTCATGATCAAAACCAGGAAAATATACATAATTGTTAGATATGGACATCCCATAAGGAAACCAGATAAATACAGCAAATTTTTATTAAATCTGTCTTCCAGTTAAGTCCATAGTCTATTAACTCTGGCAAAATAGTAATGGTTTAAAAATAAAATGAAAAAATTAAAAGTACTCTCAAGTGTCCTGCTGAGTACATGTATATACTTGTGTAGCCCAACCTCTTTCTTTCAAGACAAGAAAATTTTTTAAAGTAGCAATTTTTAAAAGTCACCATTCAGAAAACATTTTAGAACTCCCCTATGATGTTATAAAGTGCACTGCAAAATTAATTTGACAATAATAATCTTGTACATAAATAAGTTTACTTTTCACTATCAGGGTGGGAAAAATAGACAGGAAAGTGCAATCTGTGGGGAACTTACAGGATGCTTGTACTGCTAAATTCCATGTAATAAGATTTCACAATCACTCACAGCAAAATACTATTATTATAACTGTGATTTGGTTTTAATATACCTGGAACTCTTAGCCTCATTTTACATTGAAGAAGAAGGTTCATTTATGAAATGTATCTTAGAATGGTTTTACCAAACAACTGAGTATCAATCTTAATTGGTTTCTTTTGCTTCAGTGTCATCATAGCTTCTACATTTTAGAAAGTCTTCAGCGTGGCTGTTTTAATTCTGCTACAGTTCTCCTGACTATAAAAGCTACATGTGTGTACACTAGAACTGGGTTCTCCAGAGTTGAGTTAGTGTTCCTCATTCAGAGAAGGGGCTGTTCACTAATTTAGTCAAGCATTGCATTCCAATTGCATCTATTTGTTGGCAAAATCAGTCTCTGCTGACAGCTTTGTGCCATGTACAATGCCACTGCCTGGCTCTGAGGAGCCTTTCCAGCATTCTTCTTATAATCAAAAGCCATTTATCCTGAATATGAATCTGCATCTTTAAAACTGTCCATGCTATGTGATCTACTGAAAACAGGATGTTAATCTATATAGCCTCTTCATTAGAAAGCCCAATTATAATCCAAATTTTACCACATTCAAATAATATTCTTAGCCATATATTTTGAGTTCTTCTTCTACACACTCTGAAAAAAGATTAACCACTTGTTTAGTATCAAGGTGTCCATTTTGCAGGATGGATTCCATTTGACTTATCTTCTGTTTCTCCAACTCCTGTATCTCTTTGAGCATTTCTTTACCTTTGCCCTGCAAAAAGAAACATTTATTTCACTAAAAATATACAGAGCATGTAGTAATCACCCTAACAAAATTCTGTTCTACTGTCCTTATTTTAATCTTTGAGGAGTTTCTAGGGTCCGCATTTATGTTGGTAGAAATCGGTATCGTGACAGGTTTTCTATCTTTCATAATATCTAGCACTCACTTCATCTCCCTTGTCTGATAGTTTGAAGGAATATTAAAGCTCCTTTAGGTATTAGTTACCAAAACTTAAGTGGGCATATGACTTACTTTTAAGAAGATGTATCTGTAAATAGGAGAGATTTTACTGCTAAAAGTAAGCAGCTACCTTCCCGCTTCACGTTTGTGTTCAGCTATCTTTGTCACCTTGTTTCCTTTCCTGTCCATACCAAGCAATGATCAAAGGCAAGCTCTCCTTTCACCTGAGAGCAGGGGCCTGAATAGCTGTAAGAACTCTTGGCAGGAGCTGTGTGTTTGCCTGTGGCTGCTGGGGCATTTCCCCATGATGTGACTGGTGTGGGAGGCTGTGGGGGGCTGCTCTGCAAGGTGAGCAGCACAGCTCCTGGCCTGGGGCTCGGCCTGCCAGGACAGCACAGTGCTGGTGGCAGTTTCCAGTGTTAGGAACACGTGCCTGCCAGATGCCAGCACACTGCGCTTCTGGGGCACTGCACTGTTCTTTGCAATCCATCAAAGGGCATTAACTGGTATCACATTAACAAAATGTGAGCAAGGACCTTATCTAAACCACCTGCTTGCACTGAAATCAAATTTAATCAACGTACCTTGATAGTTTCCATAACTACAGCAGCACTTTCATGTTTTTTATAGAGCTCGTGTCTTCGATCTGGCTTACTCTGAAAACGTGGTTGCTTCTTAACTGGATCATCATGACCAAATGTAGGGGACGTAGTTTTTAATAACTGAGTGATTCCGGGCACAAAAATAAAAGGCTTGAATACAGATCTAGAAAGAAAAAATAGAACAGAGATCCTTTACTGACACTGTTTTGTTAAAATTGTTGAGTCAGTAAAATGCTGTATTTTTCCCATTCTTCTACTTGCTTCTTTTAAGAAAAACATATTAAAAAACCATCTAATGGTGTTAAAGTCATTGTCACAGCAGTGTTCCATTAAGTAGGTTGGTAGATACCATTAATATACATAATGTACATTTATGTTCCTCCTACATTTTGATTGTGCTTTTTTTAGGGAGAAAAAGAAAACCAACCCAAAGCAAAAAGGAATACAACCAGGCAAACTGCAACACTTTTTCATTTAGATATTTACAGGTTTTTATCCAATTTACTTGCTGCTACATCACCTGGCAGGATCTGGAGTTCCAGTAAAGAAGTGAATACAGGGCAGATTAGGCTGCTGAGGCAGTACAGACACCATGCTGCCAGTTGTCATAAATCCACCTTCCATGTTAATGCCACTCTCTTTGTCACGAAGAATTTCCATCATTATTTCAGAAGTGATAGATCCTATTCAAGATACAATACAATTATTTAGCCACAGAGCTAATATAATACCAACTGAATGACATGTTCCCTACAACTGACTGCTTTTGGCAATGCAGTTTTAGTTTGTCTGTGTTGGCAGGGGAAAAAAAATCATCCTAATGGCAAACCTTAATATGTAATACACTTGCATTGCTTTCCCCAAAGTATTTATTTCAAAGAGAGGTGATAAGAACATGCCTTAAAAAATGGGGAGTAGAAAGACAAATGGTATTTCCCAGAAAGGTAAATTTCATAGGGCTAGCAAATGGTCATTCACAAAGTAACTTTTCAGATGAAAATTACTAGCTTGGATTAAATGCTGAACTTTGAGCACTCTGTGGAAGTAAGATAGATCATTATAGTACTGGTTGGTATTTGAACAGAGTTAATACCACTATGTTGCTTTGAAGTTACAAAAATAACAACCATGCATGGATTTTCTGCGAAACTTTGAAAATGGAGCACCAAGACTGTCACTTGTTTAGAGGGGATTTTTTGGTGAGTGGGTTCTTTTCATTTTCATCCTTTCCAAGGAGGCACTGGAGTGGCATTACATTCTATGCTCAGAAGTCACAGTAGTACATCTATTTGTAGAAAAGTCTTTATCAGCAAGCTGTGTGAGGTTTATTGCCAATTATCTATGAAAATAACTCCTGCTCAGGAGGAACAAAACCCTTTCCACATCTGCCTGTTCAGTGATATCACTGTTGCTGTATAGTGTATGCTGAAGCTCAGATACTGGCATGGTATCACCAAACCATCCAATAATCTAACAGGGAGCTCTTGCAGGATGGTTTTCTTCTCACATTTGGTGTATCACTAGAGTGTATGCTTATGACAGAAAAACATTAGTTCACTCACTCTTTATTTTTCATTGGAAGATATCGTCTACCACTTTAATATTTTAGTGTTTCCCTTACTGAGTTCTAACTGTGGAAATTTTTTATTTACTACCCTGCTGTTTCCTCTTAAAATAATTACTCTGCTGCTAAGTTACATGTCTCTAATATTATTTTTTCATACATGACCCAGGTTGCCTGTAGACAGGCATGCAGCACTACATTTCAGCACGAAGACACACTTAAGTATTCCTGTAGTTGCCTGGGAAGGTCAGAGAATTAAATAAATCAACAAGCTAGATGAATCAAAGAAATTAAAAGAAGCAATGGTCATTTTGTCAGCTACAACTTGGCAACCTGTCCAGCAGGGAAGAAGGTACTGCATGTTTTACACTAGACTCTATTATTTTGTATACCTGAAATACATTCCCTATTTTTTGAAATATGAGTGATATTTCTCTCAAAATGGCCTTCACATAGTAGGCAGCCTGGAAAAACCCCAGAGCTGTAATGCCACTGACTGAAAAAGCAAAAAAGGATAAATGAAGAAACCAGTGATTTTACTGATGCTGTAAACCAAATAGCTTTTAGTTAAGGCACCTATTTAAAATAAATCTAAACAAACTGAACCATATGAGACTGATAACCTGAACACCTAGTGGGATTTTTAAAATGGCTCAGGTAAATGCCTGAAAATGGGGATTTAGAAAGAAAACACAGATATAATCTCAGCATTGTTATAATACAAGTAAATACAGGTATTATGAAAATGCTTTCAGTATTCAGAACCTGCAATTCCCAAAATGAATGCAGGATTTATATGATCACTAGAACAAGATACAAATGGTAATTCACTCTGATGCGTTAACTAAATGCTAAACCTGGTCTGGCAGAGTTCAGCCAAATAAATAAAAGAAACAAAGGGATGCAATGTAATCTTGATTCAGATTAATTACTTCAAATGAGCATGTGAATACAGCTACAGCAAAAACCTGCTAGATGGATGCAGTTAGAAGTGAAGTAAAAGGTTCTTTCTTTAGGAGTCTGAAAAGTAAGCGTTTGAATTAGTGACTGCTTAGAGTGCAGAAAATTATTTTGTTCTGCTCTTGGTGTGTTTTAGTAGACTACACAAGTTTAGAGTGGCCATTACAGTGAAACGACAAAGGTTTTAAAATTAATGTAAAAAATGAATGCAAGGTATGTATATGAATGCTGTGCTGTTGCCTTATATAAATGGTACCTGACTGTTCTTTGTGGCTGCAAATTGCTGGGAATCTGTTGTAGCCTCTAGTTTTTTTCCTTAGCGGTACAGTAATAATATATAGCCTATCAAAATGTTTCAGAATAGGTCTTACAGGGCATTTAGTGGTATGGTCATAATGTGACCTCTCAGTGTTGTTACTGTAGCTCTGTATGTTTGATATTTGACCCTTGTTTTAATTTTTCCTCCTCAATAAATTAGCAAAAAAATGTACAGAAACTTCCAAGTTCAGTGCTTCTCTTAGGCAAAAAGTTATTCTAGTAAGTTGTGGTTCACCAAATCATGTAAATGATTGTCTGCATCAGATATATAATTTATGATTTGAATTAATGTAGCAAGATATTCTGCATATCTTGAAAAAAATCAAAAGGATACCTTTGTGTTTGTTCAGAAGTTTATAGCCTTCACAATATCGGCCTCCAGATGTGGTCATTCTGGCAGTATTGACATAAGAATATGTGGCAGCAAAATCAAATTCCTTTTCCCCATCCCACCAGCCATTGCTTTTGGCATACTCCTTCAATTCTGGGTGTTGTCTGTCAATCTTGGTTGTGATAGAGAGCTGGTTGGAAATATTCCGTACGCCTCCTGTTTGTAAGTTGCAGAAAGAATTGTTTTAATACATTGAATTATTTTTCTTGTTATTTTGTCTACAATTAGCTTAGTAAAGCAAATTAGCCCTGAAGAGTTTCCTACAAGATCAGTGAGTCTGGTGGTTTATTTCTGGCCCTGTCTCCCCAGCTAGATGTATTTTTCTGATTGAATTTTCACCGCCACTCATTTCTGACTCATTTGCTTCTACTGCTGGCATTGTATTTCAGGTTCTGTCCTGATTATTTCTCACCTTTACATTCTTCTTCTGAGATATCCAAAGATCAAGCTTGTCCTCCTAAATCCACTGGAAGAATCAGCCAGTTCAGGGCCCAGTACATCAATCCTGTCCCCAAATGAAACTGTCATCCTTAAGACCATGCATACTGCTGTCATTCTCATGCTGACTTTCTTGCTGTCCTCTGTTTTCCAAGTGCAGGAGTGGTTATCTCTGGCTCTGAAAAGGCCCCTGTCACTCAGCTCCTCTGACAAACTGCCAGCTACTCCGCACTTATGCCCCAGGAAGCAATGCCTGTTGTTTAGAGGCACATTATGCAGCTCGAGGTTAGTTTGATGCCTTAGTGAAATGGTAAATGAAAACTGGAGAACTCCAAGGTGTGATAGCACTTGAACTGTTTAGAACAAAGAGCATCATCCATACCTTCTACTTTTTCTGCTGCCCAGTATTTTCCTGATGTCTCCAGCACCCATGCTTCCTTTCTGTCGGCTATCAGAAAACTGTTGTGGTATGTAAATGCCATGTTGCTCTCCATACAGTTTCCTCCCTGTCCATATTTTTCCAGCAAATCAACTATGACATTAAGAGCCTTTTCAGCTGTGTCTGCTCTCTCAAGTCCAAGCCTAAAAGAAAAGGAAAATGTTATTTGTGGAACTGTGAACTCCACGTAGAACTATTCGGCCTGAGTGTTCTAATTGACCTGGAATGATATTTCTATATGCAGCTGCCAGTGGTATGATCTGGTAAGGGAAAAACAAAAGTCAGGTGAAGGGCTTCTTTGAAGTGGGTCCTCTATGAACTTGACAGGGAGAAAAACACCAAATGGAAATACAGAAAGGCAGGGAGAGGGATCCTGCAAAATGCTTACAAGTCCTGTGCAGGTATTGGACTGGGGAGAAACTACCAAAAGAATTGACTCACTGCTGTAGGTTAATGCAATTTACCCTGGCACCTGTAGTGTAGGAACATGAACTTGTTATTTACATGGAAATAGGCAGCTGAGACCAAAACTTAAAAATAATATGTGTGAAAGATGGGGGAATAGGAAAGGAGTACAGACCCTAGGAAAAGGCCCAGACAGTAGTGCCTGAAGTTCCCGTGCTCTTGAAAAAGTCTTGTTTCCATTTAGCACAAATTTTATAGAAAGAAAAAAGTTCGCTAATTTCTTTGCTGAATTCTGGTCTAGTGTCTGATACTTCTTATGGGCTTCTGGCAGAAATCTACTTGTGCCAAGAAACACTTACTTTTTACCGTGGCTAGAACAGTGGAAGAAGTGCCTTCTGAAAGTACTATTTCCCCATATAACTCAAACAACATGTTTCTACGTAAATTCCGAATCCGGTACCAAAAAAAAAACCAAACAAAAAACCCCAACAAAACAGCTTGTGCACACCTTACGAGGTCCATGCCGAGGAGAGCTTCCCCGTCGCAGACCTCTTCCCTGCCCCACACGGCCTCGTTGCCGATGCACACGCCGTGCTCGTTGGCGCCCATCTCGGCCCCCCAGAGCCAGGAGGGGCGGCTCAGGACCACGGCGTGGGTCCTCTCCACCTGCTCGATGCTGATGTAGGTGCACTGCAAGAGGTCAGAGCACACATGGAGTCACCGTCCCCGATCCGCCGGCCGAACGGCGGGCTAAGCGCGCAGCCGGGGGCTGACAGCGGTGCTCTCGCCGCGTCCCGCAGGAGCGCTCCCGCCCCGCGCCCTCACCTCCAGCGCGGCGCCGGGCGGGTGCGCGGCGGCTGGGAAGTGCACGACCTCCTGCACCTCATCTGCCGGCCGGTCCGAGTTCTTCCCGAACACCACGCGGCCCCCGGGCGCGGCGGGCGGCAGCGCCACGAAGGTGTCGCAGGAGAGGGGCGGCGGCCGGGGGAACATGCTGAGGGCTGCGGGCTCCCGGCGCCGCGCGGGCCCGTGGCGGACAGCGGCGGCTCGGGCGCGGGGCGGTGCCCGCGGAAGGCCCGCCCGCCGACCCGGAAGGCCCGGCCGAGGCCGCCCCGGAGCGCCGCTGTCGCTGTCCCTGTCGCTGTCCCTGTGCCTGTCCGTGCGGGGGCCGGCGGCTCCCGCTTCGCCGCCGCCATGGGGAAGTCGTTCGCCAACTTCATGTGCAAGAAGGATTTTCATCCCGCCTCCAAGTCCAACATCAAGAAGGTGAGGGGGGCCGGGGGTGCCCCGGCGGGGACGGGCTGCCGGCACCGCAGCGGCCCGAGCAGTGCTCCTCACCTTCCTGGGATGGCACCGGGGCTGGGGCAAAGAGGAAGGAGGAGGCAGGGAAATAGTTAAGAAACACTCGAAGCTTCGGGTTTTCTTGTTCCCCGGTGTGTCTGACTGTCGCATTTTCCTAGCTCAGGCTTTTCAACACCTGATTCTCAGAACAAATAGGCGCTGTACCCCGCGCAGGAAAACCCCAGCAGTCACGATGTGCCCTTGCTTTCCCGGTATTTCATGCCTGCCTCGGGCTGGGTGCAGCTGCCCTCTCCAGAACCGTGGCCCATGCCAGGAACCCCCGAGGGGGCTTGGGGCTTGCGGGCGGCCGAGACTTCGCCGAGCAAGGGTCGCTACAGGGAACACAGTGGCGCTCACAGGGTGTTTTCTGAGCCTACTTTTCCCTTTGAGCCACCAAATTTTTTGCTGTTTTTTCTGTGTGTAAGTGTTGTTGGAACTTGAAGTTTCTCAAAATTAATGCTGTCTGAAGTTCATTTGTTAAAATACTCGATGAAGATAATGTATTTTATGTGATCAGAATGGTGATCATCCTTCATTAAGCATTTTCAATTGAGTAAACCTGTTATTTATACACTAAGATATTTTGTAACAGTTTTTGTATTTAAGTAGAAGCTTAATTATTTTAACTAGGTATGGATGGCAGAACAGAAAATCTCATATGATAAGAAGAAACAAGAAGAATTAATGCAACAGTATCTGAAAGAACAGGAATCCTATGATAATAGGTGAGGATTGGCTTTAGATTGCTCCCTTCTTCCTCGTGTCTTGTTTTCATGGTAGTGAAGGTCCTATTGCTGTGAGCAATTTGAAGTACTGTCTCCATTGACTGTAGTAGTAGGAGAGGACAGTGATTCATTAAGTGATGTCTGATTAAGCAGAAGTCACAAGAACTTCTTTAGTAGTTTGTGCCTGTCTTCTGATTGATTTCAAAATATGCTACGTTTCACAGAACAGTCAGTGACCTTGTATAATAATACATTTGTATCACACAAATCTTTTTTTCATAACTCTGGACATACCACTTATCAGTTGAGATTGAAGTGTGTGATTTTTGTACACAGTGGGTCATGCAAAAGCATTGACTGGTCTCTCAAATTGTTTGAAACTCAGATTTTGTTACTCACATTAACAAATGAAAAAATGCTGGTTATCACAACAATTTCACACTGGTTTTTGGGGTTTTTTTGTGAGTGTTACCCATGTGACTGTTTTGTGTGTAACACCCCAACTGCCCTTTTTATTTAGGTTGCTTATGGGTGATGAGCGTGTGAAGAATGGTCTTAATTTCATGTATGAGGCCCCACCTGGAGCAAAGAAAGGTATTGCAATTTTCTTACTGTGGGCAGATAGTACTGCAAAGCCCTTCTGAAGAAATAAACACAATGTATTTTATCTTAAAATAACATGTTCATGGTGAGATAATGATAGGAGGTGTGATTTTTTTAATTCTTTCTGAGAATATCCAGACATATAGATAGATCGATCTGTAGAGATATATATAGATATACATAGTATGTAATAATTTTGATCTCACAAAGCTTTAATTTCTTTCAAAAATAATGGTTGGGGGTTTTTTAAGCAATAGTTCAGTGTGAAGGGAAGACCAGATAAATATCTTTCCAGGAAACAGCATAAATTCTGTCCTCAACCAAGGATGCTTCTCTAGCCAATTATAAAGCCATTGGATGAGGAGGACTAGACCTTACCAGGGCAATGACTCAGACAACACAAACCTGTATTTTGGCCTGCTCTCCTTTACAGAAATAGCAGGTTACTTTTGTTTAAAAGTTAGGCCCATAATTCAGCTTGATGCTTGTCAAACTTCAATAGTCAGAAGTGCTGCCTGACCTGTGTCTGCTGAATCTGTGACTGCTTAGTAGTGTCATAAAGAGAAGTTTCTAAATACCTGGTGGACACTCATATCAATCACCTAATTTTAGCAAGATCTGAATGTAAGTAAAGAACTAATAAAATACATTTCCTCTAAGAGAAAACATCTTCCCTTTAAAATGCATCTTTCCCATTTGCATGAAATCATCTGGAAATGCTTGGATGGACTCATTCTTTGTAGACCGAGTTTTGCAATTATTTAATTTTAGAAGCTCTAATAGTAATCTCTTAAGCTTAGAGGAAATGCAAATTCAAAGTAGCAATTCTTTCTAAACTTTTTTTTTTAATATCTTAAAAGTAAGTATTGTTGCTACTCTTGCAAAAAGCGAAGTTTTTATTTGTGCAACAAATCAGCATAGTTTTAGAAGGTGATTCTGGATTTACAGGATTTAAAGCTATGTACTAGAGGCTGGTTATTTGTAAGTGCACTCTGTTTATATAAAGCTGCTTCCTGAGTATTTGCACTATTGATCAGTATAAACCATAAAATGTTTTTTCCTTAGCTTGGGGGGAAACACCATTTGGATTTTACATATATAATTAATGCATCATTTATTTTCTTTGCATGCTTTCTGAAAATTCAAAGAGGAAACAAAAGAGGTATTTCATTACATTATTTCCTTATGTTTTCTTTTTGCTTGCTTAAAATATGTTCTGAAAAACTTCAAACTTACCATGTTTTCTGTTTTATAGCAAGAAGGAGAGACTGAATACAAATTTGAATGGCAAAAAGTTGCTCCTCGAGAAAAGTAAGATATCTGGATTTTTTCATATACTTTTCTTTTTGTCCCTTTTTTCCCCTGTTTTATTTTTGAGCAGGTCACTTGTGTGATCTTTTCACGTCCTGACACTTCATTAGGAAAACCCATTAACCCAGAACTATTTCCTTGCTCAGCTTTATTTTCATTTGATTTTTACATCCATATCTGAAAACATCTCAAAAACAAGATTTACAGGAATTATACCTCTGAAATGGGTGCACACTTATCAACAAAAGGTAGTTTTGTATATGATGTCTTTTAAAAAATAGTGGTGAATGGAGTGTTTGCTTTCTCTTGTGTTTGTGTACAGATACGCCAAGGACGATATGAACATCAGAGATCAGCCCTTTGGTATCCAGGCAAGTTGCATACATTGTTACATACCTTTCCCTCTGTGGATGTCTGGGGTGTACTTCAAACTTTGTCTGAGTGCAGAGCTTTCACATGGACTCTCTTAATTTTATCATCTCGTTTTCAGTGGGTTTAAAAGCTTCTCTTATGCCTCTTGGTGACTAAATTGGCTGTGTTGCCTTTAGGTGCGGAATGTGAGATGCATTAAATGCCACAAGTGGGGTCATATAAACACTGATCGAGAATGTCCCTTATTTGGCCTTTCTGGAATCAATGCAAGTTCAGTCTCCAGTGATGGTTCAGGTAAGCAGTGAATGGTTTTTAAAGTTCTGGTTAGACATATATTGGGGGAGCTTATCATGTTTCATTTTAGAAGGTTTAAGTTTATCATATTTCAGAGAGTTGATGAAATCTGGAAAACAGTGAATTCCAAATGTAGGATCCACAAGTTTTAGTTAATTATTTCATATTGCAGGGACCTTATCCTCTAATTAGTAACTCATTTAAAAAAGACTCTGTATTGCTTTGATCCTATCTGTGCCTAAAACTGAGAAGCTACAGTGAGACTTTAGATCAGAATGACAAAATTTTGTCACCAAAAAGTAAATGGATTGTCAGAGACTGTCCCAGTTCAGATTTAAGTGAACTGCTTGGATAAGATGGAAAATATCATTATATCTTTGTTAATCATGTGGTAAAAAGGAGAGGTTTGTGGACTTTTTTTAAATATGTAATTGTGTAAGTGGATAAGCAATTGAAACCTAGATTTCCAAATGTCTGGTTTCCCTTCATCTGACTTCTTTTTGCTTCTTTTGCTTTTGCGAGGTACAATTTTTTTTTCCTTCTGTTAGCTCTCCTGTTAATTGAAGGCACACAGCAGTTAGTGCTAGATTATGTTTGAAGAAGTGGGTATGAACATTCAAATTGAATATTTTTTTGCCTACAGTACGTTTTTTCTGTGAGTTAACCCAAGTTGTAATGCTTTTAAGTTTCTTAAATTTGGGCCATGTTAAAGAAACATCAGGTGGCGTGGATGAGTCTTCAGCCTTGCTGTACTGTGCTTTAATGTCACGTGTTGTGTCTTGGATTTTGCAGGGATACCATTTCATTGAGTTGCACACACTCCATGGTTTCTGCTTTTCCTCTGTCTTCATTCAGATTATCTATTTTACGTAGCAATTCCTAGTTTTGTTACATATTTAGGCTACCAACAATCTTGGTTTTCAGAATTAGGTCACACAGATACATGGTTTTTTTGGGATGAGGCCTAGAAGAGTTGAGTTAAAGGAAATGGTGCCTCTTACTCTCCTGTCTTTTTAGGCATTGTCTGATGATTATGCCGTTGTATTACTCATCCCGTAGTTGACTTGCTCAGCCTTTCTGTTCAGTTGCTTATAAAGTTAAATCACTTTCTTGCATGATTCTTATCTTAGAAAAAAATTGTGCTTAAAGCATTTGTTGGTGGTAGAATTATGTTGTGTAGCTCTTGCATGTCAGAGATGCTTTTGTACTACAAAACTCACTGTCCACACCTCAGGTCAAATGATGTGGGTCAATTTTAGGGGTGTTTGGTTGAAGAAGCAGAAATTATTTGTTCATGCTCACACAAACCTGAATATGCATTCCTTATTATTTGTTCCAGTGTAATACTGACACTCTGTGGTGTCAGTAGAAGAATAACTGCTTGTTTCAAACCTTACTGAACTATCTGTACAGGTGTAGGCAACGTTTGACTGCTGTGGGTGTATCCCACTTGAAGAGATGTCCCCCAGACGGCTTTTCAAACCGTCTTTCCAAGCGTAAAGAGAGCATTTAGCATATATAATGAGTTTTGCATGAAGGAAAATGGTGTAAAAGTACTTAGGTGTTCTCAGACTGTGCCAGTGCCCTCTCATTTTCAACTCTGGAACTTAGAAGACAGTGTGCTATGCTGAGCTTAGACTCTTGTAGGCTGAGGAAGGATTTTTCGGGAGTAGGGGTGGGTGACAGATCAGGATTTGTATATATAATTTGTAAGACGCTGTTCTTGAATTTGAATAGTCAGCTGTAATGATACTGCTACTTTCTCTTTCTTGCAGGGAAACTATGTAAGAACACTGTAGGTAAAGCTTTAAGTTCTTGATTTAATAGCAAATACAAGGCTTAGAGAAAGTGGTAATATTAATTACAGCATCAAATAAAAGGTTGCCTGCTTTTTCTAGCCTCAGGAATACAAACCTTTCATCAACTTTTCTAAAACTTCATCTGATTTAATAACAAGTTAAGTTACATTCCTTTGATGACTTCTGGAAATATGTGTAAATGAAGCACTGCAGTTAAGTGACAACACAAATTCTATTCTTGAATTCACTGCTTCTCTTAAGACTCATAGTTCATCCACATGGTATGCTAAAGTGTATGCCAAGTATTTTTTTAAAAAGTATGAGGTTTTTTGTTGCTGTTGAAACCCTGGCAGTAGTCCTGTGTTAGCAGGGATGGGAGCAATTACTTTGCATTGCTGAGAGTTCAGCCCAGTTGTTAGAGTTCTGCAGATCCACAGTGAGCTCTGCTGCATCTGTTTCCACCTCCAAGAACCTTCTTCTGTTGCTCTGTGCAGTACACCTCCTCAAGCTCTCTTTCTTCCTGCTTCTCTTTATCAGTAATTGCATGCACTCCTAAGGTGCTTTCTAGACTAAATTTCTGATTATTTTTTATTGCTTTGTAGTACTGCAAAAATATCCATTGCCACACGTTCTTTAGACTGGTTAGAACTCCAGAAAAAACTACTTTGGAAGGGACAGAGACTTTAAATTAGATCATCCTTTTATGAAACTCTTCTGTGTTTTGTGAACTGTTGATTAAAAAAAAATCCCTTGCACTTGAAAGAAGTTGAATTGCACATTAATTGCTTCCCAAGCACCCCTCCTCCACGTGTCACAAGTGTCTCCTCATGCTGGTAAAAGCCATGGAAATAGTCCACAATTTTCATTGTTTGTGGTTGTCAGAAACAGGAAAAAAAAGTGCAAAACAACTTGGCCTCTAACGTCAGGTAGAGTTCGTTCAATTTTTCTGAAGCTGTTCATTTCTAAAATGTAGAGGTTAAAACACATGTCTCTGAACAGAGCAGTGAATAGGGATTTCAGGGACAGGCAGTGATTACTGGTAGTATACAGCAGGTCTGGGATGTGTGCTAAATTTATTTGACTTGGCTTTTTCATAACTCAGTGTGTAAAAATACATTTGCAATGAACTCTCAAAAAGTTGAAAAACGTTTGGCTAAATTATTACAGCATATAGTACTTTCAAAGGTTAGAAAGTATTGCCATAATGTGGAAGTAGTCGTAAAGTTCTTTCTAGCTGGTGTTTCAGGAAATTGAAATATAAATATTGTCTCATAAAGGAAAGGGTACAGCTAAGAAATACAGATATAACAAGGAAAATTTCATTACAGTAGTCAATGTACAAGAATTCCAATTAGTTTATGAAATTAATTGCATTAGAAGGACCAAATTTAAGTTCTAAATAATTAAGCATTTTTTAAAAGAGCAAATCTTTGGAATTATTTATATTCTTTGGAAAGAGCTCTATTGCTTTGAAGTTACTTACTTGGTACTTCTTTATTTCTTCTGATTTATAATCTTTTCATCCTCACAGAAGTCAATCTTACATCCTTTTCATGCAAATTGAGTGGAATAACTTTTTTTGGCATTGCGTGGTAGTTACCCTAGCTAAATTTAGGTTAGAATTCTTCCAACTTTGCAAATACTCTCCCTTGCAAGAGCACACCATGCATCAGCGCAGTGCTGGCAGGCTCTGGCCCATGTGCTGCTGAACATCCTGGCTGGTGATGAATCTCTGCCCAGTCAGGCTGTGGGAACATTGGGCTTCATGGTTCTGACTCTGGTGTGCTAAGGACACTGGCATCACTAATTTCTGCAGAAGTAGGTTTTAAAAATGGTCTGGCTTCCCTGTCAAAGATTTGTAGCAGGCCTTGATACAAGTTCAGTTTTTGTTTTGTTCTAATTTATTCCTGCTTCAGAAAGAGTGAAACAAAATGTCTTGTTTGGGACTCATTATTTTTTTCAGCATCAGAGGAAACATTTGACTGCAAATAAATGAAAGAGAATCTCGTGTCTGATTTAGTTGACTTAACTAAAGTTCCTGCTCTGTTTCACCATAGGGAAAAAGAAGAATTATTGACTGAGATTTCCCCCCCCCCCATCATATCCAATATAGGTTTTTCTTTCCCATAAATCTTACAAGCTGTGATTCTGTCATTTCAGCAGAAGAATAGCTGTCTTTTAATCTGATGTGAAGACTACATTGTAATGTTCCTCTTGACACATATAACTGGTTGGCAATTGCTGTGTTGGATTTGGTGTTGAATATTTCGTGTGCAAAGACCAGTCACAGCCTTCATTTTCCTCCAGTGAAACTGCTGCAGGGCAGAGGGTGTCTGTGGCACAGAACTGTCTTCTGCTGTCTTTCAAGATCTGACATACATTGCAGTGCTTCAGCAAACAAAAATAGGTACAATCAGTACCTTAGCTTGGGCATGGTGGCTTGGTTATTTTGCTTCTGGGACCATTTTACTAATCTAGCTGGTAATTCATACAAAAAAATAATAATCTTACCATTAAAAAGCACCTATTGAATAATATCTCACCAGTGACTGGAGATTATTTTTTCAATAAGGCAATTTCAGTGGATGTGGTTATCATGGGATAATCATACCCCTGGGGTACAGCCTTGTCTGTAATCTCCCAGGAGTGTAATTATTGCATGATAACTGCACCCCCTGGTGTTGCATTATTTCTATTATGAAATTCTTAGTTTTAGATATAAAGTAACTTTGATCACTGAAAACTGAAAAGTAGTGTTCGAATGTTCCAGCTGTGAGGCTTACGGGGACCAACTTAGAAGATTTGCTTCTCCTCTACAAAGGTAAATTAGGCAATCAAAATGCTTCTTTGGGCTGAACTGATTTACAGAGTGTTTTACTGATAAAATCCTAACTTTCAAAGTTCACTCCAGATGAAAATACTGGTTGTGCTTCTGACTTTACGTGCCACTGTGTATATATGCCTGTAGAAAATACAGAATGCATACCAGCAAAAAAAACAGCTCACTAGTATCTCAAAGTTTGCCTGTTTTTACAATCCTTTCTTATCATTAACCAGGAGCATCTGTTGGGGTTTGTGAGGTTTCTTTGTGAATCCTGAAGAGCCATTAACTTGATTGGAACAGAGATCATTAAGTGTCCTGTGCAAAGTGTTTTGAAATAATACTTTTGGTTCACTTCAAAATTGCCTGTGACTTTCTTGGTCAGCTGAAGTGAAGACAAACTGGATATTTTTTTTCTTTTCCCTTCTTTCCTGCAAACAGTCTATCCTGTTCAATGATGCTTTGGGCAGATGGGGGGAGGGATTACTAAAAAGCTATGAAAGCTTGAATGCTTACAACTTTTTTTTATACGGTTTTTAGAACAAAGAACCCAGTATCTGTTCCTTTCTTATGAAGAAAGGTATACTATCTTAGGAAGTGAGGCTAGTGTCTCAAATTGTATGATCAGCATGTTTGGAAGTGGGATGGTAAGGTTAAAAGATGTTCTTGCACTCTTGGCCTATGAAAGCTAAGCCTGGAGAGTGCAGGGCATCCTCCTCTGCTGTGGACTACTTTGCATTTTTTACAGCTCACTGGCACTATATGTGAGCCATGCTGTGGAATTGCTAAGGAGAAAGTACTGTAAAGTGCTTAGCACCTTCTGGAAAATTCAGGCAAATTAAGGTAAAATTCTAATGGAGCAATGTGTGTATGTATCTAGTGTCTTATGGCCTACCAAGATAAAGCCACTCTAGGTATAGCTGTGCAGGTGCAGCCTTCTAAAGGCTCATTACCCAGTTCTGGGGTTTGCAGCCTCCCTTTTCATCTCCTGAGTGCCCCTAAACTAACTGTGGGTGTTGTTTCCATCTGTTTGTGACTTAGTGTGTTCCACTGATCTTAAGCTTTTAGGTGAAATACCTTTCCAGAGTAATCATTGAAATTACCAGTCACATGGAGACAGCAAAAAATGAAATCTATGTTTATGTTACATTATGTCTGCATCTCACTGCAATTTCCCAGTGACAAATACAGTACCTTTTTTTCCAACAGAGAAAAGTCTGCATTGTATTGGGAATGCAGGAATTTTTTAAAATATTCTTTTGAATTTGTCATAACCAAGAAAAGGTATTTGAATATATTAACTGTGAATATTTGTATAAATGGTCATCTGTAGAAACGTACAGTGTGTGAAACCTTCCTTTATGATCTGCAGCTGAGACCTTTGATTGTGAACAGTAGGAACCTTAACTAAATCTTCACATAGTTTAAGAACTATCACATTTTAGAATAATCCTCCATTTATGTTTCAGAAGCTTGGTATTTGTTGTGAATGCATAAAATACAGATTCTATTAGAAATCTTGTGCTTAGCATTTAAGCGATAAATATGGATTCCAGTAGCAGTTTGATAATGTTAAATGGCTTTTAGTAGTCCAAAAAAGTAAAAAAGGAAACTCAGGTTTCTCTGAAATACCATATCACAAAAGCATGGCAAATTACACCGAAATTCTGTGCTAAAGTGTTAAATACAGTTAAACTGCAGGCCCTCTGAAGAAGAGCTAATTAAAAGCCAGAGGTTTTAGTCATTGATTTCTCTCAATGCCAACTGCAGCAGTTGCTTTGAAGTGTAAATATGGTCTGAATGCACTCATCTCTGAAATGGATGAAAAAATTATCAGTAAAAGATGATTGATTCTGAATTAGTGGAGGCAGCATGAACTTACTGTGTGTCATGATCACATAATTTTGATTATAGTTCTTTGTCCTGTAGATAAAATAAGTGCCTACTCTCATTTTTATCATAACCTCACTAAAAGTTCACAGACTATGGAGTGTGATTAAGCTCAGTCTGTAATTTTTTTCCATTTTTGCTCAATTTCCATATTAACAAAAGCCATAGAAAACTTGGTGGACAGAACAAGAAAGTATATGGATGTATTTATACAACTGTCTATTCTAATTTTAAAGTTAATTTATCTTTTAAAGCAAAACCTAAAAAGCATTGTATTACATTTTATGTCTTTGTTACTACCCCAAAAAAGGTAGCATTCTGCATTCAGAGTATATTTATCCTTTGTGTGGTTGTGTGCTAGACTGAAACCCACCATCAGAATGTTTTCTAAAGCCTAGTTAATTTGAAAGAGGTGTTTTTGTACTCTGCAGGTATTTATTTATCTGCTTTTCCACAGCAAAGCATGGCTTTAGTACCACTGTTGTGCAGAAAACCATAAATCAATTTCAGTTTGGAGGAGTTACGGCCTCACATGGTCCAAGCTGCCTAGGAGAAGGGATGGTGACAACATGCTTTAGGCCTATCTTGCTAACAAAAAATGTGTAGCAATAATAGAGAATTCTTGAGAGTATCTTGTCCTTGATTCATAAATTAAGTTTTAAGCATGGTAGTGACCATGACATATACTGACACCTATACAATTGACAGCAGATACACGAGTGTGCTATGTTTACATTTTCATGTAAATTACCTCTCTTACCAGCTCAGGAGAAGCGTGATGGTGTGATGATGGTGATGTTTTTAGATTAAAATGATCACATCTGTAAACTAAAAGATATCCCATGCCAGAACACATTTTCAGAAAGGGAGAAAAGCTTGTTCTAAAAGCCATATTCTAAATACTCTGTTTTGAGGATATGCCAAGTGAGCAGTAGTTAAAGGCAAATAGTTGCAATTAAAATGACACCACAAAGAATCTGCTATTTCCAGTATTTTCTATCATTTTCCAGTAACTTTTATATAGTGTACTGTCTTTAATACTGTACTCTATTTAATTTTGTAACAATACATAAAATACAAAACAACACATAGATACAACCATAATATCATGTAGTTCTGTAACTGCAGCCACAATGTAAGTACAACTGCTTACTGTCATTTCCCCTGCCAAAGATAGCAGTAATGTTTGCAGTATTATTGTTTCTTATGTCTTTGCTTTCCATTTACATTCCACAATAAAAATCCATTTAAAACTTGATTGTAAAGAATAGTTCAGTTTGCTTATCTGTACTGGTGACAGTAGTGAAAGCTTTTATCAGTAAATTGGGCAAATACTGTCAAGACTGTGCATCATGGGTAGGTGGAGGTAAAACTGCTAATTTTGGTGATACTGGCAAACATAACTTGATGGTCTGTCCTCACTGCCACTGAAGCTATTGCAGAAAATGTGGTATTTAATCACGGTAGTTATGACAAAGCATTCTAGCATACTGTTCCCTCATACTGAATAATTAGAAAAACTGTGCTTTGTAGGTTGTAATGGAGGCCTGCTAGATGGTGTGCTCCAGCTGGCATTGCTCTCCTAAGGGTGCCCGTGCTTCCTAGAGAAAACATTCTGAAAACAAGAGTCTTAATGCGCTTTGCATTTGTAGCTTCAAGAGAAGTACAGACAGAACAGAACATTTATTGCAGCTATAGGTTTCCCTGGTTTCTGGGACAGGTGTGGGGCAGTAATGCAGGGTGGCAGAGCTTGCTGTAAGGCAGGCACTTAAGTAATTGAAATCCAGAACTGTATTCCCTTCCTGATGGCTTAATAGAAGCGGAACTGATTCTGTTAATTCATGTCAGTTGCGTGATGAGAAATTGGAGTGCTCCTTGTTCTAAAAAAGCAAATTTACAATATGTTATGGAAATCCTAATACAAAATTCTTCTGCAATCCAGTGTAATTGATGCTCATATATGCCTGAGAAAAAAACTCCTTACATCTCTACTGTTTATGTAATTTTACAAGTATTGTAAAGATGCCCCAAAAGCTGTCAAGCTAAGGTTGTACTCGAGTAGTGCGTTGTGAAGACTCAGATCTTCACACTTCATTGCATGTTTTGAGTTTCTATATTTTGTACCCTAAATCTTTGACTGAGCTGTGCTATCTAAATTGTATCCTTAAATAGTGTCTTGAACAGAAGATAACAGAGAGAATTAGTGCAGCAAGAATTTCTGCAGAAAGTAAGAAGCAGGAAGAAACTGTAACATCTTTGCGCGACAGCACTGTTTCTTGAGAATTACAATTGCCAAAAAAAACCCCGTTAAAAATCTATAACTATTTAAGGATGGAGACATTTTTTGTGCAAACCCTTCTATATAATGTTAAGTACCTGTAACTACAGAAAACATAAGAAGATGTCAGTTGTCTTAATGCATAAAAATAAATGTCACATTCACAAGCAATTAATTACACTGTGTGACAAAAAGTTTTTCCAAGACTATGAATTAGTTCTAATGCAGATAAATGGTTTAGTTTTAGCCCAGTGGCATCTGGGAAAGTTTTAAAGATCTTTTTTTCCTTTTTTTTTTTCCTATCAAAATGCAAATTTCAGAAAATAACCTTAACAGTCATTTTCAAAAATAGCAAGGTACTGTATTTGACTTGTTTCAGGAAGAATAAGAAACAGATGATGAAACATTGTAACTTTGAACTTATTTTTAGTTTGCTGATTAAAGAATACTCAGAGACTAGTTGTCAGAAGTTGTAGCAATCAGCTATTTTTATAGGATGCCTGTATCTAAAGTTCTGCCAGCTCATGGTGTAATATCTCTAGATGTTTTCACCTGCATGAGGTCACAGAGGTAGCTTCTTCACAGGCTGTCTCACAAGTCTGTAAGGAATGTCTGCATGAGGAGTTTGATTTTCATAACACGTAAAGGATTTTTGTGCCTGATGTAGGAGTGACTCTGCAAGTTGATGGGTGCTATTCAAGAATAATAAGCTATCATCATAGTCAAAGATTTTAGCCAACCGAGAGCCTCTCAGCTCAGTCTTACCATCTGTTTTACTGTTAATGGCTCAGCTGGAGCATAGGGCTGCCAGGTATACCTAGTACTGCTTTCTGACAGTCTTGAAGGGTGAAGACACAACTGTGGTCATAAGCCAAAGGCAGGCTGAAAAGATTTACCACTTTGGGTTACCAGGCAACCTGCTGGCATCAAGGTTTAAACTTTAACTGCTTAATAGGGAAGCCAAGGACACTTTGGAGAAGTTGCTTTTTTCAAATCTCTGTTAAGTGAGGTTCAGTTTTTAGGGTTTCTTTTACAGGCTTTGTCTCTCCCATTTACATTAGCCAGGCGAAATCCCCTATTACGTTTTATAAAGTGGAAATGAGAATGTGATTGTTTACTCACAGATTTAGGCATCTTTTAGAACTCTGTGAAAAAGCATCTCAAAAGGAAGCATGTTACACGCCTCAATGCTGTCACATAAAATAGCTGTGCTCAGGAATCCTGAGACCTTAACCTGTCACTGATATTTCAAAGAAAATCAGATCTGCCTATCAACATCATTAAAATATAAATCAAAAGCAGTCTGTTGAGGTATGGATGGGAGAAGAAAGTCACCAAGCATTTGTTTCCTTTGATTCCAAACAAAGGAGTTTAATTAGGAGAATTAACATTTTCTTGATTCTTGTTCTGTTGCAGAAAGTAGGTAATAATAGAGACTTGCAGTTAAGCTGTGCAGCCATTGTCAAACATGATGTCTCTCTTAATTGAACTTATCAGCCTGGACTTGTAACCAGGTAGAAAACAATCTCTTTAGACTTCCCAGATCAGATACTGTTTTCTCCCTACTGTGTCTCTGCAGATGTTTTGCTGTCATTGGGCAGCAGAACTTCTGAGACGCTCAGTGGCATCATTGTTCAAAAAAAAGTGTAAGCAGGTAATCTGTTTAATCCTCACAAAAATGTTAATGTTTTTTAAACTGCGAAGATGCCATACTGCAAAGAAGTGTCTTCCATAATCAACCACTCTGGACAGCTGCACATGTCATGCCTGGCTGGGGTCTCCACACACAAGAGTTGTGAAATAGGATTGTGTTTTGACTCTATTTCCATTTATGGGGTTGGTTTATTTTCTGAATCTCTTTTCCTAGTGTTTTCTAAAACCTTTAGTTATAGTAAAAATAACATACTTAATAAAGCTTCTTGGAGATTCTTGCATCTCCTCACAGGTTTGGCTGAACCTAAATGATTGTTTCCCTCACAATTGTCGGGGGACCAAAACAGGAATAATTTATTTCATAAAAAAAACCCCTTTAGTCTCAAGTTTCTGTGGGTGCATTTGATGCAGCTTGTATGCGTCCACAAAACAGGTATAACAGTAGTTTGGTAACTGTCCTTATCATGGTTATACTGGGTTGCAACTAAAATACTGTAGGTGGAGCTATGAATTTCTCATTGACGTCATTAATATACAAGGGAACAGATGCACAAAAATCAGTAGTGTTGTGCATTCATTACAAGCTTTTTCTTAAAAAATAAGAAATTCTTTTGCTTGCCTCTTGCCAGTGTTATGCACAAAGAATGACAAAAAGGTTTGTTTCTGGAAAATAATTTGAATTGTGCTTTTGAAGGCCAATGTGCCTTCATGTCTCTCTGGTCTCAATTCTGACCATAGTCTTCATAGGGACCCACCAAGTTAGGGCTTCTGTCTTGGTTCTTTAGCAAGTCTCCTGTGTAGATTTGGACAAGTTGCATTTCTCTATTGATCTAATAAGACTAATGAGAACAATTAGGTAGGTATTGGATACACACCAAAATGTGTGCAATGCTGAAACACTGAAGAGGAATACCTAAGGAGTTAGTTAAGTTACTTCTGTAGGCCGTGGCTCTTTGAATTATAGGGAGGACTTGCCTTTGAATAATAGGGGTATTCTAGGCTTGAATTGGTCAGGTGTTTTGGTTTCTTTGGTGTGGAGAAATCTTTCACGACTCTATGCTTTGTCTCCATTTTGCTTCCTCATACAGGGTTTTTGACTAAAGTGCATGGCTGTTTTATATGGACTTTTCAAATCAGGGCCTCTTCTGGTGCCAAATTCTGTCAGTAGGTGTCTGTGTAATGTTAGTTTCTATTCCACCCAGAGCAGATTTTGGCAAGCACACCAAGGTGTGGAAATTTGAAATATGCCAAAATGTAGACACTGGGGCCTATATACAGCATTCATTAATTGTGAGCTTACAATTACACTATAACACATAAAAAGAAAAAGCACTTCAGGTAGAGTACAGAGGGGATGGGAAATAACCCCCTACTTAAGAAAAATGTAAACTCCAGGGAAGACTAAAAGGTATCTCATTTGAAAATTCTTTTGCCTGGAAAAATAAGGAACTTGTGAAAAGAATGTCATTAATGCAGGGGCTCCTTAAACCATTTCCAAAGTTTTGTTTTATTCCTTCCTGCTTTACATGTAGACCTGTTTGTTTCTGTAATGTAATATATTATATTCTTTTGAGAAAGTGCTGTATTACTTTCCATATATTTTCTATAGCAAAAATCTCACTTTATTTTTCCTTACTTTTCTGAGTTAAAAATCTCTGAGTTTTATCAGTCTTACAACTAAGAAAGTCTTTTACCACAGAGCAGAATCAGTGCATTTCATAAGGCTAATTAATCTTATCATTTACAGTACTTTACTGAAGTACTAGTGAACGTGTGCTCCATGTCCTGTTTTACATTCCTTTTAATTTAGACTTACCTTACACAGTTCATTGACAGTAAGGTTAGTGAAGGAACTGGGAAGGAAATTTACTGAAAGTGACCTCACAAGAGAGTGAATATTTAGGGTGAAGAAAAAGTACCTAATCAGACAAGTACACAACATTATGATGATCACAGGGATTCAATTAAAGCATACGAGTGAGTTATGAGGTTTGTAAATTATGCAGTCAAGTCTGAATGATCCATAATACATCTTTACTCCTTGTTTGATTCTTGCAAAGAAAAAATCATGTGTCTAATGCCAACACCTACTCTAATGAAAAATACAGCATATTTTTTAAGCTAATGAAACCAGAAATCTCTGAGGAGATAACAGTCTAGAGGCTACATATATTTTGCAATCCCTAGAATAAGTAAGGCCACAGATACTTTTCATGTGTTTTTATATTCCATATGTATTCTTCTAATGTTACTTTTTGCATTGAAGTTCAAAAATTTGTGTCGTTATGAAAAATGAGTTAGTAGTGACATATTAGAGGCATATTTTCTCATTGTGTTAAAGGAGAGGAGGTACCTGAGTCTTATTTTATATGCTTTATTTAGATCCCCTGTGCTTTTTTACTATAATAAAAATATATTACTAGACTTATCTAATATATTGTTTTCAACATGACAAAGTTACATAAGAGAATCCCCTTGTACTTAAAGAAAAATGCAATTATTTTCCATTCTGAATCTTCACACTGCTGTTTTAGAAAATCATATCTGATTATTTGCTCAGCAGAAGATTATTGAGTTGATTTAGCTGTGATTTTACTTAACAAAGCTTCAACTGAATTCCTACTGTGGAGTCCAAAAAAGGTAGAGAGATATAAATGATACATTCAAACTGTGATTTTTGTGAACAGGGCCATCAATGCACCCCTCGGAGCTAATAGCGGAGATGAGAAACAGTGGGTTTGCACTGAAACAAAATGTACTGGGGAGAAACTTGACCGCAAATGATCCATCACAGGTAATATCTTTTTACCAGTAAGCTGAAAATGTCTGTAAATCTAAATGTGATTGCTTGTGAATTGTTACTTAATGTTTTCAAATATGCATATCCATAGGAAAGCTGAAGAGCTATCCCAGTAGAAAAACGTCAGAAAAGCTAGTTTTCCAGCTTTGTTTTGTACAGAATGGTGAATCATAAATTACTTCTTTTTAAACCACATATAATAAATTAAATCCCTCTTCTGGGTGACTAGAAATTGAATTTTTCATAATGGGGTGGTCAGGGCTTCTGCTGCGTGCTTGTAATACAGTGCTGCCCTTTGATGAAGTTTGAGGCAGTATGCACAAATAATTACTGCCAGGAACTATATCTGAAGGGTTTTTTTACTTTTTTTACTTTCACTAGTGTTCCAGTTATTTTTTCTGGGAGTGGAAATGGTTCAATTGCTTTTACTTAGACTGCTCAAATATATTACTAATTGAGGCGCTCTAATAAAAGTGTAAAATGAAAGATTAATATACACTCCTTGAAGTAACCTTTGTTCATATGGCAGGATAGTCAAACCACTAGTAAAGAGGGGATGACCACAAGCTGGTCTTGAAATCTTCAGTAAATCAGCAGTTCATTGTGCCTCCACAGGCAGATGTACGTTTGCCTTTAAAAAAAGCTATGTACCCCCAAAAATGAGTGTAGCATATGGGCACTGTTAAATGATTCGTATTGATATCAGTATGTTTGCTTTATGTTAGGTGTGCTGGGGTTTCTTTGTAAGAGCTTTTTAATCTTTATTTCTTCTTTCGCCTTCTGAGTATGGCTAAAATTAAAAACATCACACTGTGGAGAACTGTGGTGTACCAGATGCACATAATTTGAGGAATTCAGGGTCTTCAGAGCAGTTTTGCTTTGCTGATTGTGTTACTGTATGTAGATTATATGATTACAGTATTTTGCATTGCTAGAAGACTTTGTGCACATTTAAAGACTAATAACACAACAGTGAAGTAGATGTTACACCCATTTTCCTAATGACTAAACCGAGACAGAAAAGTAATTTGCTTAAATTACTCTTGAGTTCGAGCAGGACTAGTGTCTTACCTATTCATCCAAGCATGATAACAATGGAGTGACTTATCCTGTGGAATCGTGGGCTTCAAAATCGGCTCGTTTTTATTAACTATTTGAGAAATGTTTCTTTCCCTAGCAGTGAATTTTTCATGTGTTAGTAATAACTCCTGTTGTATAGCCCCCACATTATAACACCTACTCAGCTAAATGTCAGAAAATGTCAGGGTTTTTCACTTGGTAGTGGGTATTCTGTTCTAACCAGTGTCTTAGGCTGACTTAGTAATACAAATATATTTGTGTCTGTGCAAAAATAAGGTATATAGGGGCACCACTTCTAAAACAGAAATCTGAATGAATATATTATTTTTATCTATAAGAACCTAATGTCATACTGCATTTTTCTAGGAGTTTGTTACAAGTGAAGGAGATGACGATCCGGAAGTTGAATTTTTGAAATCACTATCAACCAAACAAAAACAGAAACTTCTAAGGTAGGTCTGGTACTTAGTGGAGGGGATATGTATCAGTAGTAGTAGTAGTTCTGACTAGTAGTGGTAGTTCTGATGCCTTTGACTGGGGCTCATTTCCAGTTTAACTGGGATACTGAAATACTAATTGGCTCACTAGAGATGCTGTGCTGCTGTTTTAAAATACTATTCTGCACTCTGTTGTTTACAGTATCTTCTTTTCTGATGAAAAATTCTATGCTCTTGTTCACTGGTTTACAACTTGACAAACTTTATCTTCTCCCTGTGGCTGAACTGAACCTGACCCTGTACCCCAAGGCTGAGGTTGGCCCAGCTGCACCCTGTGCTTGTGTCAGGGCTTGCAGCTTACTGCTCCCTGTGGGTCTGAGTTAATGAGGTTCCTGTGCTTTGCTTTTATCAACTGATGTTGTGTGCCTGGTGACTAATGGTTTTTTTCTCTCTTAATTTGCAATGTTATCCTGAAATAATGCCAAAATGTTTAAAATCAAAAATACTAACTACTGGCAGGTAGATCCCATAGAGGCATGCAGATAAAACAAGTTTTTAGGATAAAACATGTCACATATGTGGGGAGTGGGAGGGGAAGCAAGGTGAATGGCTAAGCAGGTAGTAGGTAGGTACATACGGTATTCACATATGTAATAATTCTCTGAAAATAATCCACATGTTTTATATTCCTTTTAAGTAAGGAATGTGTATGTAGATATAGTAATTTAAAGTATTATTTTTGTTTGAACTTCTGCTGGCCCAACACATTGAAATTTTTATAATCCTTTATATTTTAGAAGTTGAAGTTTAGAAAATATTTGGGTCCTTTAGGCTTTATTAGTCTGAAGGGATTTTTTTATACATTGGAAGCAGTTTCACTATTCACTCACTGATTTTCTGAGCATAAATACAGAAAGCAAAATAAAAACTACATGAAAGTAATCTAATAGTATGCATTGCATGTGCATGATGGAATATTGTATATTTACAGATAGAAAATGTAAGTTTCTACTTGTGAAAAAAGAAGTTACTGGAAATATCTGTATTATTTGCCTAAAGAACTCAAAGACCTATGTTTTAGTCTCAGTTTTCATCATTAATAGAAAGTAAATACTAATTGCATTTTTTTCATTTTCAAGATACATTTTTAAAATGCACAAACAAAAGCAGCGATGATTTTCTAAAGTCTCCAGAGCAGCCTGACAAGGAGGAAAAAAGCACTACTGAATGTATTTATTCCTAGTTACAAGGCCCAAATTGGCATCTCTTACTTATCTTTTTGAAAATTAAAGAATTAAAAAATCCTATTATTCCTGTTTTGAGGGAGCAGCTGTGGCTTATATACTATGGGTAATGCAGGATAGAAGTTTTAAAATGAAACTTTGCTGAAAAAGGAAAAGAATTCAATGTGTTTTTTTAAAAATGAATGTATTTACTGTGTAGGTCATCAGAAGTAGTGAACTTTGAAAGACAATGACTGTGTAATCTACTATATCTTAACATGTCTACATGTCTGATTGTGACACTTTTATTTTGAAAACAAAAGGAAGTTGGATCGTCTAGAGAAGAAAAAGAAAAAGAAAGATAGAAAGAAGAAAAAGCAGCAAAAGAAAAAAAGCAAAAGTAAACACAAGAAACATAAGATGAGATCCTCTTCCTCATCCTCCAGTGAGTCTTCAGTAAGCAGCAGTGACAGCGAGACTGACAGCAGAGATAAAGCAGCACAAAAGAAGATGGATTCTAAGAAAAGAAAAAAAGACAAGTTTTCAGAGGCTAGCAGCAGCAGCGATTCAGAAGGAAAGGCAAAAACGAGGAAGGAAAAACTTCATGAAGATCTCTCCAGTAGTCACGGTAACAAGGACAAAGACAGGGAGAAGTACAGGCTTTTAAAGCGAGATAGTTCTGCAGAGAACAACAAATGGAACTCCTGTGAGGGGGAAAGAAAGTCCACAAGCAGATACCATAGCACGAACACGAGAGACACTGAAAGAAAGGAGAAGGATAGTAGAAGCCAAAACATGAATGAAGGGAGCGGGAGAAGCCCGTGCTCAAATCACAGCAGTTCCAGGCAAAGGCACATAAGAAGTCCAAGTCAAAGCCCTGGTGAAGAGCGGCACAGGAAAAAGGACACCAGAAGCCCCAGCACAGATGTACACAGAGAGAGGGGAAAATGTAGAGAAGGCTATGGGGACAAGTGCGGTAAAGTGGAACACAGAGAAAGGAGCAGACGCAGTAGAAGTAGAAGCAGAAGCAGAGAGAGGAAAAAAAATAGATAGTAGAGGGGACAGGTGCAAACAAGAATTTCTCTGGGTTTTGATGAATACCTTTTAACAAGGGCTCAATTACATACTGCTGTTCATTTTCCGACCTCTGGAAATGAACATTTCCTACATAAAGCCAACAGCTTTATGTCTGGTTCAATTCTATTGTGTTGGAATATTTGTAAATCAGGTATAAACGTTAAGGTATTTTTTTACTGTCTAAATATGCTTATTGGCAAATACTTCTTGTATACATGCAGTAATTCATAAACCTGATTTTAGGATCTTAAAATATTTAAAAGCAGTATGTGATACTCTTGGTTTCATCCATTATTTCTGTTTAGATGCAACTGCGAGGGGGATCAGAGAAAGCATTTGAGATAGTTCTGGATCAGATCACTGCTTTAGATATCAAAGCATTGTCTTGTAGAGGGTTTTGTTTTTTTCATACCAAAACATTTTTCTTAAAGTTCCCTGTAAGAGATCAATTTCATGAGTTAAAACAACAGAGAGACATAGTTCACATAAGTGTATAGCCAACATTTTTTGGCCGCCTGCAGTGTACAGCTTGGTCAGGGCTATCTAAACATCTTGACCCCCTGTTGGTATGTGTCAGTACAATGTCAAGTTATTGTTCAATAATCTCTCAAGACATGAAAGGAATATTTACTGCCTCAACTGTTTCAGGTATTTCATTGTTTGTGGTAGTAAGTTAGTGTAAATAGTCATCCTTTTGTTTTCATTAACCTTTTTGTGTTTTTAGTGGTTGTCAGTCATTTTCTGCATACGTTGTTATGAAGATGAACTTCCATAATAAAATACCTAATTCTTTAAAACCAGTAATAATTGTCATCTTCTTCAGAGTTCTGAGTCAGTACAAATGCACAAGGCAACACTTCACAAGGTTTTTATTGCAAAGGAAAGGTTTCTCTGCTCGTTTAGGATGGTAGATGGAAGCACATTCATTAGTGGACACGTGAAACAGTCACTGTGCTCAGTATTCCAGCAACTGTCTTACCCTCCTCACTCACAGGACAAATGGGCCTATCTTTTATTACTAGTCCACTTCCACTTCACTCAGAAGATTTTCAGCACTGCACAGAGTATAATAATACATGGTGAAAGTGACCTGGCTTATCGTTTAAGTGCATGTGAAGAGTTTGAAAGGGTGAACCATTAAGAGATGTCACCTTTTCAATGTGTCTGCATTAGGTTGCTCTGGGCATTCTTGCTGAAGTAGCTGGGAGTTAAAGAGCCCCTGCAGTAGAGTCAGCCCCCCTATATTGATGTGTGGAAGCTCTGATTTTGAAAGAACAGGAGGAGACTACAAAAATGCCTGTTTTAGCAATCTAAACAAAAGCTCTGTGTAAGAGAGGACAGAGTAATGTGATAGGGGGAAAGGCACATTCTGGTATGAACATTTTTGTGTTAAATGCAGCAGGAAAGAGGAATAGCTGGAAGGTGCCTCTGTTTCAAAGAAGGGTCTCTCCAGTTGTTTAGTGTTTGGCTCAGGAATCCTGCCAGCTACAATGCAATTGACTACCACCTGAAGAAGAGTGGACAGCTTGATAACCACAACTCTTTTGTCAGCTCTGCACTTTACTCCTTTCTATGTAGTTAAACAGTGTATCCTGCCTTTTCGCATAGGAAGAGACTGGCAGAAAAGTCAAGATATTTTGGATGTATCTGTCTTAGACTACCAGGGGAAGGTTGGTGTGGCTGTGCAGGCAGTGTCTCACTCCCGGTACCTTCCCTAGGCCAGTTTGTGTCCCCTCATTGGTACGGAAACGGCCCTCGGGGGCCCAGAGGCCGGCTGCGGGAGGGTGGGACCGCCCTCGCCACAGGGGGCCCGGCGGGAGCGCTCAGGGATCGGGGGTGGGCCGGGCCGGGGCAGGCCCGGGGCGGTGTTTGCCCGCTGCCCTCACGGGCCCCGCCGGCACCGCCCGCGGCGCGGGGCGGCTGCGCGCGCCCGGCCCCGCCCCGGCCCGAGGGGCCATGGGGCGCCGCCGCCCCGGGCTGAGCGCGGCGCTCGGCAGAGCCGGCGGGGCCCGGCAGGAGGTGCTGTCGCTCCGCGGATGGAGGTAAGAGCAGCTCTAGCAATATCGTTATTCCCTTATTTATTTATTTATTTTCGTAAGAGCCGCGGAATAGGGTTAACCATCTGCCGGGCTGGGCGGCGGGGGCCGCGGCGCCGTGAGGTGGTTCTCTCAGCCTGGCGGGGAGGGCAGGACCCGTGGCAGGGACTCCCCGCCGTCCGAGCGGGGCCCGGCGGCTCTCCTGGGACGTGCGGGCGGCTCTACCGGGCGCTCTTCTGCGGCTTGGCCCGAGGGCTTGGGACTGCGTCGGGACGGGGCGAGCTGAGCTCCCGGCCCCGCCGGGCGGCTCTGTCGCGGGCCTGGCGGCGGGGAGCTTCGGGCGAGGGGTCCCGGGCCGCTTTTCGGGTGTGTCGCCCCACCGGACCCAGGGCATAGAATTAACGCCGAGCAATAAATTATTGTGTCAGCTCTGCACTTTGCTCCGAAAGTAAATAGACGGGTTACTCCCAGATGGGGCTCCTGCTCGGATCGGTACAATAAATATCCCTGAAGGAAGCTCTCTATTTATGTTGTCATTGATTAATTCTCGCTACCTCATTTGATTTCGATTTAGAACGATTTGATTCTAATTTAATTAGCATGTAATTTGGATGTACATAATTACTGTAATTATGACATTCAGGTGAGGCAGCTTTAGGCTGAAAGGCAATTTCAAATTTTCTAGCAGCCTACTTTGTGCCGGGGAGCGGACAGGGACCCCGCGCCCTGCCAGCCAGGTACCAATTAGCCCATCTCGGGAGCAGCGCTGCTGCTCGTTTGTGGAACAACAGCGGCGCCGAGGCGGCGGCGGCGGCAGAGCCGCGCCCGGGGCCCGCCGGCGGGTGTCCGCTGGGAGCCGCGCCCGGCCGCAGGTGCGGGGCCGCGCGGAGATTGCGGAGCGGTGACCGTCGAGGGCCCGGCCGCCCCTCCGACGGGCGGCCCGGGGAGCGGCGAGGCCGGGCCGGCTGCCCCGGGCTGGGTGTGCGCGCGGTCGCTGCGGGCCGGTCCCGCCCCGCCGTCTCCCATCGAAGTTCACGCTGGCCCGCCCGCTCCCGGGGGCCCTCCCCAGCCGCCGCTGCCCCCGCGCTCCTGCCGCCGGCTCCTCGCCGCCGCCCCCGCGGCCGCCCCGGCCGCGCCCCCAGCCCGCCGCGGGAGCGCCTCTAGGTGGCGCCCGGCAGCCGCCGCGCGGGGCAGCGCCGCGGGCGTCCCGGGGTGCGCGCTCGGTCTTGCTCCTGCTCTCCTTTTTGTAATGTGTGAAGGATGTTATTCCTTGAGGAAATTTGTAGCTAAATTATTCTCACTTAAAATAAACACTTAGCACAGCAATTACTCAAAGGGGCGGGCTGTCTCTTAGCTTCCCTTCATCTGCGTTTTGGAAGGGTGGGAGAGGATCCTGGCGAACAGATAATGGCTGCAAATAAATTACAGCTCCCGCAGATAAAGTTTCCATTTGAATTAAAAGACGCAATTAAGAAGCTGTCCAGGCACGAGATCGGGTGTTTATATATTATCTCATTAGAACAAAAACATTAATGTTACCTTTTAAGTGTAAAACGAGCCGTTGGGTCTGTAACTCGCCACGGGGGGTAAGGGACACGCTTCCTGCGAACGGGGGACCTAGCGATCGAATGTCATTTAGCAGATGATTTTTCCTGACATTTTACCTTCTCCCGTCTGTGGTGGTTCCCGTCGCTGGCTGGTTGTTTGTCGTGTTTTAACGGGCTCTCGGAGCAGGGTTGAAGTTCCTGTCCGCGAGGTGTGGAAATGGGCAGCAATAGCTGGACCGGGATTGTAAATGGGAGCTATGCTCAGCTCACGAGTAAGCCCGGGGCGAGCGGGGCCAAGGCGGCGGGGAGCCCAGGGCACCCTTCTTGTTCCCGGTGCTCTCCCGCCCTCGGGTTGGCGTCCTCTTACTAAAGAGGTGAACTACGGATTCAAAGACCGAAGTCAGATTTCTGTTTCGGGTTCTCACACCGTTTGTTCCTTAGGGTTTTTTTGGGGGGTTTTTTGGTTGGTTTTATTTTGGTGGGGTTTTTTTTTTTTTTTGTTTGTTTGGTTGGTTGGTTGGTTGGTTTTGGGTTGGGTTTTTTTTTGTTTTTTTTTTTTTTTTTTTTTTGGTTTGGGGTTTTTTTTTTTTTTTGTGTAGAAGTTCCCCAGACCATATAATTATCTCCAACATTTACGAATGAATGGTGTCATTTATTTTTTAAAAAGGTGACACGCTTTCTATTTTCTTGGTTAAACGAACCGGCTCTGCGGCCCAGAGCTGCTCCCTTCTCGTTTCTGGGGAGTCTGTAAGTGATGGACGTTTTCTGACCCGAAGGGGCAAAGGCAATGCAAAAAGGTCCTTGATCACTGAGCTGAGAATTGTAACCCCGGCCTGGCAGAAACTGGACCTGCATGGTGTCCTTTGATGTGTTTTATTATAAATCGAAAACAAAGCTGACTTCTGCCCAGCACCCCGCGCGGGTGCATTCCTGCGCAGCCCCCGGGCCGCCCGGCAGGGAGGAGAGCCGGGTCCCGCCGCCCGGCCCGCTCTGTGTGTCACCGCCGCCCGAGCGCGTCCCCCGCGCCCGCTCCCCTCCCCTGCCCGCCGGGAAACCTGCCGGCACCCGGCCGGGGCGGCAGGAAAAACACCTTGCCGGGATGCTTTTGGCCAGGAAAATTCCGGAGCGGCTCTCGGGGAAGGCGCCGTCGGCAGCTGAGATGCGAGGTGCCTCTCCCGGGAGGCTCCTGTGCCCCGGCCCGCGGAACGGCCCGCCGGGCTCCCGCCGCCGCCCCAGGGCACAGGCGGTGTCGGCGCTGCCCGGCCGCTTTTGTGCAACAGTGGCGCGGAGGAGGTGGGACGCGGTTATTAGTATTCACGGCAGATGTATTTTCTTTAACGCAACGTCTTTATTCCAGTTGGTGGCCGACAGCAGAATCCGTTTCTCGATGCTATTTGCATTCCCTGTTTTATGGAGGATTAAAATATTTGTATTCATCCAATCTGTACCGGCCAGAGTAAATTAACTTTTTTTTTCCTCACCCTCTTCTTCTTCTTCTAATTTTTTTTTTAATAACACAATTATCTCATTTAACAATTTGCCTTTAAAAAAATACTGTGGCTGTTAGGTTGGTGGTCAGGAGACAAAGGGAGTGAAAATAATTTTCATTTCAATAATTGCCTTCTGGTCAATTTAACTGTGCCTTATTTTGAAAGAGCCTGTCTAAATGAGATTCCTGTCCCAAATGTGTTCCCAGGCCTTAGCCCAGCCTTTAATTATTCCTGAGTTTTTTTTCTTCAGAATAAGACGCTGCACTGAGTAATCACAAAGAAGTCAGAGAGCATCCTTGAACCTTTTCAATAGCAAAGCCACTGATATTCAAATAACATGCAAGGACCATTTGACTGCATGGGGACATAAGCATTTCCAATTCACTATTTGCATAGATCAACTGTCTTTGAAAAGGAAAGGAGCAGTTGTCTTCCATAACATTAAAAAGCCTAGTTATCAAATCAAGTGCTTAGTTTGGGGCTTTTAAAACGTTTACATTTTATCTTAGGTTGCCCTTTACCGTTTGACATGCAAATTTGGTGCAGTTAATTTGGACAATTAAAAGGATCTTCAAGGGAGCTTTGTCACCGAGAATATTCGGAGTTTTCCCCGCGGACCAGCTGAGATAAAGTTGGCCAGAACAAATGATGTCTAGGAGATTAATTAGATATTTGATAAGACATGAATCCCTAATAAGGGAATACAAGGCACAGGGGGCTGCTGTGTGCTCTAAGTCAAAATTAATAACATTTAACAAGATTTTCATTTAGGCATGAAATGTCTTTTCCGGAGTATTGACTCTAGCGATTTATTCCCCCGAGATCACCTCCCAGCCTAGGCAGCCTTGTGGCGCTGAAGGCTTTTAAAATTAAATAAATAGTTCCTCAGCGCAGTTCGCCTTCACTCGATTTTGGGGACGGTTTCACCAAAGCCACTTAGGTCTCAGCATGGTTTCCGGCTGTAGCAGGGCTCGGACTCGGTTAAAATTTGTTGGTTTTTTGTTTTTGTTTGTTTTTTTTAAAGTAAATCAAAGCAAAGGCGGCTTGAAAAGAGCGAGCAGAGTGGTTCAGTGCGCCTGGCTCAGGGGCCGGTCCCATCCCCTCCCCGCTATATCATTTGCTGACTGTATTTTTAATCACAGTGACTGTAAGGACGATGGAAGGGGGTGCGAGGGCTCCTACTCAAAAAGTGACCCCTGCGAGGACTGGGCGGGGGGGAAGGAGGGGACACGAAGAAGAACAAACCCGTGAGTATATTGTTCAGAGTCCTTTAATAATACCAAAATGAAAATATGTCAAGATTTTTTTTCCATACAGATAAACGCATTTAATTTCTTTAAGAGACCTTAACTTACGTGTATTTGAGTGAAGTGTTAACTCAACATTTTAAATATCTTTTACATATATACTGACTTCCACAAAGTGCATCAGAAATTTATAATTAAAAAAAAATCAAAACCCCAAAACCTCCCTGAATTTCAGGAATTCACCAATTATAAAAAAAAAAATCCCCAACCCCCCTATCAGATCAACATTTACAAGAAAAATAAGGGAACACGATCTGGTTTTCTTTTTTTTTTTTTTTTTTTCCTGTTTTCTTCGGTTTTGAACCCTATTTATACAGATGTTTATGGGATACAGAGGGACCGTCTCAGAGTTGCAGCTGTATTTCTCACCTTAAGCCTCTCTTAGGATGCTTGCCTTCCAAGAGAAAGAGAAAAGGGAAACGGAAGAAAGTGTCACTCGGTACCTACTGGCCGGGCGGGACGGGGGCCGCGCCTCTCCGGCCCCGCCGTCCTGCGGCCCGCCCCCGCTGCGGCCCGGGCGCCGTCGGCGGCGGGGCGGCTCGCGTCCCTCCGGCCGGCGCGGGGCACAGTCCGAGCGGCTCCGGCGGCGCTGCCCCTAGGAGTCGCCGGGGCCCGCGGTAGGTTCCTTGCCCGGTCCGCGGGCGGCGGCGCCCACCCCCTCGTGCAGGATGAGGTCGGGGGACTCGGAGCGCGGCGTTTCCAGGTTGCTGGCGTCCGTGTCGCTGTCGCTGCCCTTTTTGCCCCCGCCGCCCCCGTTGTGCGTTTTGATGTGTTTGCTCAGGTGGTCGCTGCGCATGAAGCGCTTGTTGCAGACGGGACAGGCGAAGCGCTTCTCGCCCGTGTGAGTCCGCAGGTGCCGCTGCAGCTCGTCGGAGCGGGTGAAGCGCTTCCCGCAGAAGAGCCAGTTGCAGACGAAGGGCCGCTCGCCCGTGTGCCAGCGCAGGTGCGCCTTCAGGTGCGAGGTCTTGCCGTACACCTTGCCGCAGCCGGGGATGTGGCAGCTGTGCAGCCCCTTGCGCCGCAGGCTGGCCCCCGCCGGCCCCAGCCGCTCGGCCTCCTGGCAGTTGGGGCAGTCGCAGGTGGCGCGCCCCGAGTAGCGGCGGGCGGAGCGGGCCGAGCCGCCCCCGGCGGCGGCGGCGGCGGCGCCCGAGATCATGGCGCTGGCCGCCGCCACCGCCGCGCTGGAGTCCGTGTAGGAGGGCAGCACGGGCTTGAAGCCCTCCTGCGTGAGCAGGTGCTGGCTGGTGGAGAGCAGGTGCGAGGCGGCCGTGGAGCCCAGGCCGGTGGAGCTGAAGGCGGAGTGGGTGAGGGAGCTGAAGTCGGGGTTGTAGGTGCCCAGTTGGGAGTGCAACGAGGCCTGGGGGGCGCCCGAGTGCAGCGAGCTCTGCAGCCCCCCCGCCGGGTTCTGCACCTCGAGCCAGGAGCCGGGGTTGGTGTGCACGTCCCACCAGGAGGAGGCCGCTCCGTTGGCCACCTCGCCCGCCGAGAGCGTGGAGTGGAAGCCCGACTTGTACCAGGACTCGTAGGGGTGCGCCATGCCCACCCGCGGGTAGAGGCTCTCGGCCGCCGAGCTGTGCACTTTGGAGATGAAGGCCGACTGCCCGCCGGGCTCCTGCGGGGACACGCCCGCCGCCGCCGCCGAGTTGGAGAAGAGGCCGCCGTAGTCGCTGCTGAAGGCCGAGGAAGTGGGCGAGGTGGAAGCCAGGCAAAAGGCGCTGTTGGCGGTGCCCGTGCCGCTGGCCAGTCCGTTGGAACCCCTGCTCGTGGCCACCGTGAAGCCCGAGAGGCTGGAGCCCAGGTTGCAGCTGGAGGTGGAGCGTTTCCAGGGGTGGAAGCCCCCTTTGGCGAAGGCGCTAGACTCGGGCAGGGTGGTCAGGGGACTAGTGTTGCCGATCTTGTTGCAGGTGGCGGCCAGCATGGCCAGGGGAGTCGTTCCAAATCTCGGCTCTTCCTGCGGGAAGAGACAAAGCCGGCCCGTCAGCCTAACCCTTGCCACCTCGCCGGGCTCCCGCGGGGACGCGGCGGCGCGGGTAGAACCGCGGCGCAACGAGCGGTACCGCGGAAAAGTTTTCTCTTATTTTAGAGGAAGCCTCCAGCCCTGCCGCGCTGGGCACGACTCGTTTTCCGCCGGAGACCGGTCTCATCGCCCGAGAGATTTACATCGCAAGCGGGTCCCGACGGGGACAAGCGACACGCGTGTTCCGAGAGGGCTGCTCGAGCGTACCGCCGTTAAACCAAAAATCCCGTGGGAACGAAATGCGGCGTCTCCTCGAGCAACCGTACAGGAGCGACGGGGAAAAAAAAGAGATGGCAGCAAGGCGAGCAGTGCGCGGTGCCTTCCGACTGTCGCCTCGTGCAACGCCGGGCCGGCGAAAATCTTTGGAAATCGAGCGTAGTTCGAGTTAAAAAAACAAACAAAAAATTCCCAAACCAAATCAAGAACTAGACAAAAGAAAGCAGAAGCAGCACAGCTTCTCTCCGGCCCGGCGAGTTTTTCAGGCTAAACTCTTTGGGAACGACCCGATGGGCAGCCCGCAATGAAATCCCCCGAGGCGGGCCGGGATCACCTCCCATCTGCGGGTCCACGCGATTTCGGCAAGGGGCAGCCACAACGCGGCGGCAACGACAGTTTTTCCAGGGGGAAGCCGCGAGGAAGCGCGCGGTGCGACTTACCCCGAGGATAGACGTAGCCATAGCACGTCCGTGGGCTGGGCGGTGGGGCGGAGGGGACGGCGCTCGGTGAGCGCCCCGCGCTGCCCGGCGGCACTAAGGACACTCCGGCGCGGCGGGGCCAAACTCTGCCTAAGTGCGGGCAGCGCCCGCTTTGAAGTACCGCTGGCGGCGGCGCTCGCCCAATGAGGGCGCGGGCGGAGCGGCCCGGAGCGGCCCGGCAGCCAATCAGGCTGCGCGGAGGTGCCGGCGCCGGGGCGCGGGGCGCGTGCCAGTCAGCGCGCGGGGAGAAACTCCCCGCTCCGGCCCGCGGCGGCCGCGCCGCAATTACCGCCGCGCCCGCGCCCCGCGCCTCCCGCCGCGCCGCGGCCCTGCCCGCCGGGGGAGCGGGCGAGCCGCAGAGGGCAGGAGTCGAGAGCGAGGTCAGCGCCGGCGGAGGGCTGGTGTCGCGCCTGACGCCGCTCCGCCGTCTCCTGTAAACTGTGCAGGAGGTGTCCGATGCGCTGCTGCTGGTGTAGTCACCTGCGATCCTCGCGGCCCGTAAAACATACCTGCGTCGCTTTTATTCAACAGGCCCTTTGCCTCCTTTTCGAGCCATTTGGGAGCCGTCCGTGTCGGATACAAATAACCTGACGGCGCCTAATGACATTCTGTGAAAACACGTTAATTTTTTTGTTTGTTTTTTTACCAAATGCCAGAAGCGATTTCGCGCACAACGTATTTCTTACTTTCATTGCAAAAAGAACTGAGGAGGCTCTGTGGTTTTATAAAGTGCCAAAAATTCCAAAGACAGGGAACCGCCAGGCATCTCTTTGCTCTTGTACCGGGGCGGGAGAGGGGACGAGGGGCATTTGACATCCTGTCGCTTAAGATAGAGGACGTTATTTTACAGAGTAATCGCCAGCAAAACACTTTGAAAGTCAAATTCGCAGCCTGCAGCACGTTTTTTCAAGCCTCATGTACTCCCGTGGAAGCAGTGCTGCTAATGGCAGAAAGCTTGCTCCCTCCTAGCAGTGCTAGGGCGCTGCTGGAATAAGCCGCCCTAGCACTTGCCTGTGGCCTCTGCACTGTGCACACTCCACGCACCCAGTGAGCGACAGAGACTATACCTGCTCTCTGCATGTGCAAAATGTAAGTCCAAACCTCGGCTCCTCAATGTCTTGCAAGCTAGTCCCTTTGATTTGTAATTATTGGAGGCTTCTTAAGTAATTGGCTAGAACTTGCCCGTACTGTGCCCGCGGAAGATCAATAGGCATGCAACTTTTCATCATCGCGGTCGGCTCTGTGAGAATGGGAATAGGAGCTTTTCCCCTTCCTTTTTGCCGTTCCTAGTGCAGCTGAGTACAATTCTGAACTAGAAATATGATGAGTGCGTTTAGCAATGCCGGGCCCTTGCTCTGCATTTCAGTCAATATTTCCTTCTTGGTGCCGCCTCTGCCATCCAGTGTAAAACCTTCTAGCAGATGCAAAATAGGCATCGCTTAGGAGCAAGATGGAGAAACCGGGAATTTGAGATTACGAATTCGCTTTTCTTCACATATTTACATATATATGTGTGTGTGTGTGTGTGCTTAAATAAGGCGGGTATTGCGGTTTTTTCAACATTGTGTTATGCAATCTATAGGACGACTGCCATGGATTTCCCTGGAGATTATCTTTTATTTAAACGTTTAAGGCTATTTTCAAAGGGCTCTCGCCTTTTTGTCGCCGGGTTTTAAACAGAGTGGGGGCAGTAGGCGAAAAAAATTCTGTTCTGCGCTTAATTCTTTCCACATTGACTCGCAGCCGGCGCAGGGGTCCGGGTAGTGCATGGCAAACCCTTTCCTCGAAAGGTCTGCCCGGAGCAGATCCTGAGCGGCGGCTGTGCCCAGGGGGGCTGTAGCGCTCGGCGGGTGGAGGCGGCAGAAAGGCGGTGGCGGGGGGAGCGACATAACCCCCTCCGACGAGTCCGACAGGGGCACCCGGGAGCCGTCGCCCAACAGGTGACTCCTTCCTTCCCTCCTTCCTTCTTTCCTTCTTCTGTTCTCCGGGGGAAACCCGCTCCTTCCCTTCCCAGGAGCCTGCCATGGTGGTCGTCAAGTGGCAGCGCGGCGCTTCTGGCCAACCCCAGGGCGGCGGGGGGAGAGGGTCTTTCCTCTCATCCTGGGGAAAGTCATCAATAAAATACGGCTGGAAGGCAGATCGAGAGCGTGACGTTTAAAAATGTTGTCTCTACATCAGCGAGTAAAGGCATCCGCTGCCCGCTTGCGCTCCCACAGCAAAGTAGGGATTCTGCTGTGCCTGAAGACTGGCGGGCGGCTGTGCCTGCCGCACATCCATCTCCTCGCCCCTTTGTAGTCGGAAAAGTAACTATAACCCGCGGGAACGAGGCAGGCGGTGGAAAGGCTGAGCGAACGGCGGCGGAAGGGGGAACGCTGCTAAAATCTTTAGGGGGTCAAGTATTTTCTGACAGATTTTTTTCATACTCCAAAAATCGAGTTTTTAAACAAAGATCAATGTGTTATGCTAAAGTGTTGAGCTGACTGTTAAAACATTTGGGGGGATAATGACAATGTAACAAAGGCCTGGTTTGGAGTGAATCATCACCCTTTTAAAAGTTAAAGCAATTTTCAGGAGAATAGCTTTCAGCAAATGCTTTACATTATTCAAAACGGCCAAATAATGCTCTATTATAGAGCCTGAATGCTGCCAGTCAGCCCATAAGTGCAATTTGTGCAAAGGCTCGGTGCCTTATCTCCACTTCTTTATAAAGAGGTGAATATAAAACAATTTCTTCCAAACCCAGACAGAGAGCACGAAAATTGCTTCCCTTTCTGCAATCAGGGCAATTTAACTGGAGTGCAATTAGCACTATTAAATGTCGATTCTGCATAAACAAATCTGACTAAGAAGCGAAAGTGGGGTGAGAACCTCATATAAACTGAAACTGATTTTTAAAAATTATGTATCCGGGTCCTTTACAATTGATCCGTGACGTTTTCATCTCAGAATATATTTACATCATAAATACATTACAGTTAAATCAACGTAAATCTAAAAAAAAAAAAATCTCAATATGAATACTAATAAAGAATAGTCTAATTAAATGCAACAGTTCACTTTCTTTGAACAATATTGTTTCCCATCTTCTCTCTACGAGTGTCTTTTGATCTGTGCAACTACTAAAGTTGCTGTCTTTAGGAGGTAGAGCTGGGAAACAATTCTTTCATTACAGATGGTTGGGAAGCTCCTGGGTTTATATTCAAGAGCATCAGATGAAATGGCTTGTCTGTTCAAAAAGAGCTCTGGGAAAGAGCTGCCAAATATTTTCCAAATAAATCGATTTAGCAGCAGTTAAATGTAAGGTTGCTGTACAATTTCCCCTGCTTTCTAGAAGGGGCACGGAGTTTTACCCATGGCAGTTATGGGTAGGAAGGGGGCAAACCATCACAAGTTTAAGAAAAGCAGCCTAATTTTCTGCCAAACGGAAGGGACATGGGCAGGAAACAGGCAAACTGCTCATTGCCGAGATAAATAATTGCGTCCTGCCAGATTTTTTTTTTTTTTTAGCAACAGTTCTTCCGTGTGAATCCCCCTCCCCCCTCAATTACACTCCTCATTTACGTGATCTAGAAGCCAGCATTGATTATCAGAGCAACTCAGAGGGGTACCTGGTGATAAATTAATAACTTCAGTTAGGAAAAGGCTTCCCTGCTATTCTGCCCAAGAATAGATACTATAAGGGGGAAGTATAAATAGAGATAGTGTTAAAATACAGCCCTTGGTGCCTGTTGAGTCCACTGAATTCTTTCCACTATAGAGTTTTTAATTTGTGGGTAAAGATGAAGTGCAGCTTTTGATTAAAAGGAAATCTTTTATAGTTAATAAAAAGGCAATGAGCACTGGGATCAAATAGATAATGGAAATTAAATGAAAATTATGTCACTCTCCCACAATTTCTGCTTGATCTCTCATATGATGTTTGTTACATGGTGCACTCCCCTCTCCTCCTGCCCTCTGCACACTGAGCCCCGAGGTGGAGCATCAGGCTGGGCTTTCATATTTTCTCGATCTTTAAGGTGATGCTGTTTCGGAGTAGCAAGGAGACCCATATTACCCTGTGTTTAAAAAATCTGCACAGTAGTTTTAGAAATCCTGTCGTTTACTGAACGCACTCCAAAGCTTGTCTTTGGAATTAATTCTCTTCCGCTAAATTTATTTGGACTGTGAATTTTAAAGCTCCCTTGTTCTGTTTATCTCAGCCGGAGACACGTTAACAATTCCAGGGAAGACTAGTGTCAAAGGAAGGAAGGTGACTGCAGACTGGATGATGATTTTAATTACTACAATTATTGGGAGATTATTCAACGGCATCATAGATTGTTTTCTGCCTTGGGATGAAAGTCTGAGGAGCATTGTACGAGGATTTTGGTTCACATACTTTGCAGTGCTGTTACGATGCATAGGTTAGGCATGACGAGCTCAGACTGCAGCAGGTTGAAAATTCAGCCCGTGCTAGCGTTCAGAAAGCTTTCTTAAAACGCAGGTGTTTCTAAATAGAAAGAGTTTAATTAGTAAACGCTTGGACCCAACGTTTATAGAGCGTGAAACCGCCTTTCCACACAAGTCCATTAAAGCGGCTCTGCTGACTCGATAATGAGGTGCGTGCGGTGAGCCGGGCAGCGGCGGCCGGGACGGCGAGCTCGGCGGTCCCGGGCAGCGCCCGGCCCGCCCCGGCCCGCCCGGCTCCCCCGCCCCGCGGCTCCCCGGCGGCGCCGCTCGGGGCGCGGGGAAGCGGCAGCACCGAACGGGCGGGTGCCTCACCGGAGCAGCCTCCCCGCGGAGGAGTCCTGTCCCCACACTGCTCCTAGCATCCCGCTTCCGGTGCCCTCCTAGCTTTTTATACCAGGGTTTTAGCCAGGCGTGACTCAGAATGTTGACTGTGATTAAGCAAGCTGTCTATCTAGAGATAGAGATATGTGGCGGCGTAATTGGCAGGATGATTGACATTACAAAGTTCTCTTCGGTCCACAATGACCAATAAATCCTCCTGCAGCTTTTGCCATTTAATGAATTGCTATTTTGGTTGAGGAAAATATGCCAGACCCCCATTCCTATGTTCTCTTCTTCCCCCTCGCCCTGTCCTGGGATTAGGGCAAGGAAAGAAGGGGAGCCATTCATTATGCTCTTTCTGTGTTCTGTAATTTCTGGAACTCAGGCTTAAGATCATGAACCATTTCACGTTCAGATGCAAGCTTGCAATACTTTCCTAGTGGCAATTAGGAGCCTATTACAAGCCATTAGATTGATCAATGTACCTTAAACAATGTGAATGATTTATATGGCAAAGAAAAAAAACCTTCTTACATCCATTGTACTGTTCCAGCGACCAACCTGGCCCTCTGTCTCCATTCATCACAGCTTTAAACAACAAAAGCAATTTATTTAGTAAAACTTAAATGCAGAGAAACAGGCTCAATTCTTCGTCATGTAGGGCATCTGAGCTTTATCTCTTTATTGTCAAGAGATGTATGCTGGAAGAATTTGAGTTTGTGTGGGGGGAAGGGAGGGGTGGATTTGCTGGTTTCCAAATGGATTAATTCACCTTGTACCTGAAAGAAGGAAACAAAGAGATCCCTGACTGCTTCCTAAAGAAGACACTAATCTGCTGTGCAGATGCAACACAAGGAGGAAAGCAGTGGCTTACACAAGTGTTCAGCGAAGTGTTTGGTTAGATTATTGTAGCCTTTTAATAACAATCTGGATGCAGAACCACGATCCCTAGAAGCTCCAAGACAGCTAAGGAGTGGAAAGCTGGCTGGGATGTGCCCGCTGATGGAGGGACAAGGGTAGATGCAGTCTTCATCACCATGGGTGGTTATTCTAACCATTCTGCAACGAAGAAATTACAAAATATCAACTGCTATGAAAGCCGGAGCTGCTACCCTGTAGCACTTGGGTCTGTCTTTATTTGCCTCCTTTCGCAAAACCCAGGGAACCTCTCACACCTGGAAAATTCCTCCTAGCTCCTGCCAACCCCAAAATGAAGGACTGGGAGAGACTGGTGACTTTGCACTTGCTACCAATTTATTAGGTAAACAGAGATTCAGTTCAGAAGGAACAGGACCATGATTTACCATTCATTGAACTGATGCCCTCTGTTTCTTGCATTTTTCTTACCTTTTTGCTAACCTTCTTTACCTTGATACTTAGCACCCCAAAATTAGTCTTCTCTATACATAAGAAGTGATGGAATGAATCTTTGGCTTGGTGTTAAACAGTTCTGACATGCTTCAAATTAAAACTGCTGAGAAACAAAACCCTGTGCATGTGAACTAACTAAGCCATTCTTTAAAATGTGACTTTAATGGGACCAGTGTAACTGGTGACAGTGTTTGTTAGAAAAAAGCCAAAACATCTATAAGTCTTGGTTCAGCTGGAAATTTATTTTGGAATATTGTACAAGAGAGAATGTTATTAACTTAAGATTCCAATTATTATTTGTGTTTCAGCAACAATCTGCTCTCTGCAAATTGCTGCAATGCTTGTCAAAAGTCACTGTTTTATCCCATAATTTTCTGCAAGGAGGTAAACACAGAGCTCCTCAGTATTGGTACAAAGAAAAGACACAAGGCATGAGTGTCAAGTTCTATCAAGAGATACCACCTTTTGCTACAAAACGTGGATACAGCCATTCCTGATTTTTCAAGTTGTCCATATGGGATTGATAGTACTCATTTATTTAGTTAGCAGCTGCTTGCTTTCTTGCTAGCAAGGGATTACTAAAACACAATGTCCACTATGTAAAACCAAATGAGAGTTGCAATAGGAATAAGAGCAGTCTTCCCCCTTCCCCAAAGGAGATCCCACATTGAGAAGAGCATTTCTATTGTGAGAAGAGCATTTCTGTTGTGAGAAGAGCATTTCTGTTGAGTCTGTCATACACTAAACCCACTTCTTCCCTTTCTTAGGGAAGTCATAGTAGACACTATGCTATCGAGAGCTTTGCCCATAGAATCAGCAGTGTGTCCTGCTTACCTTAAACTTTCTCTTTATCATGGAGGAGACATCAGAGAAGAATAAAAGATCTGGAGGCCTCTTTCAAAGGTTTTGTAGAGGTTGTCCATTTAGTCACATTGTGCTTTAAAGTCTTTTCCCTTTTCCAAAGCTTTGTGTTTGTCACTTTGCCCAGGAGAGTTGCGGGGCCAATCTCCTCAGGACATGTTCTGGCCTTCCTCTACTTTAAGTATTGCTACAAAAGTGGTCTACTTGAAGGGATTTCTGCAGTCCTTAGCTACACATATACAAACGCAGCCTATGCTTCCTAATATGCTGTCTCAGGCCCTTACATTCCAATCTGGCTTGCATTGCCCTTTAATTATCTGTCTTCTTATTGTGATCAAGTGAATTTTTACTAATCTCCACATTTATTGTTAAGGTAAATAGATGCTGCTTTTAATCAGTATGGAGGGCCAGACCAATGCAGTTTGAAGTAACTTTAGTCAACTATAAAGGGTTCAATGTGTGTATAATTACAGAGGACGTCAGCTATTCACTCCAGTCTAATTCAGTGTCTGTTTAGAGACAGAGCTCTTCCTTTCCTCTGCTCCCTCTCTCACCTGATTTGCTCCCCACTGCTCCGCAGAGCCGGCAAGAAGAGCACAGTGGAGGCCAAGCCAGCAGCAGCCCTCCTGAACCTCAGGCTGGATTAATTTAGTGGATTGGAACTGCTAGGTGAGTATAAGCATACGGGTACAATATAACACCTTCTTCCAACAAAAAAGATTGATTGCATCTTAGCCTCGGCATTAAATGTGCTATTATCAGAAGAAGCTGGAATAATGCATGCAGTCACTTTAAAAGAAAGCAGGTTTCCTTTGCGAGCATACTTATTATTTCAATAGTATTTGAGAACTAGTTTAATAGTGGCCACGTTGTTGCTTACTAAAATATATTTGAATTGAACACGTATCTATCAAGGTATTTTTTCTTAATTTTAGTTTGAATTATTCCTGAAGTTCTCATTAAATTTACCATTTGTAAAGGACAGATTAAATGAAAATGGCTTTTAGAAAATAGAGCTGGAAATTATTTTGACCTTTGTGACCTGGTAGAGGTGATAATTTGCTGCAGCACTACATGTTGGACGTATCTGACATTTTAGGTATTCCCTCATAGTTTCAGACCTTTCTACAGATGAACTCCACCTGGGACAACTCAGCAGTCAACTTTTTGTTACCTTCATGTAAATGAGAAGACTACAGCTGTCTTAAGCAATCTAGGTGGACACCACAAATGGAAAATTAAGCTTGGACGAGGGCAATGCTAAGAAAAAAATGTCTATTATCCACAATAATGCTCCTAACATTTTCTAAACAGCTATTACCCGTGTCTGTCCATAATTGTCCTTGTTACATTAATGTTGCAGTCTTTCTTTCTGAACAGTTACAGAAATCTCTCCCCACTGACTTTTCCATATGTAAACAACCTATGCAGCATTTTGTAATGTAAAACAAATGTGGTAAGTAGGTCCCACATTAAAAAATCATTTTGAGTGGAATGTCTGAAATGCTATGGGGATTTTGAGGGGGAGGTTAGAAAATACCACCACTTGCACTCAGTTTCCAAATGCATTCCCATATATGCAGATGAGTGTCTAGGACCTGTGGAGCACATTGTTGCTGAATTTGGATTGTCACTGAGAACAAATAACTCACTTTCTCTTTTGCAAAATGGTGCAAAATAAGCTGTAGTGGATTTTTGCTGTCTAATATTTCTCATGGCTTTACTACACATGAACATAACTAAATTTTTATATTGACAATAAAAATATTTGTCTATTTAGGAAACAACTTGACTGCAAAATTCCCAGTAACAGCAAAATAAATAGAAGCCAAAATCTCTATCATCACATCCCATCACATTAGAGTAACATGCTAGTTATTCTAATTGAAATGTAGTTCTCTGTAGGGGCAGACCATTATACACCTCAGAGGCTTTGAAAGCAGAGAAACAAAATGCAAGTTTCATATTTCTAAAACCTCATCTCCATAATTAAGAAATAGGATGGTCACAATTCCCATGCAGTACCTAACACAGTGTAACTTGATCTTCCATGATGTATTTTGGAGGAAATTTAGCAAAGCTCCAAGGTTTGTTCACCTGAGACATGTAGAAAAATGCGTAAATGTGTCCTGTTTGTCTGGTTTTTGGTAAACATCCTGGCTGAAAGCACAGCTCTAGGAGGAAGAGCAGGCAGTGTCCTCCAACTCTTTCCTATTATCATTGTGCATACATCAGGATGTGAAATCAAGTAGCCAGATCTTTCAGCCAGTACCCAAGTTGTTATGCACTAACTTCAAAAGAGACTTTATCTGAGTGAGAATTACATGCTTCTGTTCAAAGATGTTGAAGTTAGTGCACACAGAAACTTGTGCTTGTTCAAAGGAAATGTCTACATTTTCTAAAAAGGTGTGCAGTGTAAAATACAGTTGCAGGCTTTGGAAAGATAAGTTGTGTAATACTTTAACTCCACAGACTGTTTTGAAACCCTCTTTTCCCAGCAGTGGGGGGAGTGCTGATTTCCAGAACACAGATGCAACACTGTTTTTCCAGGGAGTAGCTGTGGCACCCACAGATGGACTAGCCACATTCCATGAAGCAACAGGAGCACAGGAACGCCTCTTTGTGCCAAAGCACATACTGGAGATGCTACAAAATGTGGTTTACTGCCGTGTGAGGGGTGGACTGAGCCCATATAACACCAGATGTTCTAATGGTGTGCAAAACCCCGCAGTATCTGGAATTTTGCAGCTTCAAGACCAAAATTTTACAAACACTAATTATTTGCATATGGTGCCTTACCTTACTTGCAAGTGTGAATGTCTGCACACTCACACTTGCAACTGCATAAGGGAGAGGGAGGGGATCTCTGTAAATAAACTGCTTAAAAAGAAAATCAAATAGTCAAACTAACAGCTTGGTAGTTTGATATTAAATTGCCTATTGTTACTGTATTTTTCAAATAGCTGTTACCATAACAACATATTTTTTCTTTAAATTTTTTTTAGCTGTTTGGAAAAAAAATTCTTGCCAGAATTCTTCCATAATAGCTTCCATTAATAGCACTGTCTTCTGTTGGGGAGGCCAGTGCTGATGTCTCCTGCTGTCACAAGTCACTCATACATCTAGCAGACGTTTTGTTTGATAAGGCCAATTTGAGCTTTGTAGAACACGTTGTGGTTTTTCATCCATTCCCAAAGAGCAAATATCAGTTAGGATGAGACTCCAAAATAATCATTTGCTAGGAGACAAGGAGCATGATACCTGTCAGCAGAATGTGACCCACCCTGAGAAACTATCTCAGGCAGAACTGTAAAAGATTCTCCTTTAATGCAGCAATAGTGTACCAAGCACCAAGAGACAGACCTTGGAGCCGTACCTATAAAAAAACCAAAAAACATGAGAAAGGAAAGGAGGGAGAAAGGAGGTAAAAATCCTTTAGGAGGCCAGTATTTCTCTCCGATTCTCTAGCACTTATTTTACTAAATTCTTAATGTAAATGCTGTAGAGGAAAGTGATTTATCTCTATCAGACAATTTATTTCAATCAGAATTGGAAAAAGTGAAAGAAAAGGAATCCACTTTAAGCATTGATGCTGCCCCAGCAACACTGGCAATTTTATTTTGGATTCATGTAATTTGCATGACTAAGAAATAATTGCTTTTCCAGCCCCTACACACACTTGAATGTGGATAACATGTCCAGATTATTATATTTAATAATTTGTCTGCTAATATCATCTTGTTTCAGGAAACAGAGACACAACTATTTATTTTTGCAAGGCTTATTTTATAATCAGGTTTTTCATTTTATAACTACCTAGGACCATACTTCAGCGTAAGTTCTTTGCATTTTTTTAAGCATTTACTGCAGAATTAGAGAAGGTTCCATGAAATATTTGAATGCTTTATAAAACTTCTCAGAGAAGAAGAAAATATTGCTATGTGTTATTTCTGTGTTAATTACCTGGATCAGAATGAGTAGCAGCTAGCCAGCCCATAGGGCATGCTGCTTTTCTAGAGAAGGTGTGTAACTGAGTACATCCAGATGTATGCATATGTGTGTGCCCATATTTTCTTTGTACTAGCGAAAAATAATATTGAAAAATCTTAAAACAGTGTTGCTAAACAGTGTACTTTAATTTCCATACTCTTTTATGTAAATCTACATTCACAAGAGTAGTTTAAATTAATTCCAGAGAGGACATTCCACTTTTGTACAAGTGTAAATGATACTGCAAAACAAAGTAGCTATCTGGTCATAAGGCTTCAATGAGACTACTGCCACAACATCAAATCTTCTGTTTATTTGTGAAGGTATAAAACATTTGGGTGAGCCTGAAGACAGCAGTGTTGAAAACAGCATCACAAATCCTGCTGCTCTGTTTAAAATTCTGAATGGATAGGGTGAAGTTCAGATATTTTTTTTTGATATGTAGTTGAAAATATTTCTGCAAGTAAATTATTTCCCCCCATATTTCAGTGTATTTAAAAACATACACACTTGTATGTATTTCCACTTTTCAGAATGCTAGTTCCAGTTTTAAGAATGCAACAAGTCCAGCATTGATCTATCTGCTGGAGTTTCTGGTTTAGCAACACAGCTGTGTCAGGTTTAACTGACACATTTTGATCACATGTGATTTGACATAGAAAGGTGAAAGTGGTACTGCAGATGCCTGCAATTTGACTGATTATGTTAAGAATGTTCATCCACACACTGTCCATTACATTTGCTGTGCTGAAGTGAGGTTACTCCACCTGAGATCATTTCATACAGGCAACAAATCTGAAGTTTTGAAATCAAGAGTACTGCATGCTCCTCTTCTATTCTCCATAATGGTTGTAAGTGCAGGTAACAAGTGCTAATGAGATGCAGTAAATTTATTAACAACAAAAATCTCTTGCATTCACACCACTCTGCTGTAAGTAGGATTGAGAAGACGAGCTTTAAACAGAAAGAGCTTTCATATCTTGCTCAGGAGTGTGACCAGCCGTGGTAGGTTGCTCTTGGACTCATAACTACTGAGAGGACTTTTGAAATGGGCACTATTTGAACTTCTGAGCATGGTCTATAATCTTGTTTAATAATTGCATCAACTGTGACAGTTTAATTCAGTGTAGGTACCTAAAACTATTCCTGAAATTAATAATAGGCATGCTTTATAGCTTACGCATGTCAAAAGTTGTAAGACAAGTCTCATCGTGGAACGTAACTATTTTAACATGACTTTTTAAATAGTCCAACCATTTAAAACAATTACATAACATTTTTTTCTCCAATTTTTAAAACAAAAAAATCTTTCTTTGTATTTATAGGGTTGAATATAGTTAAGTGACCTCTAAAAAACTTCCTCTTTGAAGTGTTCTCTGAAGAGATCTTCAAGGCAGCTGAGTGCCTCAGATTGTGATTTTGTAAGGTTTTGATGCTAGAAAATTGTTTAACAAACAGCTCCAAAATATTAAGATTTTGATTAATAACATACAGTGACACGGTATTTAAAAAATATAAAGTTTGAAATCTAACATGTGGCAGAAGAGTATGTGTTCCACATGGTTAGGAGAATGGGAATGGGGGCATACCAATATCTGAGCAGGAGGAAAATAGTTGCATAAAGCCAATTAAACTATTGTTTAGGAATATATTATACTGCTGTCTCTACTTGTGCCAGAACTATTCCTCTAAATTCATGGTTGAAGAGGATGATCCTTCAGCAGAATAGGGAGTTTGGGTTGCTGTTGCTTTGTTTTTTAAATGTTCATACTGTATGACTCTGCAGAGTCCTGGATTTGGTTAACATTGATTTCTCAGCAGAGAACAGTTTGGGAATATTAGCCTAATTTCTTAATATAGTAATATGTGAATAATATAACTCAGGAAATCTAGTTGAGTATAAGTCTTGAAGAGCAGTGCTCACACTGAAATCAGTCTTAGGGCTTCAGAACCTTTCACTGTAGTTAATTTCCTGTAGAGTTTCTTACTCTTCTCAATGTTGAAAATTTTCTCATAGAAGAGTGCTCTGCCAAAGAAGTTCTGCTTGTTCTAAGGAAGCAAAATACTGCTGTATTTGGAGTCTTTCCAATGACAGTACTTGAACTAATGTTAAGAGATGCTGTAGGGGCCTACGCTGAGGGGTTAATTTAAAATCCCATCTCATTTATACCCTCATTACCACTAGATTAGGATTGCATCTAATCCCATAGTAATTACATATTAGTTGTGTATATTAGCTCTAGGGTGGGATCTGATGTTTGCATACAAGTATTTATTTTACTAAGTGAAAAGGAGAAAAGACCTACTCAACTCTGGCATCATACCTCTATACCCTGTTTACACATATACCTTTTAAATTCTAAACCAGAAAAAATTTGTAACTTTAATTTCTGTTTTGGGGTAAGCCAAAAGCTTTGATTAAAAAAAAATTATAGGAGCAAAATGCAAAGTAATTAATTATTCAGTGTGAATATATTAACATTAGAATATGCAAGCTGCCATTTACCATGCCATTGCAATTCTGCAACTGTCCAGACGTAACACTGTTGGAAGATGATGTGTACCTGTAATTCTTACCAATGCCAACATCTCTTTGTAGTTTTTAATGGTTGGATGTAATGGGTAGCCATAGACATGTACAGTGCAAAAGAGTCATAACCTATATCTCTGAGCAGTTTTGCCTTTGATCCATCAGTTTGAGGAAAATACTTCCAAATGCAGTTCTCTATTAGTGACGGAAAGTGGTTGCAATATGAATATGCTTTCAGCAGTGCACTATGGAATATGGACAATAAAACTAAAGTTATTCTGTCTTCAGATCAATGTAGGCATGAATCTTAAAAATGGGAATAAAAGAGCTCGTTCAGCAAGCCCTACTAATTATGTCTAGCCCGCATTTGCAAATTGTTTAATTGTGGATTAGTATTACTAAATCTCAAGGATTATTTGGCAGTTTTTGGAATCAACATTAAAAATAGTCTCCATTTAATCTCTTTCAGAAGAGTTGAAGCTAAATGTTACAAAACTGAAATGTAAATAATGAATAAGAGTCTTATTGCCAAATTATTATCTAATGACTGGAATCTAACTTTTTCAGAATCTTTACAGAACTTCTTTTTTAGTGTTCATTCACCCCCCCATAGATATAATTTCATAAAATTTTTTAAAGAACATTTTAATAAGCAGGAATATGACAAGTCTTTGTTTTGAGACTGTAGATTACCATCTTTAATCTCAGCTAAACAGAAGATAGTCTCTCAAAATTCTTAAGTACAAATACATTTTAGTTAGGGGTTTTTTTTCCCTAAATAGTTTCTGTGGGTGAATTTCCAGCCTGTTGATGCACATAGCTACCACAGCTCACAGTCTATTGCAATTTCAAATTTCAAAACTAAGTAGGCTGGTATTTCTTCTCCGAGTATCTCTTCTCTGAGATACTGAGGCATCAGTTTTTCACCTGATGGATTGTTGATGAGGCTTCACAACCAAATCCTCATGGTGAGTTACAGAGCTGGCTCTAGGCAAGTTCAAGTTAAGCCATTTGTATCCATGTCACTTTGGACGTGTCTTGTTTTGTGAGCAATTAAAAAAAAAATAGGTCATGTGTTGTACTCTGGAGAAAGTGCTGTTTGTGATTCTCTCAAAATTTAAACATTTTGCATGCTTCAAACCACTTGCAGGGTAAATGGAGTCTCCTGCTGAGTAGCTAATAGGGGAACTCACACTTTCATGAAAAGTGTGTCTAATAGCAGGGGATTACTATAAATCTCCTGGTTTGTTGTACACCCTCTCTTAAATGTTATGGGAGTAGCTTCAGTATCCTGCAGCTTCTGCATCCCACTTGTAGCTGCAGCCAGGCATATTTACAAATTCATTGAAGGTAGAAATTTTTAAAAAGGAGTTACCAGCTCTCCTTAGAGATATCAAAAATCAAAAATTAAGTAATTGGTTTACCTTTCTTCCCTCCTTCAAAAGGCTATGTGTTCTTGTTATTTTTAAATTGAAATCACAACTCTGGGAGATTTTTGAGTTCTGTGATAGTTGAATATGGACTGCATATATATTTATTCAATTTTAAGTAGAGAAAGTAAAAGAAGTAAAACTACTTTTGAAATTAATTTATAAACTCAGTGCATTGCATATAATACTATGTTGTGTACTAGATAGTATTGATATGAAACTGACCTCTGAAGTAAAAAAGTCCAACCAGAAAATATTTATTTGGTAAATATAATGATTGCATTTGTTCATATTATACTCTTGGACATAACATCTCCCAGGCACTGTTTGTGATTCACAGACTGCTGATTATTTTTAAAAGAATCTCTGGAAATTTTCTGAAAAACTAGGTTTATCCACAGAACATCACTTGAGCAATTAATGGTTTCCACTAATTTTGTAGTTCCCTGAAACACTGGAGAAGCTTCCTAGATTTTCTTTTCTAGGCCAAAGATCTCTTGAGCTTTGTCTGTTTCCTGAAAGCCCTTGCTTGGGTGTTTCTAAAACAGCTTGATGTTCCTCAGCTGGGCGGAAGGCATTCAAGCAGGTGCCAAGTGTAATAAGGCTAGATAAGAGACCAAGCATGTTTTTAGTTGCCTCCTCCTCTCCTGGTTTTGGGATGGTGCATCATGATTACTCTGCTGGTCATACTTTCAGGTACAGATGGGGGAGGTGGCTGGGATTTGTGTATGTTATAAACAACATGTTATTTTTAATAAATCTGGCTATTAAAGGTAGTTTTGTGGCTAGCACAGCTGTCAGTCTGATAGCAGGCATGGCTTCAGTTCTGTGGAGGTCATTTGCCCCCTGTGTTATCACAGCAGTGAGGTGAATACTTGCACTGGTGGCCGTCACCTCTTTCTAGACTGAATGCTGTTCTTAGGCATTTTGTGCTTCACAGTACACCTCTCCAGAGAAGTGGGAATCTTAAGCTTGAAAGACTCCTGAGGCAAATGCTGTTTCAGTCTCATTGAAATCCAGTGAGGCACCAAGCACTGAACAAAAACACCACAGAAATTACAGAAGAAATAACAGGAGAGACTTGAAATCACCTGAATCAATAGGAGTTCTTACCCTGCCCTGCAGATAGGTGAATTCTCAAGTGTTGCTGCTGCTATTGCTAATTCCCTTGAATACCTGACCCGTGAGACTGCAAGTGAACTGATAGGATGTTTCCTGTGTTGCCACACATGAATAATTCAAAAATACGCAGAAGATACAGGAAAAGAATGATTACTATTTTCCTATGAGGAAATCTGAGTTGGTAAGTGTATTGAGGTTTGTGTTGGGTGGACTTTCAGTCACTCAGAATCTTCCTTGATTGTTGCATGCCTTTAAAAGTAGCCCATGTTTCTGCTGGGATTATGCAGAAAACATTAGCCAGTGTGAGAACTGTCACAGATAACTGCAGTGAAAGTGCAGATTATTTATCTCAGATTCATCTGTGAAATCATCTGGAGTTTTATTCAGTGAAACATGCAATGAATGTGAGAGCCCTTATTTTTGTTCTGAAGTATATTTTCTTCCTTTTTTAGCTTATTTTTTACAATGTGAATATTTCTATTTTTTTGTGTATTTTAATTATTCTTTTGCTTTGAGAACAAGACATGGTTTGTCTCTTTGCATAGTAAAATTAAGAATGTCATGTTGAGTCTGCTGAATTAGGGAAAACAACTTGGATACACTGAATCATTTTGTAACTTTTGTTTTCTGTAATAGGAGTTAAGGCTGATTGGGACAGTAGTCGCATACTATTTGTGCTAGTACTACTCTGAAACAAAGAATGATGAGGACTGGAGCTTGCAGATTCAGAAAGGGCAGGTATGTTTCCAGTGTAAGAGTTAAGAAAAGAGAAACAATCATTCAAGTTATTATTTAATGATGGACTGAAACTTGCATTTGAGAAATGACTTCAAAATTTATCCCAGATGAAATGAAAAGAGAAGTACCTTTTACCTGGAAGATAAAAAAATAGTAATATTTTTCTCAACCTACTACTTAAGAAAATTGGGTATAAATTGACATAAATTGGTTATTGAAGCAGAGGTTCCACTAAAACTGTGACTGATTCTATTAAGTCTTCTCCCACTTTGTGCTGCAAAACAATCTCATCTTCTCATTAGAATGGCTGGAGACAGCTTTGTGAGTGACTGTAGATTCCCTTCCCAGAGTCTGTAAATGTTTCAGATGCATCTGTCAGGCCATACACCAGTTACTAACATTCTCCAAAAATAATGACACTTCGTTGTTACTGAACTAACATAACACAGCTATTCAAACTTGGCCACCTACCTACGCATTCCAATCTACAAAACACTGTGAGGGAAGAAAATTGAAGCGGGATCATCATTTGGCAGATACATATCATAAATTAGTGATCTTCCCAAGGCTTTGCACTGAACCAGCAGTGCAGTTAAATAGCTGTCACTGAGGCACTATGCTCATATTGTAAGGGAATGGAGTAAGAAGAAATCATTAATACAAACATTATTAAACAGTCACTGATTATTTGGAAGATAAACTGAGAGTGGCATAAAAGCATTCTCAGCTGTATCAAGGCACCAGGGTAAGGAGTGTCAGTTTTTGAAAGCTGCTTGAGCCAGGACCCCGAGTGAAGCATAAGGCGTCACTTATGTCACAATAACCTTCTTCCACCTGTTGAGGAGCTTGGCTGCCTGTGTTGGGTAGGACTGTCACCTGGGATCAGGTGCTGTGGATACACCTGTGGGAGAGAGTCTCACTGGGAACTTGTTGTCTGTTGAGAGGTGTGAGGTTGTAGGTGTGCCAGCTCCTAGTTCTATGAAGATCACATGATCTAGTCTCCAATCTGTTGTCACTTGGCTACCTAGCTTGACCATCAGTTGTTTTTTCACAACTGATTTTTCTGGCACTGAATGATTTTTGCCTAATCTAGGTTGATATTGCCAAACCTGCTTTGCTCTTTTTGCTCTGGTATTATGGGGAAGCTGTTCCCACTGGTCTTGCTGTCACCCTTTGTGCCTGATTGGAGTTCTGTGGGTGTTTCCAGCCCCTGGGCAGTTAGCTGGAGCCACCAGCAGGGGTATTTCACACTTGACTTCCTTAGAGAACTTCAAGGAATTTCGATACTTGTATTTCAAATGGAAGGATACAGGACACATAGGAAACAGGCTTTCTCTAATTAATACCACAAGACTCATTTATTTTGGTGTGAGAGACTGTAGCCAATTGTAAATACCATTATAACTGTTTTTGGAAATGATGGTCTACCTTGGCAAGCCTCTCCAGATCTTTAAGACCTTCAAGCTGTCCATCTGTTATCCAGAATGAAATACTAATGGATATAATTTTACAGACTATGCTAAAAAAAAGCAATGCTGTAATCACTGACATACTTGGTATGTGTTTTGTAATTAACATTTTCCTCCCTTTTATACCACTAAAGCACTTTGTGGACTAGATTACTGTGACACTACTATCAAATAAGGTAGGAAATATTTTATAATATTTTGATTCCTATTTTTACCCCAGTTTACATTATGACATATTAAAGATTTCCGTTGTTCAAATTGGTGAACTGAGGTTTAACTTTAAATGTCTTTACACTTTTGATTTTCATCATGGATTTGACATAATGCTAATGTAACTAATTAGTACTGAAGTACAACTTTTCTTTCAACACATTTTTGCAGATAAATTTTTGAAACACTTATTCTGATTATTTGTTTAATATGATATGCTGATTCAAATTAAAATGTTGACTTGTTTTAATAAGAACTCTGACATCTGTTCATACATCCTTCATGTAAAATGCCTAACAAGAATTCTGTTAGTCTTATAACATAGTGGTATTGCTATAAATGTTACCAAGGTAACATTAATGTTTGGTAAAAACATTTTTGTTATGGTATGTTTTTACCATTTTAAACAAAGATGTTCAATGCTAATACTTATTCCTCAACTATCTTTTTGAAACCATTATCCTGAAAAGTAAATAATGTTTGAAAGAAGGCAAATTTTTAATGCAGAGCAGCATTGTCATCAATAGCTGACAAAATACACTTTAAAAATCATGCTTTTACAAACATGACACAGACTCTGCTGTAGCACTATATGCTCTAAAAGCTGCAGATATATTTTAGAAAACACTGATGAAGCCATTACTGCCTCATGCATTTGTTCATAGTATATATCATTATTCAAGAAATTTAAGAACCATAATGATGGAAAATCACACAGAAAGAAAAGGAACATGGACTTTGTCAGAAACAAGGGCTACATTTTTATTCAAGAGGCCCATAATGATGGAAAATCACAGTGAAAGGCAGAGACGAAACAGGGATCCCATAAAGGACTGACACACCACAGTGGCACAAGCAGTAGAACCGTCATAGCAAGTGGATAAAAATAAAGAAAACAAAATTAACTAGAGAAGAGCTGGATTCAGGGATGAAGCAGAAAACAGAAACAAATCACAGTAAATGCTGAAGATTAATTTCAAAGAATCTGCTGAGAATGAGTGCAGAGACAAGTTCCATCAATATTAATGAAACTGAAATAGAACTCCAAATGACCATGAGTACAAAATGGCACACAAAGCATTTTCTTTTAAATAGGTTGGAGATTAGATCATAAGACCTTCCCAAAAATGAACAGAATACACACAAGATGTTATTATGGGAAAAACTACAAACAATCACAACATAATTAATATTTCTGTAGTTATTTTTTAAGATTTATCAGCACACACATTTATCATAAAAGGATGGTTCTTAGAAGAGATATTTAGGAAAATAAGCATAGAAGAGTATTTTCTCATGTCCAATGTTCTACAAATATCTTAAAGGGATCTTGTATAACTTCAAGTAGCAGTCTTTGACTCTTTTTTTAAAGCAGTCTGAAAGAGCTAGATACCTCAAATCCTTAATAATATGTTCCACTTCAGGTTTATGTAATGCGCAAGGAAATATTATTGCCAGTCTTGAAGTGAAAAAAGAATAACTGTTACACGTAACTTGACAGTAAAAGCTCTGTGCTGTCAGGAAATAAACTTTCCTTCCTAAGTTACTTAGCTGCCCACTTCTATTAGACAGCCATGAGTACAGGCCATGGATCTTTTAGAGATTCTCATATTCTTGGCACTAACAAGTTTTGCCCCACCAGCTGACAACTGCATTCATTTCTCATCAGATAGCCTATGGTTGGAAAAAAAAGGGCACACTTTAAAAAACTGATTTTTAACAAAGACCAACACAAATGTGTAATTTCTTGGATGATATCATCAGGAGCCCTGTAAATTGTGACTGGCATGTCAAATATTGTGGAATCCTTAGTGCAAGAGCAGGGCAAGTGAGGACCCTTCTGATAAAGATTGCTCTTCCCTATGAACTTTCATTGTGACTGGCAAAATTTCAGTGTCATAAAGAGAGATTCAATCTATTTCACTCATGTAAAAAATCAAACTATTAAAGGTTTTTTCATTTGTCACAAGAGTGGCCACATCTTTCTTCTCATAGCAGGTCACTGATGTTATTTCAGTGCCTTCCCACAGCTGATCAGCAGTAGTTCTTCTCCACTTTAGGATTCTCAATGAGCTTGTTGCCAATGCACAAACCATTCTTTTACATTGTAGTAAAGATGTGATGGTCTAAATAAAGCTATTGAGAGGAATAAAAATACTTTGTAAGGCAAAGTTTTGGTTTAAAAGGGAGATTGAGATAAAAATATATGCATATCTATATGCCTTACAAAGTACATAATTCCAGTATAAAAATACTGGAATAAGTATAAAAATAATGTAGATTAGGTTTGGCAGAAAAACATTTATTTGTGGTAGGCCATACTCCTGTGTTTCTTCTTTGGGGTAGAAATTACATAGTGGCAGCCTGTAGTTAAACTGTGGCTGAAAATCCCTTTCCAGAATTTATTTGGGTTCTGAAATCCCTAGTGAAATGTGTGTCCAAGCAGTCATGCTGTTAAGTCAAACTTTGGTTGTACCCACAAAAATGTTACAATTGTGAGGCAATGGAATTTCTGTGATCACGTGTCATTTCTTAATGTGGTGATAGTAATCTTTGCCACTTGATAAGTCCACTTAGTGTTTGGTAATAGGGTTTTATTGTCTTCCAGAACTCCTCTGCAGAGGTGTTCTCAAGCTTTGGCTGCTCAGCAAACGCTCCTGGCATGCCCAGTCCTGTCCTGCTGTGTGCATCCTCCAGAGCAGCAGCTAGCAGGGCAGGACAGTGATCTCTTCCTGATGTGTGAATGTAACTCTCCTTTGGGACAACAGGGCATGGGATGCACTGGGAAGCTGACTGCTGAACCAGTTTGTATCAGGTGCACTGGCACCTGAACAATGGTTGCCAGCTGATGGTGGGTGCAAGGCAACTGTGACAAGGCACCTTTAGAGATGAGGACTGCCAGGGTCTCTGCAGTTGCTGTGGGCTCTTGCTTTATGCTGGCGCCACCAATAGTGTGCATATACAGGTTGTTTCCTAAGTTAAAATGTGGCAAATCCCACATATATAGATGAGAGTACTGTGCAGTTGAGAATAGAAAGTTAGGAACAACTTTGTAAGTAAATTATGGGGAAAACATTGGTGTTGAGTGAAGCTTTGCTGAGCTTCTAAGCTTTTCTGAATAGAGAATTATGAAAAGATGAAGTAGCTAAGAGGTCCTCTCATGAGCGCACAAGTGAGGCATAATTGCATTGTGACTTTTTCTTATAAATAAGAACACTACCATAAAATAAAGAAAATTATATATATGTGATCTGAGTTTTAAATTGATTTATTGGATTTTTGAAATATAGTAGCTGAGTTTATTAGGAAGAAATGTTTGGATTCTTATTATAACCACAAGAATGCAGTATCAGCAGTATGCTATTAGTATTTACATGTAAACTGAAGCATTGTGTAGAATAAATCTCCATTGTATTTACAGAGGTCACTGTAATGCTAATGTAGAACAGAAACTGTCACCCCACCTTCTCTAAGGGTGCAGTGCTACCTATGGCAATGTTTCTGAATTGGACTGAGGTATACACTCATCTGTTCATGCTAAACAATATCGCTTCATGAGGCAAAACGAGCTGACTGCAGTTGTAAACTCTGGAAATTTTCCTCTGCAATCCCACCTTGAAGGTGTAGTCTGTATCCCTGTTACCATCTCTCCGGGGCTGATGTGCTTTTGGGCTTTAATGAATAAACCCTGAGCAACATGTCCCACCCCCTTTTTGTGCACCAGGCTCCACATCCAGCCATACTTGCAGTTTTTGTGAGCACTCTGGATGACCTGGTAAAGGCTGCAGATTTTCCAGAGCATAAAGAATTCTTCACTACTTTGCAAATACTATCCTAACTATTTTCCACAAGTAACTCTTTTTCTAGGCCTCTAGAAATGTAGATGACTATGATTAATCCCTTTTATTTGAACTTAGCAGGTTATAAAATACTTTACAATCTGAAGTTAAGAGGTAGAATAAATATAATACGGAAAAAATTTTAAAGATTTCCAGAATTGCTGCATGATGTCTTTCAGTATTTTGTTTGGTTTTCATTTTACAGTCATTTTGCAAATATGTAGTGTATAAAATGTATCATTATCACCTAACTAACGTACTTTATTAGGTATCTCATTTTGTTCTTCCATCAAAATAGAATGTATCTTATGAGGCTAGAATATAACTGCTCAATCTGCATTAGATCCAGAATGAGGTTTGTGGCTTTTTTCCTGAGATCATGTTTTGAAGTTCAACTATCCAGATCTCTCTATACATTTTTCTGCTGTGTTCAATAAATGAAGTCATTCTATCTATCCTAAGAAGTTACACCACAAACATTTTTGTGCCCTAGAAGAGAAAGATGAAGTGTGTTTGAGAGCTAGCAAGACTCTACTATTCTTGCATAGACATTTAATTGCACACAGTTAAAAAATCTACATTAAATGCCAAAACTTACATTATTTTAGCTTTTGATATTGTAACTTCAAATTTGTACCCCACACAAAATGTAGAGTTTAGAGACATTTTATTTTATTTTATTTTCCCTAAGGTTTCTTTCTTGCTGGTGTCTCCCAGGCTGCTGAACATTGCTCAAAGATTGCAAAAAACTGATTGAAGAATAAGTCCACCTGTGGGTTTATTCCTAGTCAGCATTCTTGCAGGGTGGGCTGGTTTTGAATTTTTGTTTGCTTTCTTTATTTGAAGTCCACAGGTATAGTCCAAATTCAGAGACAGAAGTCTCTCTACTTATAAATTAGAGGATCTTCTTTCATGTTCAACAATGCCCTTCAAGGCATGAGAAGTATTTAATACTTCTGTTCCTTTTTCATAGTTTGTTGTTTAACTATCAAACAACTTGATTAATACACAATTCAGTGCTACCATCTACAACACTAAATAAAGTGAAATCTACATATTTTTATTAGGCCACTACCATTCCTTTTGTTTTAACAGTTTTTTCATGTCATATGGTTTATTTGTTGAAAAAAAAGGTCATGCTAGAATGTCATAGCCTCTTGGAGGCCTAGAAAAACCCTAGTATTGCTCACCTTATGATCAGTCCCAATTTAATTTTTGCTCTGTTTTTATTAGTGTTAATCATAAAAATATTTTTCTTTTATAGTAGTACTTTCATTTTGCTAAGGTACTGAAATGTTTAAAGTAGGCCTGTCACTGGTAATTTGTCCTACTATAGAACCTCTCTCTTCTTGGCTTTCTCTCTTGTGAGCAAATCTCTTTCACTATTCTCACTATGAACATCTCAGTATGCATTATGAATGCTTGTTAGTGACATTGTCCATGTTAAAGTTACAAAATTCAGCTGATATTTCCAGAGCTATGATCTAGAAATATTAATAATATGTGGCAGATCAGGCTGTTCTGCACTAGCACTAGGTGGTTCTAGACTGAGAGAGTCTGGGATGCCACAGGAAGGGGTGAGAGAGATGTTTTATGCCACCACAGCAGTCCTGACCATCTTTGGAGCTGCACCAACACCATTAACAATCTGTTACCATTACAACAAGGACAGTTATCACAATACAAAAGAATAAAAATGCATAAATATGAAATGCAAAGGTGAATAGTATGAATATAAGTGTATAAAGAATGGAGTACATTCAGATTCTCTATGAAATCAGCCAAATCCTCAGCTAGAAGAACAAACGCTATTGAACTCTACCAAATGTAATGTTTCAAAATACTGTATTCAAGAACAGTTCAGCTGTGTGATGAGTACCTTTAAACTTCACAGAACTCAATGAACACCATTTAGTTTAGACCATGCCCTTGAGTAGTGTTTCTTTGTAGTACTGAGTGTATTTATTACTGGGAGTCATCTGGCTCCCTTCAAGTGGCGGGGACCTGGGTAATTCCGAGCTGGGGTGTACAAAAGCAGCTGTGTTCTTCTCACCCCCTGGGCTGCACTGAATATAACCTGGTCACAGCAAGGATCAGGGGCTCTGTCTTTATTCTTTCAGTTCTACAAAACCGCTTATTTTTGCAGTTAACGGTGACTTTGCTGTAAATATATGTTCTGGGCAGCAGAAAGCAAAGACTGTTGGTGGCAGAAACAATAGACTGTTTGTTTTATTACTGTCTCTTAAACATTGCTTTTAATCAGGTAGAGTTGCTCCAGGGCTGTTTGGCTTCTGTACATGATCCAGCTGTACAATAAGCTGTATTTGTGCAGTACTTCAGTGTTGGAGAGTTAACATTGAGATGATTGCCTTCTAGATGTTAGTGGTTTTTTCCATTAAACTTATAAAACACATTTTTTATGTAATATGGTCAAGATTATTATGGTTTAGACTACGTATGCCAGTTTAAAATGAGGTTTTCAGCATTATGACAGATTTGGATAGAAAATTCAGCCAAATAAGGCAAACCTTGACTTTAAAAGCAACTTGAAATCAAAAGCATGTAAGATGAAGTGTTACATGGTCATGAGTCAATTTCTAGCTGAAAGAATCATATGCTTTGAAGTCCTGTATCTGCATTTGGTGAAGTGGCCGTGCGAACAGTAAGTTAGATATAGGAGCTACGGAGGGGGAGAGGGGGGAGGGAAGGGGAGAAGCGGGCCGTTTTTACAGTACGTTAAATGAAGAGCATAAATTAAAAACTTATATTCAAACGTGCACATTTTTGTACACACATCGCTGACTGTGGTACCATATGTAGTCACACTGAAGTACAGCAACAAAAGTAGGCAGGATTTAAATTTCTTTTTCTTTTCTAGTTCAGCTGTTTTCCCTAACAGCTAAAAATCAAAATTATACCTATAGTAGGCTTTATTTTTGGTGTATACACAAACACACACACACACACACACTCCTTTACTTCATGTATCAGACGCTTATGCCCTACACCTGTATAATGCTTACAAACTGGTAAGTTAAATATTTTTATTTTAAGAAGACAAGATGTTTGTTCATCTGCTGAGATCTATTGTGCCTAGATTGGACAACAAAATAGTCTGACAAGATGTTTGGATTGTGGGAAAATTTAATAAGCAGAAAACCTCTCCAAAAGTAGTCTTCCAGAAAGTTTATGGCCTTATTAATAGAGGTGGGCAAATCTACCCTGTACTGTTGCTGTGAAATAGTCCTGCAAAACACTGCTTTCAGGACAAGTAAAGTGTTTGGAACTTTAGAAGGGTGGAAAAAAATGATGTTAATTTGGTTACTGGAGATTGTAATTTATGGATGTGAAGGGTGCTGGTGCTGTGCTGAATTTATAATAATTTCTGTTAATTTCAATTTTACTGAATGTTTGGTGTAGTAATACATTAGCCTTATTCAACCTAAGTAACTGTATCTGAATCTGTACTAGATATATTTTTTCCCTCTTATGTGTATGTATAGTGATAGATTTTAAGACAGTCAAAAGACCATATAAATGTATTACCAGTAAAAACTGTTATTATCACTATATTAATAGGAAAACTCAGAACAGATACAGCATTCTCCTACTCAATATTACTGTTGCAAAAATCTCATGTCATTGAAATACAAAAGTTGTAACAGACATCTTTATGTATAATTTCAGATTAGGCTTAGTAAAAGTGTCCTTTCTTTAAAAAAAATTCAAAAATATGTTCAATATTATATTCCTTTTACTGTGACTGAGATGATATATATCTGATGATACTCTCACCTTGACTCCTTCACTCTGGTGTTTTTCAAGTTTTGAGAATTTTGTCTTACGGACTTAAAATAGGGCATGCTATAAGAATAGTTTTTACTGCCTTCTCTCCTTCAATTTTCTTAGCAGGCAACACTTGATGGTGCCTGTCTTTAATGGTTCAGAGAAGCAGAGCCCGAGTTAAAGAAAATGTCTAATTTTTTTGAAGAGTCCTGATCTGACTTCTGTAACAATTCCTGATTTCTAATTAATTTTTCATAGATTCTAAATGTTTCATCTGTTCTTCATAACCTCACTATTTTATTCCTAGATTATTCTATTAATTTGCCATGTAAATGTCATAAATCCATCACCATGTATTTACAAGGGTCTCTTGACCATATGCCTTTTTATCTAGATAAGCGTGCACAAGAATATAGTGGTGTGCCTAAGCACCCGTGCTCCTTTGAATCCAGAAAGCCTATGGCACTTCTCTGGGCATGGGGTATTTCACCTTTCCAGTGCTTCCTGCTCTGGCGCAGGATTGATGGGTTGGCAAACAGAAGACCAGGACCTTAGCCTGGGGAAGAGCAGGCTCGGGGGTGACCTTATCACTCTACAACTCCCTGGAAGGAGCGAGGGGGTCAGCCTTTTCCCTACCCTAGCCAGGTAGGGGTCAGCCTTTTCTCCCAGGCACCCAGTGACCGGATGACAGGACGTGGTTTTCTTCAGCTGTTCCTGGGAAGGTTTAGGCTGGACATGAGAAGAAGTTTCTTCACAGCAAGGGTGATTAAACATTGGAACGGACTGCCCAGGGAGGTGGTGGAGTCACTGTTGCTGGAGGTGTTTAAGGAAACACTGAACGTGGCGCCCAGTGCCATGGCCTGTGAGCGCCATGGTCTGGTTGACGAAGCGGTGTTTGGACACAGGTTGGACCCCATGATCTCGGAGGTCTTTTCCAACCTCGTCGATTCTGTGGTTTGCGCGCGCATTTGCCACTGCGGGTGCTCCGCCGTTCCGCGGCAGCCTTAGCTGCTGTTAGCTGTGGCCGGGCGGGCCGTGCCGTGCCGCTCTGTCGCTGCCGGGCCGGGCTCGGGCCGTGCCGTCGCTGCCGGGGCGGGACCGGGGGTTCGTCCCTCCCGCCCGGCGCGACCTTTCCCCCGCGGCTGCGCCGCCCCTTCCGCCGGCGCGTCCGCGTGCGAGGGGCCGCTGGCGCTGTTGCTCCGAGGCGGCTCCGCGCCGAGGTGAGCCGGAACCTCGGCCACGGCCGGGACCGCCCGCCTGCCCGGCCGCCGGGAGCCCCGCACGGCCTCCGGCCGCCGCCGCGGCGCGGGTGTCTCCCCTCGGCTTCCTGGCGGCGGAGGCCCGGCTGGGCCGCTGCACCGTGCCGGGAGGGGACGGGGCGCGGAGGGTGCGCGGGGTGTCGCGGGGAGCTCAGTGTGCCCTCTCTGTGCTTGCAGATGCCCCCGAAAAAGGGAGGCGACGGGGTTAAGTCGCACCCGATTATCGGAAGGTTCGGGACGTCCCTGAAGATCGGGATCGTCGGGCTGCCGAACGTGGGGTAGGTGTTCGGGGCCGGGCGGGGAGGCTGCTCGCTCTCCCCGCGTGTGCCCCTGCGCAGGCCGGACCTGAGGCGCCGCGTGGGTGCAGACAGATGCGGACGGGAGCCGAGGGACACAAGTCTAACTGCTCAGTGATGCACTTCCATCTTTAGCTGGAAGTACTTGCAGGTGGAGCGACGCAAAACTGCCAGCGATAGGCAGATGTGTACGAGTCTGGACAAGATAATAGGGAAGGGTTCAAAGAAAGGAAAAGTCTTAGTAATTACTGAGTTTCATAAAACCTTATGTCCTTTGTCTTTTTTATTTTCTTACTTCCACTGTTGTGTATACATAATGCATGTTTTCCTGCAAATACTTAGGCAAACGTGCACAAATTCCTTTTCTATTTTGGGATGATGTGCACAGGAAGGGGTTAATTATTCCATGTCATTAGCAGTGAAGAGGACTTTCTTGAAACTTTTTCAGAGAAGAAGTCTTCTCAGTGAGACAGGCCTTAGTGACAGTTTGGAAGAGATGATGGAATGTTAATAATTGATTTCTGTCATGCTTCTCATCTGTAGTTGTTATGGCTCCTCATAGGAGCTCTACTTGAAAAGGAAGATGAATTGATTACCTGGAGGATATACATGTGAAACTTTTTGGTATTAATTTCTGTATCCTGTTTACTAAGAGAAGGTCTCAGCATTCTCAATCTTTAAATCTTTAACAAATTGGATTGTGTGCATGTCTTAAAGCTGGAAGCACTGCCTTCTTATGTTTTCATTATAATTTATTCTATTTATTCTATAATTTATTCTATAATTATGTTTTCATTATAATTTATTCTATTTTTCAGGGCATAGTTAAGATGTACTCCATAAAGGAAATAATTAGCAGTAGCATTGTACTGCATGTCAATGGGGATACATAGCATTTTCAATTATGTTATGATATAACTTTTAAAGGAAATTGGTAGTGACTTTTGAGCATGCTGGTTGTATGTAGAGCAGCTCTGAAAATCACAACAACCTGAATATTTATCGTAGAAAATTTGGGAGTTAATAAATTGAGAATTGCTCTTTTGGCTTAAAAAATGCCAGCTAACAAAGTAATCTGTTACTTGATTTAAGGGAAAGTGTTCTCTTTTTTTCCCCCTGGTAGAGTACTTGTAGGCTTGTTGCCAGTGATACTTAACAAGGATGGAAATAGCTTGGTAAGGTATAACTGTATCTTCATATTCACAAAAGATTATTGGTAACTGATTAACTGATGTGGTTTGCTTTTTGTGCCACTTTTTTTTCTCTTTTCATTGTTGACTTTTATTGCTTAGATACTGAAATTGTGTTACAATGTAAATAAATCTTAAGGAACAATATACGTGTGGAAAGGGTGAGTCATGGCAAAACTAGTTTAAAGAAAAGGTTCAAGCATCCTTACTGGTGTCTCACTGTACTTGAAGAAAATGAGAAATAGCCAGTAGGGCTGTACATTGCTTTTGACTTAATTTTTTTTTGCTAACACGTGTGTACAATATACATACTTAGGGGGGTTTTAAAGGGTAGGGAAGAGAGGTTAGCGTCACTGGGTTTCAGTGGGGCATTCCAGATGTGTGTGCCTTCTGCTAGAATCGGGGGTGGTCACTGCTGTTAAAGCAAATGGAAAGCTCTGTATTGCTTCGGGTTAAAATGTGGTTTAATCCAGTACTTTTAAATGCTTCTAAATTGAACTACTTTAAGAATGTTTGTATGTTATTTATAGGAAATCAACGTTTTTCAATGTGTTAACAAAGAGTCAAGCGGCAGCGGAAAATTTTCCTTTCTGTACTATTGATCCAAATGAGAGTCGAGTACCTGTGCCAGATGACAGATTTGACTTCCTATGCCAGTATCACAAACCTCCAAGGTAATTCTTGATATTTTTCTGCAGTTAGGCAGCTGAAATAGTATTACTGAACCAAAACTTTTGATAAAAGTTTAATGCAGCTATAATATCTGAAAGTTTGTTACTGACATCTGTTTTAGAATGTGAAATTATATGCCCACCTGGATATTACCTTTCCCATGCTCGTGATATGACCTTTATTTTATAAGAATGGTAAATGTAGGAGCTCTCAGTCATTGCTCAGCACCATTTGGTGCTAGGTGTTCCTGTCTTTGAAGGTGGTTGCTCCCAGGTGCCATGGAGGATCTTCTGAAAAGATTTGGAAAATAAACAGTAGTGGACATACCTAACTTGTCATAAGGTTGCTCATTTGAAAGATTTCCACCCTATACTTTGAAACATTCAGAATATTGTATGTGCTATATGAAGCTAAACAAATATCTGTCGTTATCCCTGCATCCTCAGTTATTTGGCAATAAGTTTTGTGGGCAATCTTTTTTGTCCCCGATTTTCTCTCCTTTCAATAGGCTCTGCTACTTGTACATCTCTCCTGATTCTTTCATTATTCCAGGAGTGTGTTAATTTTGTCACATCATTTTTTTGCTATTGACTGTAATCTGCTGTGTATGTTCAATGTGTGAACTTTTTTTTTTTTTTGCTTGAACAGCAAAATTTAAGGTGCTTTCAGAAAATGGAAACTTAAATAGGGACTTGTGACTTGTAAATTTTAGTTTGTAGTTACTTGTAGAGCTATCTTGAATCAAGTGAGTGTACATAAATCATAGGGCAAACTAGCATGCACATGTGCTTTTTTCCAGCTCTGGGGCCTCAGTTTTAGAGCCAGATCTCACCCATAGTTAAAAAAAAATTGATTAGTTGCTAACCAAAAATCTATTTTCTGACGTAATTTTCAGGTCTAAGCAAGCTGTTTCTGTCTGTAACTATTGTGCAGTTTTTAAATACTGCATTAATATGAAGCTGTTTGTTTAGGTGGATTGTTATAACATGTTATCTTGTTTTTCCTGCTCAAGTCAGTGTTAAGCATGATGGTTACTGCATGGATCTTAAAAACAAAACTGCTGAATTAGAGACAGAGCTTTCAAGTTGTTGACGCTGCAGAGGTAATGACATAGGCTTTAAGTTTTGTTGACAGTTTTCTTCTAACTTGTACTATTAGTGCTGCTTTGGCCGTGTCAGTAATCCCTTTTTATTCTCACTTAGCTATGAGGGGCTACTCCCATATTAATAGTTGAAGTGACAAAGAGATTATTACCTCCTCCCTCACCCTGCCTTTGGCCATCTGTCTTTACAGGGAGTGCTAAGATTGTAAATACTTGGATGTGTGTTCTCTGACTAGCAAATTCTCCTTCCCTCCCTCCTAACTCATTGCTCTAAAGTATTAATGAAAGCAGTCTATTTTCTGTCTTTATTCTGTAAATATATTGAGTTTGATAACAAGCTGAATAATCAGTATTTATTTGAATGGTCTTTTGACTTTCTACAGACATTTGTTACTTAAAGTTAATGGATGTGGGCATTAGTGGATAGTTATAGCTCCTGAGTTCACTTATGCTGCTTATATGATTTTTGTATTTCACTGTAACAGTAATAAAGCAGAGATAATTAGTGGTAGTCCAGTAGGACACTAGACTGAGGTAACTTACTGGGCTGTTTGTGCTTGTCTGCCTCAGACTAACTCAGGAAAAGAAGGCTCTAGTCACAAAGATAGGCTACTGAATTGTAATTTAAATGTCTTAATTTCTCTGTATAGTCTTGATTTTGTTCTTCATCTTTATGTAATACGTTCTGTGGTAATTTTCTACTTGTTTGGATTAGTAGATGTAATCCATCTGTGCACACAGAATGTTTATAAACAGTGAATTCTCTTTAAATTGGACTCTTGTCTAGCCTCAAGATTTTGTCTTTCAAAATCTAAAGCATTCAGGTTTTTATTTCCCATATGTTACACTTAGTCTTCACAGAACTGCAGTCATTGTTGGGAGATGGGGAAAAGAAAAAAGGGGTGACTTTGGCTTAACTGAAATAATGTGTGACGGGACAAAGTGATCTTGCCTTGGTGCCTGCTGGGAGCCAGGAGAGGGGAGAGGGACAGGGCTGGGCTGGCAGTTGCTGTCTGTGCCACTGAGCTGGGACTGCTGTGCTGCAGCAACGCTGCCTCTGTTGCCAGGGGCATTGCTGGTGTGAGTTAGTTCTGCTGTTCTGCCATTGGAGGAAGAGTTGGAATCTTCAGGTACTGTTTGTTGCTTGAGGATCCATTCCTCTCTCCAAAAGAGGAGTGCCTCAGCTTCGTTGGGACTGCTGTGCTGTCACTTGTTAGCCCGTGCTGAAAGCTGACTGGTATTAATGGGAAGTGTAAATGTTTGTAAATGAAATCACATAGGCAAAAATTTAGAGACAATTATCTACAGGTATATCTGTACTTAATAGATTAAGGTATACTGGCAGAACTTGTAACCTGTGCTTTTTTTCTTTCTGCAGCAGTGGGATGTATGTGACTGTTGACAATAAATAAGTTGAATGATATAGACTGTACACAGAAGGTGGGCTCTAAGAACTTACAGTAAAAGCTGCTATGTTGTTGCCAAATGATACAGATGATTTATTTGAGCTTTAGTGTTACTACTGCGTGCTTTTTGGTGTGAATGAAACTTTGGATACTAAAAAAAAAGAAACCTTAATATATTAAACACAATTCTGAATGCCTATGATTTTAAGCTATTTGTTTATATTATGTTACTAACTTAATGTATGTATTCAAACTACTTACTTGTTTGTTATAAATTTCATACCATATTCAGTGAAAACTCATTTGTTACGTTGTGCCCATGTGTAGCTTTCTCAGAAAGGAGATGGTTGGTTTTTAATTTTGTTGTCCTCCTACCTCTGTTACCGCAGTACAGATACTTTCAAGCAAGGTTTTACAGACTAATGATTGGATTAGTTCCAGTTTAGTAACTGGAAAGAGTATTTTCTGTAGACTGATTCACTTGAGCAGGAACTAAAGCAGAAAGGTGTATTTCCCCCCACCTATCTATGAATACCAAGTAGGTAGCAGAGGATGAGGTCTGCTAATTCTGTAATGGAAAAGAGATGTTTTTCATCTCAACAAGTAGCTCCTGACATGAATATTATGACATGGAAGCCAGAAAGAGTTGCCCTGTTAACTGCAATTAATATTTTATGGGACACTGTGTGTTTAGGAGTGATGGGTATCTCACACAAAGAAGAACTGTGTGTATAGTGCATCTGAAGAAATTTTAGCAACTTAATAAAAGCTTTAATGAAGCTATTGTGTATTTTTTATTCTAAATTTAATTAAAGTGCTGCTTAATCACTTTCAACTTAGAACTACTTTTTTTTTTTTAATGTAAGTATGTCAAACTTGTGTCATTTGAGCAGTGATTTGTGTCTTAACTCACAAGTAGCTTGAAAGCCTCTGGATGTATGTACCCACCACTCTTAGGCCATAGGTCCCCCAGCCTGTTGCCACAGTTATGCTGTGCTGTGTCTGACCAGGAGATGTGCCTCAAGTGACACTGGAGTCCAGCCTCAAAATAATTTTCATCAAGGTGGTAGAGGAAACTGTTACTTCCTCTTTATTTCATTTATTTTGTGCCCCAATAATCTCCTCACTGCCATTATTTGCATTTTTTTACTTTAAGTTACATGACTAACTAAAAGAAGTACTGGGAGAAGCACTGTAAGCCTCAGGTAGTTAACCTATAGCCTATATGTAAGTAATTACATCCAACGACTGCATTGGCTGTTAGGAATCAGCCTGTCTGAAAATCTTAATAAAAAGGTGATTTTAAAGTCTTACATTTCTGCTTTCTCCCTTGCTTAAAATCAAATGAGATGATAAGCAGGAGTGAGTCTAGAGAAGGAATGAATCAAACTACTTAAAAAGTTGTCAGTATTTGTTTCATTCCTGGTTTGCACTTGTGAGTTGCCTTGCACACGTGTTCACAAGCATAAAGCTTATTGCAACCACCGATGTTTCTCTTCCACCTAGACTATTTCTAATCTATCTTGGATGTCCTTTTCAAACTTAAATTTTAAAGCAATTTTGGTTATCTCAAAGGATGATAATATCTAAATTGCAATTACCCCTCTTCAACTCCAGCAATGGCCATTATACTTCAGGACCTCTGTCTTTTTTGTCAGCAGCTTGCTTTGATTTGTTCTGTTGCATTGCAGATTGATTAAATTAATTCATTTAGATCTCTACTGCTCGAGTGATGGTTACTGAACTAAATCTGAGTAAATCCCATTGCTGTCTAGATCAGGAAAATCTTCTGCAATAGTGACTGAAAGTTCCCTTGAACTCATTGTAAGATAGCATACTCAGATACATGATAAAATTTCAAAGTCAAAATTATGTAAACAGTTGCTGGAAAAGCATTTTGTAGAAACCAGATCAGCGGTGGGACTTTCTGAGGGACATCATGTGGGACTTAGGCTATGTTTAAGAAGAGCATTTATCTAAATGGAATCCACCTGTAGTTTCAAAGTGAGAGATCAATAACTTAGCAGGCTGGAACTCTTAACATATCAGCACCTGTAAAAGAATCCCATTTTTTTACAGAAAATTGCTGGAAATTGGTAACTATATCCTGTTATTAATGTTCTTTTTCCTTAGGTGTTATGAGTTTGCCTGCTCTTCAGTTTGTTCTGAGCCTGTGTAAATCAGCTGGGCTGTGATGTGTGTTCTAGCATTGCTTGTTTCTCAGCAGTGAATGAAGAATCTTAAGTAATGTTGACTTGAGCCATCTTTTCTGCCTGATGAGAGAAGGCAAAATGTAATTAGTTGTATTTTGTTGGTGTAATAACTTACTGAATAGTATGAGAATGCAGGTGTTTGGTATGTACAGGACACAGAGCATGTGTTATAATCCACATTGAGTCTCTTACCTTATAATTCATATAAGCACAATTTAATTAGCAGATTTTTCACTTCTGGTTCATGTGCCATTAGGTTCAAGTCTTGTTTGTCAGTACCATGGATAAAATGCTATTAAATCATTCTTGCATAGAAATGACCGGGGTTCATCTGCAGTACCTAGTTCTTTGGAAACAGATTCCTTTAACTGTTCACTGGGGGGTTTTGCTTACATTGGTCAAAACTGCTTGCAAGATTGATTGTGGGAGCTGTAATAGTCTCTTGGAAGAAGGAGTTCCAAACTGTTCTGTTTGGAAATGAGCCAAAAATAGCAGTGAGAACAGACAGAGAGTTGAATGGCTCTCAAAGAGATTGCCACAATATATATGTTCTCTTTCTGTGTTTACTTCAGGCCATTTGTGAATGGTAACAGGTGACTCTTACTTAAGTTCTATGAAATTTCAGGAAGGAAGAGTTTCTCTTTTTGGCAAAATATGTAACCCTATGGATGCATAAGCCTTTTATTCCTGAAAATGCCCTAACCACCAGACTGCAAAACTACTTTATTTGGCCCAGTGAGTCTTGTGCTCTATACTGCTTGGTTGCTCATACAGTGAAGGTGGTACACTAACAGAAACTCAATGCTAATGTTTTTCGAAGTGAGGTAAAAAATCCCTGCTCAAGGATTAAACCTCTGGTTAAAATATAGAGATACTTCTGGATTTGGTGTTCTGTTTCATATTATAAATCCCTATGACATGCTGTACGGTAGATTGGTGTAGCACTGATTTGTACAAATGATCAGTTGATGCCACCTGTTCTTGATGATCATTTGAGGCTCAGTGACATTATGCTAATGCTGACTAACGAATCTTAAGAAATGGAAATTAATTTGTTTAGAGGAAGAGGAAAAAAAAGCAAAATGCAGTTAAGTCTTCAATAAACCATATTCAAGATATATGATACTTTCCCCTCATTCTGTGCAGTGGTCTCTGTTTATTTAGTTTCATAATGTTGACTCTTTGTCCTTCAGAGTACAGGCAAGTGTGACTAGCTTGTGCCTTTTTCTGTTTCTCTGTGGATTCAGCTTTCTACCATGAAACAGAGATTTAGACCCGGCAAGGTGTCTGCCAGTGGGAACAGTTTTAATTTGCTTGGAATGTGAGCTTTGTGGTACCCGAAGTGAAGGTGAGAAAGCACCCTGGAACCCCACACACTTCAAAGGTCTCTTGCTTGTGTTACTCAACTGTGAAGGAAATGTGCTGGGGTTTTCTTTCCATTGTGTAGCAAATGAGGTTGATTCTGGTGATAGAGTGGCCATCTGCATATGAAGGTATTTGTCTTGCCCTAACATGGCATCTTTGTAGGGAAAGTGTGAATTGTTCTGATGGCTGGCCAGGAGGTTAATCCTACCAGAAAGGTGAGAGGGGAGCTTAGAACGTTTCTTACACCACCTTTGTTTTCCTGAAAACACAGATTAAAATGACAATGGAGAAGTGCTTTAAAGAGTGGTGTTTTTCTGCCGTGCTGCTGAGGAAGTAGTTATGTGTCAAAAAGCAAGGAGTGGGAAGTTGCCCGCAGTTTCTTCTGAAGTATGTTAGTTCTTGTATCAGGCAATAGGAGTTACTGGGTTAATGCATTAATATTTACTGGCTTCTGTCTTCAGAATGTGAGTTACTCTTCCTAGTGTCTTAAATAAAGACTTGTTCTGAGTTTGTGTACTGGTAGTTAAAAAAATACAGTGGGACAAAAATGTGAAATTGGCAAAATTGATTTACTTCAGAGTGTATTTATATGGATGTACATTTGACTGCATTCCACAGCATTAACTTGCAGCACAAATATCTTTTTTCCCAAGGATGGGCCCTTCTTTTCTTGGGCCTAGTGAAGTTTAAAGTCACTATTGTGTTAGCTGAATGTAAGTAACATACTGTATTGCGTTACATAATTGTTTCTTTCTAAGTACATCACAAAGATATTAATTACATGGAGCGTGTCACTAAGTTCCTAATGTATTATACCTGACAGGTTTAGTGACACTTTGAACTTCCCCTTGGTAAACAAAAATGTTTTGTCCACATCTTGTACTGTGAAATTATTTTACTTGAAATAAATAATTTTTCTTTGGAAGTGTTAGAGCAAGGTTGAAAACAAAACCTTTAGGTCATCACTCTTCCCGAAATAATTGATGTTCTGTACTCAAACAGATTCTGGTGAATCATGTCTCCCCAAATTAGAGAGTTCATTTGAAGTGAGGAAGCACATCTGCTGACTTTTTTGCAGTCAAATGAAAGTGGGGTAGCACCAAAGGAAAAAAAGTTGGAGTTGTGTTTTGTTCTACCTAAGTCAGTTGCTCAGAGCAGAGACAATGATCGATAGATTTCTGTAACTACATTTTTTTCTGTCTGGGCTATAACTGCCATACCAGGCACTGTGATGAGACAGGTGCTTTTCCTGCTGGTGGAGTTTCCTGCTGTTAGAGATTTGACAGCAGTCATGTTGTCAAATATTCAGTATTTGAAAACACATATTTATCAGCAAGTTGTCACATTAATAAAAATAAAGCTCAGTTTGGACTGTGGACAAAGATTTCAGAAGTGCCTAGAAGATTACTGGCTAGGTTTTCCTTAGCCCTCATTCCTACATTTGTAGTTGTTTCTGTCTGTGGGCAGCACTGCAAAGGTAGGTCTTTGAAAAAGGCATTTTAAGGTGGACCACAGAACTTATGCCTTTGGATTTGACTCTCATGTTGGAGAACACTCACCATAGAACATGGGGAGGGAGTGCTTTCAGATCAGCTCTTTGCACCCATGCTGCCTTGGGGTGGTCTCACCGCTCTCCTTGGGGCTGTGTGAAAGCTGTGGGTGTGGGAGTTTGCTGCTGTACGTACTGCCAGTAAAATAGCAAGCTGCTGTATTAGTGCTAGCGTAGTGCTGTTGGAGTATGATGGTGATGAAGTGTTTGATGGGAATGAACTATTCCACCTATTTATTTTGGAGCTGTCAAGCTGGAGATCTTGAGTCTGTGGTCTGCAATTTCTGGTCTTCTGCAAGTGGGGGATTTGCAGCATTTCACTGTGGTTCTGTCTCTGCCACTGTTCATGATGATGGTCTTAGTTGCATAGAGCATATGAAGGTTCTTTTAGTCAACACCTTATCACGAAGTTTAGTGGTTTCTTGGGACTTTTCCCTGATTCAGCTGGATTTTGAGAAGTAATTTGGTTTAGAGTGTACATGAAAAGTTTAATGCCAGTTATGTTAATTGTTCATTTTTTAACAAGTTGAGAATTTGTGGAGGATAGAAAGCTTGCAGTTTAAAAGTTTCCCATAACTTTAAAAGCTTTTTTCTGTTTTTTGTCAGCTAATTTGAACTTTATGACTGTTCTGTTGTTGTATAAAATGTCATGTGAACATGCCTGCTTAACCCTTTGCTGTTCACTATGATGGAAAACATCACAGATGTTTATATTATAACACCATCTTATCTGCTTTTTTTCCCAAATTGTTTGCATTACCCTGGTCACTGCTAATTTTAATCAACACCGTATAAAAAAAAAAAAAAAGCTCTTCTGAGAAAGTTGCATAACCTGCTGAACTAAATGGTAACCTTGGAGGTGTGCGATAGCAGAGTGCAATGGCCTTTTGAGTCTTATCCCTTTGGTCCTGTGAAAACTGTGCATTACACATTACATACTTACGCCTCAGCCTTCCAGGCCTGCTTGATTATTGTGTACTTGTCTGTATGATTCCACACTTCAAAACTAGTTTACTTCATTTGACATAAATATTTACAGAGAACTTAGAGAGTAGTTGTTTTACATGGGATGGGAGGAATTTTGTCTTATGCATCCACGCTGTGATGTTTAACTTGTTCCAGAAAGAAGTGTTGGATTTTCATGTTCTGAATTTATTTCTGTGCCCAAAATGTTGGCTAATCTGCTTTAGTAATGAAACTTCTAACTTTTATATTTCAGCAAAATTCCAGCATTTCTGAATGTGGTGGATATTGCTGGCCTTGTGAAAGGAGCCCACACTGGACAAGGCTTAGGAAATTCCTTCTTGTCTCACATTAACGCCTGTGATGGGATCTTTCATCTGATGCGTACGTAAACTTACTTATCTGTTTTCTCTAGCTGAAGGACGGCATTGTTGTACTGTAATTAATAACTGTGGAGCAAATATCCATTACAATTCAACTTCTACCATTCAATTCAAAGCCTTCAGGTTTTTCCTGCCAAAACAATCCTCATCCTCTGCTATGTAACAGGATCGCCTTTCTTCATTAGCCTTGTACTGATGATTTAAAAAGAAACTGGGTTTTTGTAAATCTGCAGTAAAGATGTGTCATTTTCTTTTGCTGGCAGTGCATGGCAGTTTGTCTGATTTCATGAAGAAGGAAAAATGGAATGTGTTAATAAAAGACAGAAATGGAAGTAGAAGTCTGCTATTTTTGTAAATCCTTGAACTTTTCAGATCCAGAGAGGATGAAGTTTCTTTGTTGCCTTTTACCAGGGCTTGGTCCAAGTTCCTGATGAACTGTGTATCTTTGGGAACCAGTGCCCTGAAACCAGCTGTCAGTTTTCGGCCTGGTGGGTGGACACTGAACCCTGAATCTCCGCAGTCATGATAGAAAGTGACTTAAGAAGAACCCAGGCAGGCTGCTCCTGTTCAAGGGTAATAGGCAGGGGACTGGAGGGTGAGACTTGTATGCCAGCAAGCTGGAAAGGAGGTGTTGTTGAAGATGAAGAGAAGTGGTAGGAAGAGCTGTAAAGCTGTAATAGGAAGTGATCTGGGGATTGTGCATTTTCAAAGCATGAAGAATATAGTGTTTGGTTTCATTTTGATTTGATCTGGAACACATAATCACCTTTGAGCACTGAAATTGTTGCTCCCTGTCTTTGTGCTGTTGTGATTCACACTGCTACTGCCTGTGGTAATGGCCAGCATGGGAAGCAGAGTTCTTCAGAGAATTGGTCTTTTTCTTTTTATGGATGCCAGGCAGGAAGTCAGAAGCAGGTCATTGTGGATTTGTGCTGTAGGCCTCAAGCTCTGCATGCCTGAGTATATTGAAGAAAGGCTTGTTAGGCTTTGACTTAGCTTGGTTCAGTTGGTAATTTTGCAGAAAGCAGTTTGAGAATTAACCAAGTTGAATTAATTAAGGTAACAACAGGTAAGAAAGTGGCTTGATAGGAATGGAGTTGAGTATGGTGACACAAACTTTGGGTAGCTCAGCAAAAGTATTTTATAGTTCTAGGCTGAAGAGTTTGATCCTGTTTTCTTTATTTATTGAGGATGTGTTAAACTGCATTTTCTTAGGACAGAAGGTATATTTGTTGTTTTTTTGACTGCCGTAACAGAATACACTGTTGTTACTTTTTTGTGTTCTGAGGTGTTTTTTGGAGAAGGCTGTTGCCTGTCAGTTGATCCACCACAAGGTACACAGGTGAGCTCTTACGTGGCATAAAGCTGAGGAGAAATTCTGTTTCCTCCTAGCTAATTCTCTACTTTCTTTACTTCATTTAAAAAGAGACAATAGCCCATCTTGAAATGGTGGTGAATTTTCAGCCTTCAAATTTCCATATCCTTGTTAGACTGTTACTTTTCTTGAGATATATGGTTTTAATTAAATCAATAAAAACATTGTTTATGTGTCTAAGGTATATTTAATATATGCAAAGAAACAGGCAACACATGGCAACCACACATGGTAGGGTAACAGGACAAGTAAAAGGAGAGGTAAATTTGTGTTGAGCACCACGGTATTTTTATACATGATTAGTGACAGTACAAACTAGATTCTCTTATCTCAGCAAACAAGGGAATTAAGTTTTCCCCTGCAGAATAGAGCAATCCATTCTTGCGTTTTGATACTTTCTGTAGATATTTTTTTTTCTGTAAAAGTGCACAAACTGAAAATGCTTTACTGATATTTATACTAAACTAGTTGGTCTCCATACACTTAAAAAGAAAAATTTCAGATGTTATCCCAGTTTTAGGGGTAGGGGTATAATTTACTTTTGGTCACACCCCGTTCTGAAAACCTCAGATGTACTTGCTTACTTACTGGCTGAGTGAATGGGGGATTTAATTTTGAAATGGTTGTCTGTCCTGGACAGTGGTGTTTGCAGTCCCACAGTAACCTGACACGTGCTTTAAGGTACAGCTTTATTCCTCTTCCAACTTTCACGGTTTAATTTGGAACATTTCTGACAGTTCTGTTCTTCATGTTTCAGGTGTACTGCAGTTTTGACTGAAGCTGCAGTGTTTTTTGTGGTGACAGAAGGCAGGCTGTTTGAAGGTTATCATAGTGTTTCTTCCCCAGTTTAATGGTTTTAACTACCTTTCAACTTTTATGGCAGATCGGTCACAAGTACTTGTAGAAAATTACTTTCTTTGTATGGTGAGCTATAAATGGCAATTTTGTTACAAGTGTAAATTTACAAATTATGCTTAAACAATGCTTCAGTGAGGAAGATGGTAGAGATCAGTATTTAGTCACTGCTATATCTCTGTCAAGTTTTTGAACATGCTGGGTGTTAAATAGCCAGAGCTCTTCATGTTTTTGAATTTCTCTTTCCACTGATATTCTGCAGTCCTAGTTTTCTAGAAAATATGTTCCACATTTTTCTCTTATTTTTAGTTTCTTTAATGAAATCCAGTCTTTCTCTTCAAAAGTTACAGACAAGCTTCCCCCCAATTTCTGTGAAGTACTTTGCCATCAAATGCTCCTTTTCAATTAATAAAAAACATTAGAGTTGGATGCCTAATGTTTAAAGTAGGGCAGGCAACATTGAGAGCTCACCTGTGCCATCCCCTGGTGTGCCAGTCCTGCAGAGGATCCTGCGAGCTGCCTGTGTTGACTCGGTGCTGGGGCAGTGCAGGCACGTAGGGCTGGGAAGCTCCTGCCTTGCTCCTCTGGAAGTGCTCTGACTTCACAGCAGAGCAGCTCCAGCTGCCTTTTAGCAGCAGGATGGGGAGTTTGGTAACTGATAATCCGTGAAATCTTGTTCTTTGTGATAGGAGTGAAAGAGCTGTGAGGCTGGGTAAACATCCCCTGCAGTCTTACGGAAGTGACTGGTGTGACCAACGCAAGTGGGTTCCTAGAAAGCTTTAATTGCTTTTACTCCAGTTTTGTGTTTGTTATAACTGGAAATGTTCAGTCCACCCCCTGGTTCTGCCTCCTTCAGGGTTTTAGGTAACTTCTAAAGCTATTTATCATTACTTAAAGCTTTGATAGCTATGAATCATGTCAGTTGAGCGTAGTTTATTCTTACTTGAAAAAAGCACTAATCAAAACTGGGTTTGACTATATTTTTGCTGATTTTTGCTCAGCAGTTAAAATCAAGTTGACTTAACTTTATTTTTTTACCATCATGAAGGTTAATGGTAACTTTTACTAATACTGCCAGTGTTTTGATTTGCCCACAAGAATCAAAGCGATGATAAAGTTATTTTACTAAATAAGATACATCCTCTTTTTTCACTGATTTTTTATTTCCTATAAAAATGTGTGTATTTTCTATGTGAAGATACTAATCATCTGCAGCTTTTATATGCTTGAGGCATGATGCATTTTTCCCCCATGTTCTCTAACAAGAAACCATACCTGCTGATTGCTGCTCCTGGAATCCGACTGCTACTGAGAGGAGGCATGTGGGCATATCACTTGGCCACACTCCACTGCACTAACATTTCAGTGAACAAAGTATGACTTACATCTCATCCTTTCACCATGTGTGTTCTGTGCTTTGGGAATCACGGTGGCTCAGTTTATGCAGCTGTAGCTTGACTCTGTCACTTCTAATATCTGAAGCTGTATTTTCATCCTTCTAATGTTAGCTCAAAATTCACCTTGATACGATGTTAACATATCTATCTTTAAAAAAGTGGTATTGTCTTTGACATATTTTGGTTCAATTTTTTGAAGATGCTTTGGTTTTGTTTTATATTGCTAAGTGCAATTGACACCTGTTAAAAAAGCGTTGCCTGTTTACAAATACAAATCCTTCACTGCTAAGTTACCAAAGTTTAAAAATAGTCTGCACATATCAAACTCGTTTGTGTTACACTATCAAGATGTATTGATGTATGCTATTGAGTAGATGATAGTTCCTATTGAAATTTTCTCTTCTTATTTATTGTTAGAGCAACTGAATTAAAGTTTAATAAAATATTTGCAATAGCTCATAGTTCAGCCAAACTTTCAGTTGGCTTTCAGTAACTTCTTCATATTAAATCCAGAAATTGGGATAGCTTTCAAATTAAACTGGCAGTTGTGTCCGTGAATTAATCTAGTGCTTGTGGGTTTTTTCTTTGTAGATTTTTTTTGTTTGGGATTTTTTCGGGTAAATATTGTACAGTGTTTTGATTTTGAGAAAAGACTTCACATAGGAGAGTTTTCTAATCACAGAGTTATGAAAATGGCATTCCTCTACTCCTTTTAGCAAAATCATCCCTAAAATTGAAATAATTTATATTTGCAAGACTGGTTTTGCATTGCGTGTTGCAATTTCAAAATTTCAGTACAAGAACATGTATAGACACTTGGGATGAAGGCTGATGCTTAAAAGCGGTTGTTTGTAAAAGGATCTGAAGAGCAGAAAAGAGCCTTGTGTGTGCTTTGGATACTAGTACATTATTGTCCAAATGTTAATAGTGGATGAAAGGACTGGGATGGGATTCTTGTCAATCTTCTCTCATGCAGTTTCAATTGCTACTACTTTGAAACCTACACATGCAAGAGAGAGGGAGACATTTTGTACACCAGCATCCTGTTTGATAGATCAGTGCCAGTGCAGGATCAACTAGCTTAATTTGGCTGGCTGTGGAAAACTTATAACTAATCAGATTTTTCAATTAGGCAAGAAGATAATTAGGAAGGGCAGTAACCTCTTACGCTGAAGAGTTGTAGAATGTTGCAAGATCTGTTGTCATCCTTGAACATAATGTTAGTGTGTTTGAGATGCAGGAAATCACATTATAAAATCACCCTAACCTCCTGTTACATTGCTGGTGTTTATTTTCTTTTGGTGTGTGTACATGAACAAAATTTGTGCGTTTGTACCTCAGAGCTGTTCAAAGTATTCTGTTTGCAGCTTTGTCTCCAGCAGAGGAGTGAATTTGTTTTCCTGGGCATGTGGGTGCAGATTGTGGAACAGGTGCTGGAAAATTGTCATCACTGTAGTGAGTTAGCCTTTGTCTTTATTGAACAGTAAATTACATTGCCAGACTAAATGAAACTGATACCTGAGCTTTAATCTGTGTTCCTCTAAGGCCGGGTGGTTATACTTTAAAGCACAAATAAACTCAGGTAAGTGTTAAAATAGGTTTCATTTAAAAATTTCTCACAAGTAGTTGTCCTGAGAGCTGAACAAGCCTCCCCAAATATACGGATATTAGGAGCAAAAATTTATGTGTAGCATATTAACCCATGATAATTAAATAAATATCTCTCAAGGATGTACTTTACTTCTTCAGGTAGAGAGAGCTATGAATGTTCAAACATTAAGTTACTAATCAAACAGTCCAAAATTTGTTTTATGTTGAGGTTGCCTCTTGATGTCACAAATTGAATTTTGATTGTATTGTACCTAGAAGGTTTCAGTCTCAAATATTGTAAAGACTGTAATTTTATTTAATTACTTATTCTCATTGAGAAGGAAAATTACTGTTCTTGCGTTCTTGTCGAGCCTTTATCATAGCTTGATAATGCTAGATTTGTTAGTATCACGCTGATTGAAGTGACAGTGGATTTTGGAACCCACTTTGTCATTCATCTTTAGCATAATATCCTATGCCTCTTTATGTCCAGTTTCTTTTTTGTATCAGAACAGATGAAAACATAAAATTTCCTGTCTAAAGGCCACCACCCTTGCTAGAGTAGCAGCATCTAATGCCATTCTATTTATAGATGGAACTTGTTAAGTTTCCTCAGCAGGGACTTAAAGCTATGACCTCGCAGGCCAGAAACAGGAGAGCTACCTACTGAGCTACAAGGGCAATCTCTCAATTCTAAAGAATACATAGAAAATTTCTAATATACTGTACTGTGAGTCATAAAGTACTTGACCAGTAAACCCTCCCTCCCCTGAGAATAAAGACCAGGCAGGCTATCTTTACTGAGTCATTGCTATTATTTGACCTACAACTACTTTTATTACAGTTGTGTGTGTGTGATTTGGCAGTGTGTAATTGCTGTTTAGGCAATGCAGATGAGTTTTTCCTCTGTAATACTTCAAAGAAATCGTCAATGTGTGATAGGGTTGGGGTGTTCAGGTGACTGTTTGTGAAATACATGTTTACCTGTTTGAGTGGGTGTCTTTGCTGATGGTGTATTTTGACTTCTTAAAAACAGTGATAGTTTAATAGTTTATTAATTTTTTTTTGCTGTTTCATGGACTTTCTTGAAAGCTTGAAGGGAAAAGTACTGCAGATGGATTTTCCTTTTTTTTTCTAATGTTTTTGTTTCTGATACGAAATGTTTGCTCGTTTTCCTTTGGTCAGAGGAAGGCTACCTCAGAAAAGGTAAAGTAATAGTTCTTTGCAAAAAGATAAGTGGTTGAATGTTTTCAGTTTAATTAGCTGCATGATTGTATCAGAAAGTTAAGTAGTCTGTAAACTGAGAATATTGTCGCATCCCTTTCAGAAATTTGCTTTCTCAAAAGTGTTGGTTTTTTTTTAAATGCTTTTGAGAAAGTGTTTTTTTTGGCTTGTTTATTTTTAATGCAGAACTGTAAGGAAAACTTTAAATCCTTGAAGCACTTCTGTTTCTCAAGTGAATGGTAGATGGCTATGCTTTCTAGCACAGCTGAGGGCATGGGCTGCCCTGCATTTGTGAATGGCAGTAGTTCACTGTTGCTGCTTGGGGGCTCTTTGTCACTGTCCCTCCTTGCTTTGGAGTTGAATATGGAAGTGAGTCAATACCAAATGAGCTGAGGTGATGATTTCTGAGGCTTATGTGACTTAAATGTTAAAATAGACAAGGAGCAGTTTACATACCTGATTGCTGTGTACTGAACAGTGGACTAACTACTGCAAATGAAGACCAGGAGGAACCTGGCTTTGGGTTTCTTATTCTGGCTCTAAGTTACTTATGCTGGACAAACTAAACAAAGCTTCTGGGTTAGTTAAGATATGCTGTTGTAAGATTTAATTAATATATACCTCCTTTTTGTTCTGTGTCAAGCAAATTTGTCTGAGATCCTTGGGCTGTCAGTTTAGAGTTCCTTTGTCTTTGCCTATGAAAGTTTATGAGACTGTTTAATAAATTGACAGAAAAAGCTCTGGTTCAGTTTCCTTTCAGAATTGCTATTTATGGGAGCTGCCTGGTTTCTACAACAGCCAAAATGCCACTTTCAGAAAAATAGGTGTTCGTCCCTTTCCAAGTCATACGTTGTGCCAGACTTGTACACTGGCTGGGAAGGTCTTCTGAGAGCTGAAGTGGCTCCGTACTCCGACACCTTTTCTCATGGATATGCTGCCACTTTCTTCTGTGCTGTTGGAACTGTTTGTGAAACCACGTAGTAAAAGGGGGTTTGGGGTTTTAAAAATAACCATATTCTTCTTGCTGGGTTATTTTAAAAATAGGTAATTTCTCTAATCACATTCAATATATAATACAGCAAACAGTCATGCTGTTCTAGCTGAGGGAACATTAAGCTGAGATTGCTAAGATGAAAAATGTCTGTAAAAAGGCAGCTATAGGAAATATGCCAGTTGCATCCTTTTTTTTTTTTTCTTTTTTTTTCTTCTTCTAAATTTACAAGACGTAGGGATGTTTTCTTTCAAACCTTGCATGTTGTCCACTGGAGTCTGAAGAAATCTGACTTTCTTATGACTGTTATTTATGCTGAGATGTTATTGAGATGCAGGGTTTGGTTGCAGGTGTGCCTTTGTGCTGTTGTAATGCTAAAGTATTGATGTGGAAATCTGCTGACTTCTTTTGGGGAGCCTTCAACAAAGATAGATGGTATGTTTTCAATATGCTTTCCAGACTTTCTCTTCTGTTCTGATGAAGTCCAGCTTCACTTTGGGTGAAGATGAAGTTTTGCTTTTCTACTTGGGTTTACAATGAGTTATGTATTAGTCAGTTGTCAATGGCATCTCAGCAGAAATTCTTATGGCTTGTTTTTTTCTCTGTTTGGAACTTGTCACTCCTGTGTTTGCTTCACACAGTTTCTCCCAGCTATTTTTTAGTGTATTTAAAGATTAATTTTTATCCTGGTATCTTCTGTGGAAAACAGAATTAGCAATGGGCTGGATTGAAATGCTGGATGTTTATCAGCAGTAGTTGCAAGAGCTGCTTTGGAAACTGTTGCTTTAGTTTTGATGCCAGGGGGTCTCTAGCCTCAAACAACACCTTGGAGTCTCTGTGCCTGGAGACAATTAACAAAACACCAAGCCAAACATTTATTTGTTTTTTGTGAAATACCTCAGAAAAGCTACTTTCAGTCCTTATGTTAGGTTTTGCAGTTGAAGTGAAGATTCATCTGTTGTTGATAAAATAGCAAGAAGATTGTTCAGAACCTCAGTGTTTCTCATTTGGTATGTAATTAAGTTTCTGCATATTCAAGTAATACATGATTAATTTGTTTTCTTTAAAGTTAGTTTAAAAGACTTCCTTTACAAAATCAAACAGCATCCCTTCTTCCTTCTCTCTGCCTTCTTCATTCCCCCCTCCATCATATACGTTTTTCTCCTTATATGGATGATGGCAGAAGCTTCTGTACCTCAAACTCGCTTTACTAGTTAAACTTTTAAAATATGCTTGAGCAGAGGTTTGCATTTCAGTACTAGCCTAGATAGCTGTTACTGAGGTAACAGTTCCTTGACACTTACTGCATATTTTTATGCACCCAGCTTTGGTAATTTCATGTGAAAATTATTATCTCAAAGCTAAATATCAGTAGGAATGGGAAGTCAAGTGTGTCAAAGTGTTGCAAATGGGGGGAAATGTAGAAATACAGGAATGTATGCTACCTGAGAGGCATTGCTTGCTTTCAGACAAAATATGTAAAGAATCATAGGGAATCCAAAAGTTGGGCAGTTTAAGACTCTGAGTTGGGTTCTCTGAAGTGTCAAAAAGCAGAAAAATTAATCCAATGAACATCACCATAGAAATTGTGTGTGTGTATAGTGTACAAGATAAGAAATATTGATGTCATATTTTTAAATTGTTAGGGATAGGATGATGAAACTGCCATGCAAAGGGAAGAATCTAATATGTTGTATGTGAGTTTAATCTATCCAAACCAGCAAACCCTAAAATGTTTTAATCATAAGCAGATGATTATTTCATAGCTTAATTACAAGGCAGAATATAAAGATTGTTTTGGTATTCTTACTGCATTTTTGTCTTCTCAACTTACCTTCCGGTTTCTCAAAAATGTAACAAAATCAGCAAATACAGCTCTAGGTTATTTTATTTTAGTTCTGGTTTTTAAATCTGAATTATCTCTGTGTTTATGGTGTCTTTTATTTTGCTTTGAAGTTCTTTGCACTTAAATGCAAATGTAAATGAAATATGTTCCTTCATTCTGTGCAGCATAGCTGCTTTAATTATTTTTTTAACAACTGTGTGCATAAAGAAAACAAAACTGTTCATTGGACTGTGCAGTATTTAGGAAAAAAACATGTTTTTTCTGTAGTGCCACTCTTGGCCCAAAACTACATTAAGCAACAACTGAAATGCATCACTTTCAGTTGGTTTTAAGACTTGAAAATACACTTCCAGAAATTTCCTTCCAAGGGTAGCACAACATTCAACTATTGTTTGCTATGGATGTAGAAAAGACAGCAAGAAAATAGAACTTTTTTGTTTTAAAGTGATTTAAATTTATATATATTAAGCTAGTGTTTAAATATTGAGTGCTTTGTGCAATTACAAAACATTGTAAGTGTGGGCAGAGCTCAAGTCAGTGGGATCCAGAGCCTTACCTCAGTTTCTGCTTTTAGCAAAATAATAGATCATTTTCCCAGAGCCATGGTTCATCTTTGTAGTTAGTATGTTGAGCTCTAATTTGTAGAGATAGTTTAGTCATTATGATAAAACTTGTTATAAAAATTTTGATAATGAAGAGTTAAAAAGCTCTTAGTGTTTTCTTTTTATAAGCCACCTGTTGCCTTAGATGCATAAGTATATGAATTCGAACAAAGTGCTCATCACTTGTCAGCCATCAGTGGCAGCATAAAAATTACTTGTGGTGCTTGCTTTGCAAGAAGTTCTTTTGTGTTTGTGACATCAGCTTTGTTTTATACAATTAAAGTATTACACGCTAGAATAATCTAAATTGCAACCACTAAATGGTGATGTAGTTCTTTTTTCATGGAGCTGAATTTGTTTACTGGTTGTATACAGCTATTGACTACTGTTTAACATGACATGTCCCTTTTGCCTAGAACAGTCTTTGGAAAAGGTGGTTTTTTGTGTCCTGTTCTTGTCTCCCACCCCCTCCATTTCTCCTCCCTTCACCATTATGGAGAGCTTTTCTCCTACTTTTTTTAACAAGTAGATAAAAATACATGTTAGGCTTCAGGGTTTCTTTTTTTTTTTCAACTAGCAAATTAATGGCACATGATGATATTGGAACAGAGAAAAAAGCCTTGCAGTGAAGTGATCTGGACTGCAGGAGATGTTGTGTTCCACATGAACACATTTTGACGTGTACTGAATAGTTTTTGTTTGCACGGTTCAAAATAAAACCCACAAGCAAACCACGTTTTTCTGATTCTGACCCTACTGTACTAATGACTGTACAGATACCTACTGAATGGCTTTCTCTGTTGGAAATACCTCATGTGTGATGTTCTGTCCCTCTGTTATTGCTGTATTTTTTAAAATTTATGTATCTTCCCATTTCACAGTGAATGGGAAGAATTTGCATGTGACTCGGCCATGATTTCTTCAAGTTGTTCTCCTTGTATTAAAACAGATATTCAGTGCTATAGAAATTTGTGAAAAATCTGCTGTCCCCTTCTCAAATCACGTTGTATTGAATAAAATGTGGTTTTTGTGGACAATTCAACCAAGTGGATGAAGTTAGTAGTTTTTTGTATGTTAGCTGAATATGCAGTAGCCCCCATAACCTTAGGAAAGGCGTAACATATCTTCAGAATTTCTATATACTGAAGTCAGGTGAGGCATAGTTCCCATTTGAAGAAATGAGGCTCTAACTAAGCTACTTTATTACTGATTTTTGTATTCAATTGCTTTGTTTTTGCAAGGACTATGACTACTGTGTAATTCCATATTTGGGCAGGACTTACTGGGTCTGCTGAATCTGTGATAAAATCTCTCTGGCTGCATACTAGTCCTGGAGCATTAAAGGCTCCCTTCAGCAGTCACCTCTCCTCCTTGGGCCTGAAGCCCTGAGACAGGAGCATATAAATTCAACTTCCCTGTTCTTGCACACTGGTCTAGTAACTTGCCCTTCTGAGGAATAATCCAAGTTAGAGATTTAGATAGAAATAAAGTTAAAAGTAGCTTACAGTCAGATAATGACTACAGCACTGTTCCAACAATAATCCTGTGGGGATGGGATATGAAAAGAATGTAAATGCAAGCTAAAGACCATGCAGAAAAAATACAGCTCTCATTTAGTTTTTTCTCATACAGTGGCTTTGATAAGAATATGATTATTTTTAAACTGATAAGCCATTAACAACATTCACTTTATTAAAATACTTCCATTCTATTATTCTGGCATAATTCCAGGCTGCTAACTGGCTAATTATGAATTCATGCTCTCATCCTTTCACATGTTTTCATGATGTCATTTTTCCTAAAATGTGTATGTAAGCAAGTAGGGAGAGAGAACAAACGTGACCTTTTAAAGTACTTCTATATTTTTTCCAACGTGCAGTTCTTCTGTTTAGTCATACTGTGTGATTCAAGTTCCGTGAACTGCAGTCAAGTTCTGCTCAGTGGGAATAAAGATGGCTTGGTCTGAACCTTAACTAATCAGCATATATTTATAGGAAAAAAAATAAACACCTTCCTCTCTCTGTATTGATTACTTTGGCAGACTCACGGTAAAGTGACTGTGCCATTTAGAGTGAATAATTTAGCATATGTGTCAATTGATCATTTACCAATTCATATTCTTCTTGTGAGGATATAGATTGTTCGCTTCTAGTTGATTTGTCCCATACCAAAATAAAATAACACTTATATATTTGTTTAAATTTAATTTTCCCCCTCTCTGTATGGATTCACTGTGAGTGGTTTTGAGTATTAGTGGATGCAGTTGCACTCTTAAGTACATAATTGGACGGGGGGAGGTCATTGCATATATATTTTTTCCTCATGGAGAAGTATTGCAGAGTCATTGTTGACTTGCTTTAGCCATTGTTGGAGCTGGGAGGTACAGTGTGAATAGGCCTAGCAGAGCCAAGGTACTGCCAGCTCAGTTGGCTCCTCAGCTCTTCAGTTGTCTTGCTCACTTGACCTGAGCAGGGTTTCAGCTACTAAGAGAATATAAAACCGTTCTGAATTATTTCATAATGTGCTTTTAATGAAGCCCCCTATTTTTTACAAAAGTGTTAGGTGTTATTAAATTTTAATTTTCCTCCTATATGGTTAGTGTAATGCTAAGGTATCTTGACTACCTCATTTGAGCATTGTTGTTGAATAATGTGATGGACCAGACACTTCTAAAGGTAATTTACATAATAATTCTGATTCTCCTAACCAGCCACCATTTTGGGCAAGAATTTAACATTTTTTCCTAGTCTTGCTTTGGGTGGAAAGGTGCAGCTTGCTGGTCAGTGAATTAAGGGAACCAGTGGAGTCCAGGAGAGCCGTGTATCCGAGTGGTGTGGATGTGTCCAGTGTGCTTCCCACGCTGGTGTCCCGTGGATGTGTGTGGATTCCCTGAGCAGGGGGATGAGCTGATGGCTGCAGGCTCTTCCTTCCTGTGTGCCCTGTGCTTGGCCCTCGCTGGGCATTTGCTTGTTTTCGGCTGTCCCTGTGTTGTGAGCACATGGGGCTGGATTTGGGAGAGGGGACATGGGGTCACTTCTCAGGAAGTGATGCTGGGAGGCAGGACTAGCAGGCACTGCCTGCCTGGAAGGTGCCCTCAGCTGCCACTGTAAGGACAGCTTGGTGCAGAACAGCAGCGTTTCCAGCTTGTGTGCTGCAGTCATAGGAGGAGTCCCTTCATCTGGTTCCCATAAACATCCAAATTCCCTCCCTGCTGGAGAGAAATGCTGCTTTTGTCAGCTAAAACCAGCAAGTTAAGCTTTTCTCTCATCTCTTTCTGTTTGAGGATTTTTTTCCCCAAAACTCCTCTGCATGTTTGCTGATTTGAGTTTTTTTTTCCCTTCCCACTTCTGTTTTCTTGCTGTCTAACAGCAGGGTGGTGTTGGTTAACAGGATTTTGTACACCAGTGGTGCTATTTACTAGAATGTTGTTAATTTATTGTATTAGAGCAGTGAAAATATGAGAAACAATAATTTGTTCACAGTCTCAGAGAACTGAAAGCCTTTTGACTGGAAAGATCAAGTCAAATATCTCTAAAACCATTGCAGCTATAGGAGAATTGTTTTAAGTTGAAATCTTAAATTTGCTGAAATTTGGTATGTTTATACAAAGCAATTTCAAATCTCAGCCATAAAATCACTGTGAAGTTTTTTTTTTCTGTTTTAAACTTTGCCTTGGTGAACAAATAATGTTCTTTGTTTCAGAACGTCTGTAATTATATGGAAGTGTATTAATTCTGAATTATACAAGCATTGCATAGAAATACTTTCACCAAACTAGGCTGAAATATTGAGCATTTTTGAGAAGACAGAACTTTTTGGAAGTCTTTGGTAAGGGAAAATACAACTTGTGTTTAAATGCAGTTTGAATTCATAAATCAGTATCATATGCCACCAGTTTTCATGTCTTGATGGAGTGAGTAGATGGGTAAGCTGGGCTTGGGGCTGGCCCTGGGGGGAGCAGGGCAGATGGAGCTGCACCGAGAGCAGGGATGTGTTCCTGTGGAATGCAGACAGGGCCTAACTGCCTCTCCTAGGAGGAAGGGATATTGTAATATTATCAGCAATGCTGTATTGAAAATTGAAAACAAGTAACTGAAAACACATTGTAAAGAAACAGATGATTTAAATGATTCGGAGAACATTTCTAATGTAATCAGCAAACCACAGAGAAATTTGCTTGTGATCAGAGTTCTGATTTTTCACCAAAATGGAAAGTCTAGTCAAGGGTAATCCATCTTTTGTTCACTTAACATGTTTTTTTCTTAGCTATACTTTTTACCAATTTATTTAAAGAAAAAGATTTTATATGCATATGTACTATTAAATAAATGTCAGAATGGAAACTTAATGGCTTAATAGCTTTTTGGAAGTTTCCTTCTTCTGCAGTGGCATGTCATAAAATGTAGAAAATTTTCATAGACACTAATTATTTGAAAAATAAGCATTTGGTTGATGTTGGCTAGCTGAAAAACAAAATGCATCCTGTTTTCATAGCATTGCAACAAACAGCTCTGCTTTCTTCAAACTTTTTTTTGAGAAAAGTCTCTTGTTGATTTTATTGTGTGTTTCTCCTAAACTTTTTGAAGTTTAAGCATATTTTCAAAAGATTTGAAATAAGGTTTTCCTGCCATATCAAAAGGAAATAGTAACACTTTCATTCTGTGTTATGTGATATAGTTGAGTTTTTATTTTAATCCCTGATCTAATTTAGGTTAGAACATTCCATTACGTAAAAAGTACATACAGCATTCTGTATCAAGGTTGTTACAAAAAGAGAAGAATTAAACAGTGAACTGTCTTTTTATAACAAACTCATTTGGAATCATAAGGTTACTTTAAAATAGGATGTAAATCTTGAGGAATTTTCTTTTCTGTCATATTCTTCTCCTCGAACTAGCAGGGGCGTGAGGTCTGCTAGAACAGTTCTGGCCTCTGGCTTGCTCCTGTCAGCTCTGTCCTGTGGGCAAAGGGTGAGCAGGCTGTTGGTTGAGTGAAACTGCATGAAAGGATGCTGGGGCTTAACTTGCTGGTCTGGAGGGCATCTACAGCAGTAGTGTTATAGGCATTGATGTAAATGTTTGAATATTGCATGTGCCTTTTGCATATCCTTTGAAATTTGGGGAGTTGCGTCATCTTTCATGTATTGTGGAGAAGTTTAAGTATTGTGGCTCAGCATCTTGTGTGAGTTTACTAGGTTTAAGGAACCCTAAAATAATTCTGTCTTTTTTTTTTATAATAAAGGTAGCCTCTTCAGGATAGATGTGGTCCAAGACAAATGCTACATGATAGCTTTTGGGGGAAAATTGCAAGGAACCTTCCTACAATAACTGGATGAAAGTTTTTTTTATAGATTTAAGGGTATCTGATGGACAGCTTGCTTCAGAGACTTCAAAAATTGCCAGAAGCATGATAGCCAGTACGATCCTTTTATTTTAAAGAGTTTCTTTGAGTGTTTTGAGATGGAGACAATCTTCATTCTGTCTTAAGAATGATTTTCAGGTTAATTTTATCAGGAAAATAAGACTAGGGTCAAACCAAGCCTTGAACAAATGATGTTTTGTTCTGGAATTAGCAGTCAGCATTGTCTATTTCAGTGTTTTCTGAAAATGTCTCACTGCCTGTGAGTTTGACAGTTTGTATCACAGCTTATTGAAGAAGTTGTGGTAGCAGTGATGTTTAAAAAGGCAGGGGTCAAGTGAAGGATAATAACGTTAGTATTTATTTTTCTTTCTGGAATGTTTGAATTTAAAATACTTTTTTTTTATCAGAGAAGAAATGTTTTAAGATACATGTTTCCTCATGCTAAAAGGCAATTTGAGGTAGCCTGCTCGATACAGGCTTTCTTTGCTGTGTGATACAAATGTCCATACTGATATTCATGTGTAGAGAATTTTGAGAATTTGGGTGCACCTTTGTGTAAGCACATCTATTGGATTTCAAAATTTGAAGAAACTCTGAAAGGGTGTGCATAGAATTGCTAGCTTATAGTGCCTAGGAAACAAAGGCAATACTGCTGAGAAAGGCAGTCTGCCCTCCCTTTGGTGTTGGCCATGTTTTTGCCTGTGCACTGCCCTGTGCCTGGATGTGAGCCCAAAATTAGCTGTGGTTGTGTGCCGGACTTCATGGAAGGCCTGATGTTTACTACTGACCAGCTACGGCTTTGTAGCTGCAATCCTTGTGTTTGCCCATGTAGTCATCATGGAACTGCAGAAAGATAATATGCACTGTGTTTGGAAAGCTTAGAAAACATGGCAGGTGACACAAAATAATTCCTGACGTTGGAAAATTCTGTTGAGTGATAAAAATATATGGAAGCTGTTAAATAATGGGGAAAAAATGTAAGAATATATTTTCATACTAAAGTGTTGGTCTCCACAGAGACTGTTTGCTAGAGCTGATTGTGAACTCAGTTTTACCTCGCAAGCATTTTTAGGTATTACTTTTAATACAGACAGATATAAAATATAAAATATGATGTAAGAAGTAGAATGTGGGTTTAAAAATAGCATGTAGAGGTAAAATACTGTTACTGTTTTAAAGTGGTATTTAATAGCAAAGCAGAAAATAACTATCTAGCAAAGTCTGCTGCGGTACTGGCGTTGCAAACCAGTGTGTTCAGAAGAGCCCTGAGGCTGTCTGGCAGCCATCCCCACAGCCCAGGGGGCCTGTCATTGTCACAGCCTGGGACAATGCTGCTTGTC